>NC_141542.1:129203333-129532500 GCF_021556685.1 Rattus norvegicus | reverse complement strand
CTTCCACTTCTGTTGAAATGTAGATTATGTATAGAACAGAAAAATGCAATATATTTATTTCTGAGTCTGACTTATTTTATTTAAAACGTTCTCAATTTGGCCCTATTTTCCTGAAAAGATCTTTCAAAATTTCGCTCTTTTTATGGCTGAATAAAATTCCATTACACATGGGAAGCATGTTTTTTTTTTTTATCTATTCCTCTATTGAGCATCAAGGCTGGTTCCACTTCCTGACTATTGTGAACAGTGTGGCAATAAACACAGATGTGCAAATATATCTGTGGTGCCCCGGCTTAGACTTAGGGTTTATAATAGATTCAGGGTTTAGCTACAGCACAGTCACGTGGTCGTTTCTTGGGGTGAGTCCCATGCTGATGTCCATGAGTCCCAATAATTTACATTAGATGATTTGCAGTCAACCTTTTGTTACTAGGAGAGGTCAGGCTGTCAGGGTTTTAGGTTTTTGACAAACTGCATGCAGGGCCCTCATGCGCAGTGTATGAAAGTCTGTGAAATGTCCTTAAAAACAGTAAAGCAGGACGCGATCCAGCCAGGGGTGGTGTCCTCCTCCATTTGCGATCCTCCTACTTAACCTCAAGGAGGAAAGTTCCTGTCCTGACTGGGAAGAGGAGCTGCCCTGGAGCCTGAGGGGCTGCACTGGAACTGAGGGGCTGCACTGGAGCCTGAGGGGATTCATGGACAGGTGAGCCACGTGACAGGAAGGGAGCAAGGACACATTTGACACAGTGACTTAAAGCCGGGCACGAATGATTTTCACGATCATCCTGGCTGACAATGTCACAAGGAAAAGCTGGAAAGATTTCCGTGCTCGCCCTCTACTGCGCATTATCCGTAAAATGACAACCTCGATGTGATAAACCGGTCAAAGGATATGTGAGAGCATCCCCAGGTAGGAAGTCTTCTCTTCCCTAAATAGGGCGCCTCCCCAAGACTGAAAGGGGGATCCCCAAAAGTTGTACCTCTGGATAGGCTGCAATGTCTGCTCCAGGGAGACAGTCGCTATGCATTGTACTTCCCCACCCCTGCTCCTTCCATCCGCTGCACCCACTGGAGGTAATGGGTGACTGAAGGTCTGAAGATTATTCCACTGGACGGGCGGGGCAGAAAGACACAAGCGAAGAGGAAAGTTGTTAGTGTTTCCACTGTGTGTAATCTGTACAGAAAGCCATGCTGCAGAAGTAGCAACAGCCTGGGAATCCATGAATGAAAGACACACAGACACACGCACGCACGCACGCACGCACGCATGCACATACGCACTTAATTTTAATACACCTTGACTTCTTAGTGCTGAGTGCTGCTAGCAAACGCCCCCCTGATACCCCCGAGTTAACTATTCGACCGTGAACGGTAGCTTGGTCCCTGGTTGAGCTAAGGCTCCAAGCACCAGAGACCTCCAAGGGACCTAGGAGCTTTGCCTGTTCCCGCACCAGGCCCGGTCACCAGCCGCAGTGCGCCCCCTCCCATAGATTTTTGAGTAAGGGCAACACCCCAGGCCCCTATACAAGTGTGACCTGTGGTCATGAAGGCTCAAGACAAATCTACATTTTATGAGACACCTAAAGGCACAGAAGGCTTAGCCAATGAGCTTTCCTTCCCAGACACCCCTCCCTGCAAAGGGTATTTAATCTCAGGCCCACCCTGAGAAGTGGGGTACGGTTTTACACATGCACTTTCCACCCCTCCCTGCAAAGGGTATTTAATCTCAGGCCCACCCTGAGAAGTGGGGTACGGTTTTACACATGCACTTTCCACTGTGACAATAAACGCCTCAAAACCTGGGCTGCCTTTCCAGCCGGATCCGCCGTGGGGAGCCACGAAGGCCTCCGCCCACAGAGCCGCCGTCTGAAATCCGTACATGGCCTCCCCGCGCTCCCAGCCCTGACCACCAAGCCAGCTGCCACCATCAAGCCGAAGCCTCCCCGAGGGCCCGGGCAGAGCTCCCCGCTTCCCCACCCCAGCCCCGGGGTGGCTCCAGTCTGCGGCCCCCACTCCATTCCCAGCTCCTCCGAGGCTCCCGGTGGCGCCCGGATGTCCAGGAGCCTGAGACCCGGATGACTCCGGCCTCCCTGCAGCCCCGGGACCCCCGAGCCAACTCCGCCTGTCCTGCACCTCAGTCTGAGCTTCCCCTCCCCTTGAGCGGTGTCCCGGGCTTCCCTGCGGCCCAGCACCCACTGAGCGACAGCGCACGGTGAACTCGTTCAGGTTTCCCGCGTTCGGCCCCCGAGCGGCCACGCCCTCTGGCAGAGCAGACGCAGGACCGACAACCCTGCAACTCAATCTTTTTTTTTTTTTTTTTTGGTTCTTTTTTTCGGAGCTGGGGACCGAACCCAGGGCCTTGCGCTTCCTAGGCAAGCGCTCTACCACTGAGCTAAATCCCCAACCCCTAACTCAATCTTTTAAAGTCTGGACTTCACCTCTGCTACCCCAGGGGCAGTTCCTGCGTCCACTTACCCTGCTTCTCACGTGACTGAGGCCCTCGGGTCTGACCTCCCGGGTCAGGGTGACCTGCGCCTCCTTCCTCTCCCAGTTCCTCACCTGTGCGAGCCTCCAAGCCCCGCCCCACTCCTCCTGCCCGGCCATTGGCCCCGGACTCTTTATTGATTGATCAGAAACCAACTGGAGACAAGGACCCCCAAACACACACACACACACACACCACTGCGCACGCGGGAATTCCCTGCATTTACCTAACCCTAACCCTAACCCTAAAACACCTTAGACCCAAAAGACTTTCTCAGAGCTTTCGTATCCTCAGACCTCACATAAACCTTAAACTTTACTGTTTCCTCCTATCCAGTTGTTCACCGTGAAACACGGGTGGTCGATAACCCGGATCCCTTACGGAAAAGCGAGTTTCTTTAGGTAAAGGAACTCGTTCAGTCTTCAAACCTTCAGACCTGAGAGTAGATTTTACCTGAGTAGGCGGGAGTGTAATTCATAGGCCTATGTATCAATTAATGGCAGAGATTGACCCGTTACCCGGATGCCCACCCGACTGGAATCCTGTGGTGTCCATGGCTTCACTGGGGACCAAGGTCCCACCGCAAGGTCAGCCTTGACTGCCAGGCCTGGCAACCCTGACCTTCCTGGGGGAGAAACTCGGGAGACCGACCTGACTCTGTCTTAAGCAACAGAAGGCCTGTCCTGTGCCCCATTTGTCTACAGTTTGGGCAGGGTCCTGGCAGTGGGTAAGGCATTGGGGCAGAAATGCCCAGTCATCAGTGCACCCCAATCCAGGTGGAGTCCTTGGTCACGATGCCCACATCTTGGAGACCTTGAAGGGGTCACTGCAAGGATTTGGGAGTCTCTGTCTTGGTGAGTTTAAGCATCTTAAGTGCCATTCTCAGCAGGTTCTCTGACAAGTTTGAGACTATTACCTACCAAGCATATCTGAGTTAAACAACCTTTGTCTGTTTTTAGTTATTTGCTCTAAACTGTACCTGTATGTTAAAATAAAGAACCTTTTAAAGAGTAAAGACAGAGCATAACCATAATTTTTGGAAGACAAAAACTAAGTTCTAACAAATGAAAACAATGTAACGCCTTCACAATTAATACCAAGTGGGTTACTATTATGTTACAAGGTTTGGCTGTTAGGGCCACCAGGAAAGGTACATTGTTTTTGTTTTTTCAAACCCATAACAGAGATGGCTGCCAGCCATGTGAATGCCCTTAATTAAGTCAGTAGTGAAGCTATGACTCCTTCTTTATCCCATAGTCAAAATGGCAACAAGCTATGTGTTGTTTATAACATTCCTCCTACCAGTCTGGGTGTAGTTAAGCAGGTGCAATGGGTGATTTAAAAGAACAAGGCTGCTCCTTCACTGCCACTGTTGCCACTGCTGATGGTTGCATGGAAGGGAGGTAGGTAGGTTAGGGAGTGTTGCATTCGGCAGCCCCTGGGGCCACATGTGCTCAGCCACTGAGGCTGTTTTGCAGTGGGGGTGGGTATGAGAGTTCAGTTTCCAAAAAACCTGCACTCATGGAGTTCAGGCTGAAGTTGTCCATGCAAGATCTGAGACAAACCCAATTGGATAAATGTCTCAGCAGACACCCGATGGTTTAGAGGTTTAGGCCCAAAAGTGTCCATTTTCTAGCTGTAGCTGAAACCCAAAGGCTCACATGAACATCAGCCTGGGGTTGTGCAGTTGTGTATGAGGGTAGCCTCGGGTGAAACCTCTAATTATCTTGCCTCTGACTCCTGAATGCTGAGGTTACAGCTATGAAAAGCACCATGCACAGCTCAAAAATGGAGTCCTGAATTTATATTTGTGGATTTGCACATTTTCTTCTGTTTTTTATTTTCTAGCTTTTTTGTTTGGTTGTTGTTTGTTGAGACAGGGTTTCTCTGTGTAGTCCTGGCTGTCCTGGAACTCTCTCTGTAGACCAAGCTGGCCTGGAATTCAGAGATCCTCCTGCCTCTGCCTCCCAAGTGCAGGGATTAAAGGCGTGAGCCACTACCACCTGGACTCTTTTCGAGGCTTTACTCCACCTCCTTAGAAACTCTCACATTCCATGCACATACTTTTTGCATTGCTATATATTCTTAGTAATTAGCCTTTTCATCCCAAGCAACACCATTCTTCATAACTTTATCTTCTGAGTTCTACTTGGTCCAACATTAGTATAGCGACTTCAGAATTCTATTGGTTAAGGTATGCACCATAAACATTCTTGTAGACAGTACAAAGTTTAATATTACTTTTTAACCAGTTGAATACTCACTGTCTTTTAATTGGTGTGTTTAAACAATTCATAATTAATGTATTTTTATGTGTTTAATATTAAAATCTGTGGTGTTTCTAGTTATAAATTGAACATTTTTTATTCACTTCATCCCAATGTTGAATTAATACTCATTCCTTGTTATTCTCTTTGAAAAGCATTTGTTAATATTTAATGAATTTCCCTACATTAGACTTCAAGGCAGCAGGACCCACTGTCTTATTTAGGGTTTCATTGCCGTGAAGCGATCCATGACCAAGGCAATTCTTACAAAGGTGAACATTTAACTGGAGTTGCCTTCAGTTTCAGATAATGTTCAGTCCATCATCATCTTAGCAGGAAGCATGGCAGCTGCAGGCAGACACGGTGCTGGAGAAGGAGCTGAGAGTCCTTGATCCGAAGGCAGCCAGGAAGGTACGCCTTCCACCCTGGGTGGAGCTTAAGCATAAGACCTCACAGCTCAGCTTAAGCTTAAGACGTCACAGCTCAGCTCTACAGTGATACACGTCCTCCAACAAGGCCAGACCTACGTCCCGGGTCAGCTCTACTCTGACTTCCCAGGAGGCTCCAGTACTTGTCCCTGCAGTAAAGGACCTCATGGTTCTAAAATTCCAGGTCTTCCTTGTCCTGGAGGGCAGATTGTGTTCATATAAAAAAGCATCACAATTATGTTTAATACTGTAGTTATCCTGGTGTTTACAGTGTATACTTTTAATGAATCAGAGTCTACATTCAAATTATATGTACTACGAAGACCTTAGCACAATAGATTCTCAATATTTTACTTCTGTGTGTTCTGTAAACATATAGACTATTGATACTATTTTTACCACTACCAATTTTCTTGTACAGAATGTTAAAATAAAATTTATTTAAACTTTCATTTATTTGATTCTTAGTATGTTTTCTGCACAGTATAGATCCTGGTTTCTCTCTGATGTCATAGTCTTTCCTGCCTGAAAAAGCTTTTTCACAGAGTAGATCCACTGATAGAACTGAGTACACAGATGATGTGTACTCAACATTTGTTTGCCTGCACAAGTCTTTCTTTTCTTTACTTTACTTTGTATGTGCAATTATAGATTAGTAGTTTCTTCCTGTAGGCCATGGAACTACTACGGGATCTGGTATGACAATAATTATAATTTTTATTTCCACTTTCTGCATTAATGTTGCCATTGTTTCTCTGGTTGCCTTCAAATTTTTTTCTTCTCAGAAATTCAAGTATGGCACAATGATGTGTATAGGTTTTTGACAGGCTTGTTCTTTTGGTTACAGATGTAGCTGGTTGGATTTCAGATTTATAGGGTTTTATATTTTTAATTTCTAGATCTATTTATCTTTTTAATATTTTATGAATTTTTAAGTTATGTCATTGGCATCAATCTTAATTTTCAAAATTTATCAGCAATTGCTTCTTCAAATATTTCTCTTTTTTTTTTTTATTAAAAACAGGTTTATTGAGAAGATGCTTTCTGGTGGGCAAGTTCATTGGCCCCATGGACCAAGGCCAGGGAAGTTGCCATGAGGAAAGGGGGTGGGGTAGGAGAGAGAGAGAAAGAAAAAGGAGAATGTGCACTGAGAGAGGAGAGGAGAGGAGAAAAAGAGCTCTTTTTTTTCCAAATCTTTCTTTTGTTCCTTTATGGTCCTATTGTGATTTGTGTTATTTTAAAACATCTTCATCTAAACCAAGGAGCTTACTGTGTGTTTTCAGGGTCTATGGGGTGGTAACAAGACACCCCAGGTTAGTTCCTAAAGTCTTTTTAAGTGTGGCTTTTCCTGTCTATGTATGTATGTATGTATGTATGTATGTATGTATGTATGTATGTACGTATGTATGCATGTGTGTATGTACATATGTATCATTTTTAAATTTTTATATAACCTATATTCTACAAGAATATAAACTGAAAACACACTTTTGATATTAACTGACCAATCTCTCTCTCTATTTGGGGAGGCCAAAGGGACAGACTGACACTGGCCTCACCTCTGTACTACAGATCTGTGAGGAAGCAGCTCAACTCTCAGACAGGAGACCCGAGCAGCTTGTCCCTCACTCTCATCACCATGAAATCCTCATGCTTGATTCTATCTTTATAATATCCAAACATCATCTTTAGTCCTACACAGAGCCTTGAGTGTACAACAACTGTTCAATGTAGACCAGGTCACCTGTACTTTGGTGATAGGATAACACATACATTATGCATATTAAGCTGCCTTTAACTCTCAAAAACATTACTTTTATGTGGCTCAGTGTAACAATAAACTAATAAAAGATATTATAAATCCCTTCTTGAAAGACTCCCAGGCTAAGATCCAAGAATATTGAATTAGAAATGAAAAATTTAGTATTTATGATTGGAAGTTAAGAAATCAGATTTTCTTTCTTTTTTTATAAGATCCAATTGATAAGATATAATTGCCCACTTAAACATAAAAAGCCTGGTACCATCCATCCCTTAGGAACATTAATAACAACCTGTAAATACACAGAGCAGAATCTTAACATCACCTGCCATGGCGTCTCACCCTCTCCTCTGTCTCTTCTCTCTCCAAGAAATCAGATCTTCATTATCAGTTTATTCTTCAGAATTTTTTTGGTCAACATTAATGTTCTGACTAGTTTTATGTCAATTTGACACAAACTGGAGTCATCTCAGAGGAGAGAACCACAATTTAAGATTGTTTCGTAAGACTGGGCTACAGGGGGTTGGGGATTTGGCTCAGTGGTAGAGCGCTTGCCTAGCAAGCGCAAGGCCCTGGGTTCGGTTCCCAGCTCCGAAAAAAAGAAAAAAAAAGAAAAAAGAAAAAAAGAAAAAAAAAAGACTGGGCTACAGGAAAGCCTGTAAGGCCTTTTCTTCATCAGCCATTGATATGGGAGGGCACAGACCATTGTGGATGGGGCCATGGCTGGGCTGGGGATCCCTTGTGCTGTAAGAAAGCAGGCTAAGCAGGCCACAGCGAACAAGGCAGTAAGCAGCACCCTTACATTACCATTTAGGAGACTTGGTCAGCTTCATTTTCTCTACCTATTAAATAATCAAAAGGCTGGAAAAATCTGGACAGCCTGCTGGTGTAAGAATGCATTATGCAAAACCTTTGTTTTAAGTTGCCAGGCTTTTGTCTAAGGTCAACAAATTAGAGGGACAGAAGAGATGGCTCAGTGGTGAAATGACTTTTGTGCAAGCGTGAGGACCTGGGTGAAAATGGCCAGAACCCACCTGGAAACTAGACATGGCGCCAATGTGTCTGTAACCTCAATATCGTGGAGTATGAGGGAGACAGACAGATCTTAGAGCTGGCTGGACACCAGTCTCACAGAATCAATAAGGTGTGTACAGGTGTGAGTGTGCATGAGTTGTATGTGAGAGTATATATGAGTTTGTGTGTGTTTGTGTGAGTGTATGAGAATGTGTGTGTGTGATGTAGGGTGAATTTGGGGATAGAAGCAGATGCGTGTGACCTGTCTGGATTTGATGAGGAAAACAGCAGTCATTCTGCACATTCTGAGTTTTAAGCATCTAAGATAAAATCAGAAGCTCTGAGAGTTTTACAAGAGCAGGGAGCATGGTTGCCACGAGCAGAGAGCACAGTGGTCAGGATGGCTGCCTGAAAGGCCAAGTGGGCTAACAGTAGGGAGTACTAGGTTTTTGCCGTGTGCAAAAAATGAGAGCCCCTAGGAAAGCTTTATAGCTTCTGTGTACATGCAGCCAGCAATGTGGAGCGATTTGTATACACATCTGAGCCACAACACCAAGGACAATGGCCTCTAACAAGCCTGCATTTCCAAACTGCATGAAGTTTCTTATCATTCAAGTCTAACACAAGAATAAAAATGGGAGGGTCCAACTCAAACACAAGCAACCCAGGCATGGTTTGGACATTTTTTTTTAAAGATTTATTTATTTTATTTATATGTTAGTACACTGTAGTTCTCTTCAGATACTTCAGAAGAGAGCATCCCATTACAGATGGCTGTGAGCCACCATGTGGTTGCTGGGAATTGAACTCAGGACCTCTGGAAGAGCAGTCAGTGCTCTTAACCACTGAGCCATCTCGGTTTGGACATTTTTATGAGACAGACCTTGAGTTAATTCAAATGTGAGTGCATAGCACCCTCCATTAAGTCATCTCACCCCTACTTAGCCACAGAGGTCATAGGTCTTCCACATTAAAACTTCACTTATATAAAATGCTTCTAGCACAACTGCTGAAAAGATGACCATGGTTTCTGTCAGTTACAATCTACTTTTTTCTTTTATTTTTTGAAACAGAAATGGATTCAAAGAAGTTGGTGGGAATCTATTAAAATGAATTACTAAAGCTGTAGTCTACTATATGCAGAGAGAGGATGGTTAAGTGCCTGACTCAGTAATTCACAAACAAGAAAAGGCTTCATTATTTTTATTCAAAATAAACAGTGTACCAGGGGGCTACCTTCAGGGCCATTTGCCTTATGTGTTCTTTTGGAACACAGTTCTGGGGCAACCTAAACACTACATAGACCCTGGTATAGCTACATTCATTGTATAGATGGCCACTCTCCTGTTGTCAAAACCCCAGATGTGCTTGAGACTCAGGTAAATGATTGGATCTCACTAAACTTGATGATCCATTGTCAAAAGCTGGACTAAGCTTGGCCACTGGAGCATGGAAGGGATGGTATCTGCAGTAGATATGTAGGGAGGGTTTTATTCACTTAGGTGCATTGAAAAGTCCACGACAGAAAACAGCTTCTTTAAAGCCACTCTTGCCAAGCTTGGATGCCGTCCTCTTGGTGCATAGCCCTGGACAAAACCCATCCAGAGCCAAGCACAGTGAGAAGACTGACTCCTGGTTCATAATAAATCAGAGAGATCAGGGAGCTCCTGCTGGACCTCCCTCTTTCTCAGGACTCCTAGGGATTTTGGCAAGCATCATCATTTACAGTTGTCAGAGCCTCCTGGGCCCCTGCAATGTTTCACCCCCTTATCAGACCCTTCTGGGTCTCTTGCAGGGTTTGACCCCTGCTGAGCCCTGCTGATGCAGGTGGAAGCCTTTTGTTCATAACAAAGGAGCAGTATGGCGTGGGCAGACACACCTGGGCGATGGTCAATGACACACCTGGGCAGTGGTAAATTCGTTCCTGCCTTTTGTCTTCTCGGCCTTTGTCTTTGAGATTTAGGCTGGTATTCCTGGATTTTTCCCTAGTTTATTCAGGGCATGTAGTAGGTCTTTTGTTACCCAAGTCTGAGCCAGGGTTTCCCACTGCTTCCCAGATATTTTCTACCTGGGGAACTTGGGTATATAAGTGGTGAATAAAGCTACAGGAGTCTCCCTCTTCCTCTTCTTGCTTGACATGGATAACCTGTATGTGTGTGTTTCTTTAATCCCGCAGGCTTTCACCTGTCACCTGTCAGTGCGGGCATGGGGCACTGACATACAGTCATTTAATTGGGGTTATTCTCCTGCTGTATCATTTTACCTGATAACAGAACTCCTTACCTATGACCCTAGGTGTCTTTGGTAATCAAATTAACAATTTTAATGATGGTAGGAGAACTATTCTACATCAACTATAAATCCTGAAATTGACCAGAAAAACCAGCTCCACCATTTTGAGTCAAATTTAAAAAAAAAATTAAATATTAACTATTGAACAAGGGATAGACTTTGCTGAGGACCATTTCCTGGAATTTTCCAGCTGAGAATGGCCTCAAGCCATGTGTTGCAGTAGTTTATAAGGACAAACCGATAGGACACTTATTTTCCCATGGGACTTTTTTATTTTCTAAGAACTACAGCTTCCAGCTTCCCAGGAATTTACCTGGTCCCTGGGCAGATGAGGCATACAGGCTAATTTTGGGCATTACACAACCTTGATTTGTTGTCGTCATAATCTCTTCTCCTTTCTCCATTGTTCCTCTAGTAAGTAGTATGTATTATAAATGAGGCATTGCATATCAAGTAATGGGTATAGACAAAATTTCTACTACTATGATCCATTACTAGCTTGAGTCCATTATCAATGTATTTAAATGAAAGCTCTCTCATATATATATATATATATATATATATATATATATATATATATAATTAAGTTGTTATATTAAACTGACAAGATAATTCTATTTGAATAGATGGGCATGTTTTCTTTGGAATGTAAGACTCTCAGAGAGAATCTTCCCTCAGGAGGGAGATCCTCGAGCCCAATGACCAGTCCGAGTCCACAGGCTGCAATCTGCAAGAGGATTTTTATTGATCAGGATACACAGGTATCTGTGGGCGTCCCAGCCAATTCGGAAGACTGGCGCACCTAACAGAACCAGGGACGGGTTTTTATAGGGTATTGGGGAGCAGAAGCAGGCTTACAGAAGCAGATGCATGGTTGGTGGATTCAAGTGAGGCGCAGATGTATGGTTACACCCAATTGGCTATTCAAATGAGGTTGTCACACAGCAAGAGAATACGTGCAGGTTGTGGGGTCCGGAATGTCAGGGGCTAGGGGCTTATCTCTTGTTAGGTGGCCCATAAAGCAATACCAATAATTTAGACTGGTTTCTGTATTTTGTTTTCTTTTATGATCTGTTTCGTCTAATGATGGGTCAGCTTGTCCCACAAAGCTTGGACACATCTGAACTTTCCCAGGCTTATTTTAGTTCTGAGTCTGTGTATCTAAAAACTTACTTTTTACTTCTATAGTTGAGGGCCTTGGGCTTGTATAATTCCCTTTCTGGGAGGGGGTCTTTCATTCCCCCATTTTCTTTTTGTCCTTGAGTGGAATCTTCCACTCAACTTGGTTAAGGTACCTCTGTTTTTTGTTGTTTCACCATCTGATACTGTTGTCTCAGCACAAAAGTTTGAATGACTGAAAGTCTGTATCTCTTATTATTCCTGTCTGATCTGTATAGAAACAACATTTTTTTTAGTGTAGTACACAGACTCTTTTTTTAAGGAATATCAGGTCTAATCTTTTCCTATTTTGAAGGACTACCTCTGAGAGGGAGGTTAGGTATTCTTGGAGGCCAGCTAAAAAGTCTCTTTTTTAGTATTTTTTTATATCTGAGTCAATGGCAGTTCTGAATTCTCTATAAGCCTTGCATTGTAGGGCAACAGCAGATGTCCTTGTGCTGCCCTTGTAGCACCTAGATAGCCTTAAATAATTTTTAACTCTCTTTTGTGTCTTATTAAGTCTTTAGCATCAGGATTTTAATCTGGACACTATCTGAACCTATATACTAAAGTCTTTTAGAACTTCTAAACTTATATAGGTTGTGATCTCTGAGGCACAGTCTCAAGAAGTGTTAGGAGTACTAACATATGTAATGTTACATCATTTGAAATAAAAATCAAGCCTATCCCTACACCTATTCCGAGAGAACCGAGAGCAAACATGCTGAGTGTCTCTCTAGGTCCCGGCTCTCAGCCCCAACAGCTAGTACATGGTTGGTGAGGGCTGAGAATTGACGGCTGTCAGGGTGGTCAGCAGCACCAGGTACGGTTCTTTCCAGCGATGCCTGAGTGGCTGGGCTCCGTGTCATTGTATGTAGCTGCAGTCTCCAACCTGGAACTGATGAGATGTCTTAGGGGTCTCCGGGGCATAGGCTGCTGTCAGCTGTGAGCAGATTTCTTTCTGTATCACCTGTAGGTCTTTTAGCCTGGCATACAAATCATTATTATTATGACATGTTGGTTTAGTAACATCATCTAATACAATCAGGGGAGCTGAGGCCCCATATACGCTATCTTTTTGTTGTCAAAGCGTCAACCCCGGCCGGCCTCATCACCTTGAAACTCCTCTTATGCTGACTTGGCCTGAGCTGCACCACTGCCCACGAGCAGCCTGCAGCTTGCTAGCAGGCCTGTATGTTCACCACCCTCAGCCCCTACATTTCTCTACTCTGTGTTGTCCCTTCCTTAGAAGCTGTGAATGTTTAAGCAACAGGGAGAAATTTTCTTCAGGATCTAAGGTAAAGCTTTCAGTCTCTTGTTAATACCTGCTTCAGACAGGGTTACTCACTAACCTGGAGTTTTTCATACACAACTGTTTTTTTTTTTTTTTTTTTGGTTCTTTTTTTTCGGAGCTGGGGACCAAACCCAGGGCCTTGCGCTTCCCAGGTAAGCGCTCTACCAACTGAGCTAAATCCCCAGCCCCCATACACAACTGTTAATAGCAGCTAGACTGGACAAGGGGAGCAAAGGGAGGGGCATCTCTCCTTGGGGAGGAGGCTCAAGAGAGAAAGATAAAACTCCCCGGCAGAAAACAATTTTTCTCAAGCAAATTATTTTTAACTTTTAAGTTAAGCACCAAGAGGACCAAGTAAAACTCCTTGACAAACAAAGCAAACAGTTTCATGATTTTAAACACAGTCGTCAGTCCAAGATTTTAAACACAGTCATCTATCCAAAGTCCAAAAACGAAACAAAAGCCAAAAAGACACTGGACAATACCACAGAAAACAAACCAGACAAACAAGACCAAGACAAATTGGTCCTATAACCTATTTCCTATATCCTATAACCAATTTCCACAGATGTTCAAAGAAAATTAGGACACAAAGAAGACAAACAATTCCAACAGTCAAACAAGCAACAGACAGACGTGCCGCGCGGCTTCGGTGTCAAACTGAAACCAAAAATTTGATCCAGCTCTCTCCTCTCTCCTCTAACCCAAAACCATGTATCCTGATACGGGCTGAGCCCTGAAAAACCGGGCTCCAAACACCCTTGGAATGTCTTCCAGGGCTGCGGGGGAGAAGTCTGAGCTTGTCAGCTCCTTCTCTGGCCCACCCAAATACAAACGGTCTAGACCCAAGCCAAGTAACTAAGCATTTACAGAACAAGTCACAAAGCAAGACAAGACAGGACAAGACAAACACTGGCCAGCTTACCTCCCGGTGGGTGGTTGGCGGTCTCTAGGCAGAGGATCTCCAATCCTGGACGAGCCCCCATATGTAAGACTCTCAGAGAGAATCTTCCCTCAGGAGGGAGATCCTCGAGCCCAATGACCAGTCCGAGTCCACAGGCTGCAATCTGCAAGAGGATTTTTATTGATCAGGATACACAGGTATCTGTGGGTGTCCCAGTCAATTCGGAAGACTGGCGCACCTAACAGAACCAGGGACGGGTTTTTATAGGGTATTGGGGAGCAGAAGCAGGCTTACAGAAGCAGATGCATGGTTGGTGGATTCAAGTGAGGCGCAGATGTATGGTTACACCCAATTGGCTATTCAAATGAGGTTGTCACACAGCAAGAGAATACGTGCAGGTTGGGGGGTCCGGAATGTCAGGGGCTAGGGGCTTATCTCTTGTTAGGTGGCCCATAAAGCAATACCAATAATTTAGACTGGTTTCTGTATTTTGTTTTCTTTTATGGTCTGTTTTGTCTAAATGATGGGTCAGCTTGTCCCACAAAGCTTGGACACATCTGAACTTTCCCAGGCTTATTTTAGTTCTGAGTCTGTGTATCTAAAAACTTACTTTTTACTTCTATAGTTGAGGGCCTTGGGATTGTATAATTCCCTTTCTGCTAGGGGGTCTTTCAGGAAAACACTGGATTTTCCAATATTTGTAAGATTCTACACTAATAGGCTAGTTTAATAATACATATGTGAAACCTTCTATTTAGGAAAAAAAATAAGATCTGGCTGATTTATTAAGGCAGCCTGTGAAAGAACCTGGCTCAAGTCTCAGGATGGCGCGCCCCAGGAAACACCGATCCCGGACGAGCCCCCAAATGAAAGATTCCCGAAGAGAGACCCTTACTCAAGTCTTGGGAAATCGTGGACCCCAGACACAGAGAGACCATTTTGGATGTAATAAGCAAAGGCAAGGTTTATTACGGAGATCTATTACGGGGATCTCCGGGCCAACACGTATCCCACGCAGGAGACAGAGGTGTCGACCCGGAAGCTCAAAAGTCAGGGGTTTATATAGGGAAGGCTAGGGGGTTTGGCGTGGTTACACACAATTGGCTAATTTCTGGCACGGCTATAAGTGATTGGCTCATTCAAACATGGCAGTGAGATTACAGCACAGCAGAAGAGTACGTGCTGACTCGAGTGTACAGGATTTTAGAAGCTAGGGGCTTATTAGGGTTTGAAGGACATCTGGTTAAGGTGCGACTCTGAGTAAGCTGGGGGAGGTGCCCTTCTGCATCTTTATGGCCCGTCAGTCCTGGCTGCAGGGCGGGCCCCGCCCTGCCTGGACAGTGTTTAGCCCTGAGTCTGTGGATTTTGAAACTTACTCTTTTAACTTCATATTTTTAAAACTTAAATCTGTATAATTTTCCTTTCACCTGTCCTGGTAAGTTCAACTTCTCATTCCTACAAGGCTCTTTGTGACCTGAGTAGGGGTCTGGTTTTCTCAACCATAAGGCTTGGTGACTTTCCAGATCTAGCAAAAATGTTTTAAACATCTATGGCTTACAAAGCAACAAGGGGAAATGGGAGTAGAGGGCGCTGCCTGTTAGGAAGAACCAACAATCCTTTGAGGAAGGTAGAAGAAAGAACATCTGGAATTCGAGACGGACAGTGTTGGTGGAATTTCCAACCCCAATAAGCCCATATAAAAAAACACAATCCAGTTATTATAATTATAAGCTCTATGCCTAGATTGGGCAGATACAACACGATACTAACTTATTCCCCAGCTATACTGGATTTTTTTTCTTTTTTTTCGGAGCTGGGAACCGAACCCAGGGCCTTGCGCTTTCTAGGCAAGCGCTCTACCACTGAGTTAAATCCCCAACCCCTTATTCCCCAGCTATAAGACTCCTTTCCTACTTGCGGTTTCTCCTGGTGACATGGTTCTGGTCCATCCTGCTTCCTCCTCCTGCATCCTCTCTCCTTCCCCTTTTGTCCTCTTCTCCTTCTTTATCTGCCCCCACTATTGAACCTTCAGCCCCAACTTTTCCCCTCCATTGCCCAATCACAGACTCTAGCCTTTACTATTCAGTTAAATAGGGAAAAGAGTCATATGAGATCACCAGCGTACTTGATGGACTGCCTGCCTTGGGTGCTCCTCAGGAGGAAGCAGAATTAACATCAGAATGCAAACAGCTTCAGGCCAATCCACCACAGGACTAAACCAAAGGAGAGTAAGAAAAAGAGTGCAGTGGATGGGCAATTACTGAATGCAAGAGAGGATGAGAGACTTCACAGGACATCCTGGGGCTTAGAGGAGAGAGAGTCCAGATGGAGAAGAAAGAAGAAATGAGCAAGTGAAGAATGTTAGTGCCTGTAGGATCCTTGTGGGCACTGGGGAGACAGAGGAGGCAGCCCCATGTGGGTGGAAAACACTAACAGAAAGCAGAAAAGCCCCTTCCAGATGGCTTGAAGGTCCTTGAACACCTCAGTAAACACTTGGGATTTCTATCTGTAAGTCATTCTGAGTCTGGGAGCACCATAATTTGTTCTGTCTTTCCAAGGAGAAGTCCTGGGAATAGAAAGAAATAGTAAAAATAAAGTAATTAATTAAATTAAAAATTTAAAGATAATTGGAGAGGGAAAGAAAGTTAAGTTTAGCCTATTATATAAAGGAAAAGCCATCAATACTGCAGAAAAGAGAATCTATTTGAATGAAAAGGTTGTCACACATGCACATGGTGTGGCGAGCCTACATATCTAGAGCTTGGGAGGTTAAGGCAGAAGAGTGGAGAGTTTGAGACCAGCCTGAGCTAAATACTTAGACCTTGTTTCAAAATAAAAGAGAAAGAGCAGAAAAAGAGAAGAAGGAGAAAAGAGAGGGGAAAGAAGGGGACTGATTTCAAGTGGGGGTAGGTAGTACTTATAAATTAATGATTGAAATTAATTGTAAACAGTGCCAAAGTCTACAGAAAGGGTAAGAACATGAATGCTAAATGAAGATTGTGGATTTGAACATAAAAAAAGTGATTTGGCTTCTGTTTGACCTCATGTACTTCTTGTAACAGGCTGGCTCTGTTGTATTTTATAAGTACCACTAACTAGTGCTTGTAAAATGCAGAATATGTTTTGGAAAGCAAAATGCTTCTCTTTAATGCTTCCGACTCATAAACATAATTCTAGGGAACACATAATTTGACTGTTCTATTAGTTCCTTATTGGGGAAGGTGTTCTTTGTAATGAAAAGGTATTTGTCTCATGCTAGTATCTTAAATTTATTTTTCTTTTTGAGTTCAGAATATATGGTTGAAGATAGAATGCTCTTTTAATTTAAATAAAAAATAACTGATGGAAAATAGTAGTAAGAAAAATGTAGTTAAAGAAAAATAGCGTCTTCCACTTTATCATAGAAGGAATAGAGCTAGAAATAAGAAATTGGAGACAAAGGGTATTACCCCACTTCTACAAGACCATGTGGGCATTGGTCTTGGCTCTCATAAAGATTCCGTCTACACATCATTGCAGACTGCTGTACAGATGGTGCATGGCACATGCATGTTTCCACCTCAGGAACCCAACAGAGATTGTCTGTCATAATTTAAAAAAAGTCACATAAATTTCTAGCATAGAAACACAGGAAATACTAAGTCAGGGTGCCAGGTTAGGTGTTTGCTGAGGTCCACAGATGTCCATTCCCAGACTACAATCTTCTTGCTGTGTTCCCACGGCAGAAGGAACAGCGGAGCTCTCCGGTCTCTTTTCTGAGGACAGAACCGCACTCATGAGTACTCCATGAGGGAAACATACCTGTGACTTGGTAATCTGCCAAAGGCTCATAATCACATCACCATGTGGTCCCCGTTACCACACACATATTTCAGGAGGACATAAACATTCACTCTACAGCACAGATTATCTAGTATTTCAGTGGCTCAATCATTGAGAAAGAAATCTGAGTGTCTAGGTCTTTGGAGAAGGTTGGCTTAGGGGCTAATGATGACAATGTAGAAGCAGCAGATGGGTCCCTGGTCAAGCCTTAGGCTGGGCAGATTGTTCCATGTTTATTCCTAAAACTATACTTCTAGAAAGCTATGTGAGGGCTGGCAACATGGCTCAGACACACACACACACACAAAAGCACTTAGCACATAAACCTAAAGACCTGAGTCCAAGTCCCTGAGCTCATGCAAAGGTAAAAAGATCCAATTCCACAAAATTGTCCTGATCTCACACATATACCATAATATGTATGTGCCCACACACTCATCATACACTATACACACAATACAAATTAATAATTTTCTCAAAAACTTTAAAAATAAATGTGATATGAATACCATATTTTAGTACATTGGATCTTATACAAATTGCACTACAGATAACAAATATTAGTGTGGCAATCTCTTTGCATGTTATTTAGAGTAATGTACATATTGACCAAAATGATGTGAGTAAAATAATCCCTGTTGTTCGTATGAGAAAAGTGACGCTCTCAGAAGACAATGGAGGAGTGACATGCCAGCATCCGAGGAGCCTACAGAAGAGCCTGAGTTCCACCTGCTTGGGGTCCAGAGAAGAGGGGGTTATCAACATGAGAGATGAGTACAAGAGTTAGTTGGCACCCAATGCACAGGAAGTGAGGGCTGCAGAAGCTCAGAGAGGAGGGACCAAGGTGGAGGTGGAAGGCAACATGAGCAGTGCAGGTGTCCCCTGAAAAGCTTTATGAGTTCTGTGCCATGACTAGCTTAGGAACAGAAAAGCCATCGGCACAGTTTTGTTCTGTCGTTCTTGGTTTCGCACCTACGATGTAAACCATTTCTTTGTCTGTATTCAGTCTGTATATATCGCCCACTCATGTGTTGCTGCATCAACATCTCTGTCTCAAATCTATAGTCACTTCAGCTCTGTGTTCAGATAACCCTTCCATAGAAGCCCATTGCTACCACAGTGCTTGTGTTTTCTCACCACCTTTATCTGACTATAGAGTGACACTGCCATCTCTCATCATCACAGGAAGAACAGTACACATAATATTTTAAGGGTAAAACAGCCGGTTTGTGTTACTTTTACTGTAGCATACAGTTAAACATGGCTGTTAACCTGTTACTGTGTTTAATTTATAGGCTAAAGTTTATCAACAACATTCATGTACAGAAAAACAGCATGCGTAAGGCTCAATCTTATTCCACTGGAGTCTTGCCATGCATTTGCCATGGTTAAGGGACTACTACTACTACTGAAGGACAGAGAACAGTACATAAATACATACTGAATGCACTTGCCAGGATTAATGCAAACACACAGTCCAAAAGGAGACTATGGAAGCCATCATTTAACCAAAGCCTTCTTAGTAAATGTGATTTCCACATATGTACAATTTTCAGCCAACTAAAGTTTAAGTACCTAAATATTTTTGGTTAAAGTTGTTTTTATATGGGAATATTTCTACAATGAGATACTCCCTATAAAGCATGGAACATGAGTCCTGGCACACAGAGTTCAGTAAGTGTTAGTAATTTCTAATGTTAATTAAGTGTATTATGTAAGTGCTTGCCTTAGGATTCAGAATGAACAGAGTATAATTACTCCTCTTGATGGCCCAAGGGCATCCTAATAAATATTAAATACTTAATGAGGCTACGAGCACAAGGACAGCTTGGAAGTTACCAGGAATTCTGGGGTTGTTGGCTCCTGCACAGCTCCAATGTGAGGTCTGGCTAATGATGGGACTGGCAGTCTGCCAGCTACCACTAACTCTATCAAGCTGTCAGTTCTCATGTCTGTCAGAGTGCCCGCCCTGGCTATGTCTCAGTTTTCTACCACTAACATCTTTGAGCTGAGACATTGAGCTGAGACATTAAATATTGGAAACTCATACAAACAAGGACTGGTCTATCTACCCTACCTCAACCCATTTCCTGATTGTTCAGAAACACTGAAGTTTCCAGAGTGGAGTCTGTGAGTCTATTCTGGTTCGATGCTGCATACCTACAATAAAAGCAACCAAGAGGCTGAGGCAGGAGGACTGCAAGCTTGAGGCTAGGCTGAGGTACGTAGTGATACTGTGTCTCAAAAAATAAAATACAGGAAAAGGTAAGAGGCCACCTGCCTGAGAATTTTCCTAAGCCCTCAATTGGGATCCCAGGAAAACCTAACTAAGAAGGTCCCCCAAATCAAATCGGTAGTGTCTTAGTTGGGGTTTCTCATGTTGTGAAGAGACACCATGGCCATAGCAACTCTTATAAAAGAAAACATTTAGTTAGGGCTGGCTTACAGTTCACAGGTTTAGTCCATTATCATCATGGTGGGAAGCACGGTGGCATGCAGGCAGGCATGGTGCCTGAGAGGTACCTGAGACTTCTATATCTGGATTTGCAGAAATCAAGAAGAGAAAGGGATCAACTAGGCCTGGCTTGAGCAACTGAAATCTCAAAGCCCACCCCACAGTGACAAACTTCCTCCAAAAAGGCCACACCTCCTAATAGTGCCTCTCCTTATGAGCCCAAGGGATCCATTTTCATTTGGACTGTCACAGGTAGAAAGAAACTGCACAGCTTTAAAATGTGTATGCGATCATTAACCACTGTCTATGTAGGGCTGGTGGAGGGAGGCACAGTGTGGAGAATGTGCAGAATGAATGTTTCTGGGAAGCATGACTTCCAGACTAGAAATACTTTCTTACGTAAATAGTTTGCTCAAATGTCCACACGTCTATTCCTTTGTCCCTACCTTTTAGAATGCAGAGTTGACATTTAATCAAGACTCTAGAGAAATTAAAGCCCCCAGAATGCTGTGCTGGACTTGTGGTAGATGCTTTTCTAGCCTATTCTTTTTCTCTTATTCTTTCAACCACAACCTTTAATCGCATCTTCTGAGAAAAGACTTATGCACTTGATTCTTCTGATATCACACAGGCACAGGCAGGAAGAAGGAAGGGCCATGGTGGCTGCCAGTGGAGAACAGGCATGTTATTGACGACAGGAGTTGTGGGACTTGGTTATTTCTGTTGCTTCTGAGGATGATATTTTAAAGAAAACTCTTTCTCATGACTGAAGGAGATTTTGACACATAACACATAGACCAGCAGTCGGTGTATCAGTGACATGTCACGGCATCACTCTGCACATAGGTATAGGGGAGTTACAGATTGTGGATGTGGAGAAGGGACTGTTGGTAGGTAGTGGTCATGAGAATCACAGTCTCTTGTTTCCACCAGGATCTCTATTTCTATTTTTCTTCCACAGCACTGAACGACTCATCCGCACTGTCATTTCCTTTGTTGAAGTTTATGTTTTTCCCTGTTGAACTACTCTAATAGGGTGCAGCATTCCTAGAGACTTCAATTTTCTAGCGTCACCTGGTGTCCTGGACACCTTAAGTAGGACACAACTGGAAGACAGTGCTGAGGGTGCCCCCTGGTGGCTTCTACTGAACCAATCTCATATAATGAGTTGATAAAAGTCTGAGAAAGGTGCTTTACTGTGTACAGTGAATTTCCTTTACATAAATGTTCATGTGTGATGCTTACTTTATTAGAAAAATTTATAATAGTTTTCATAAATACTTAGTTGTATATTCTATATAAATACATTAAAAATAAAAGATTTAAAGTAAAAATTAAATTTAAAAAATTTTCATGATTTTTAGTTTAAAAAGAAAAATTGTTTCTGGGTGAGTGAATCTTTGAAGCACACTTCAGTACCCTATTCCTAGTGTGATCAGGACGCTAGCTGGAGGACAGGATGTGCAAAATTGCTCAACTACATGCATTTTACATGACTGTCCTCCTACACAAACGGGAATATTCTTATCTGTAGTTTAGGTCCTAATTAAAGCATCTAGTTAACACACCCTCTTCTTCAAATAGGCCATAGAGCCCTTTGCCATCTCAAATAAATTTCACCTACCTTCTTAAGGAGGGGAGACAAAAATTCTTCTCCCTTTTTTTGGGAAGGGTTTTGTATTTTTATTCTTAATACAATTTCCCAGTATCACTATATCCATAATTTAGTTAATGTACTTAAATTTAATTTTCAGATAATGAACAAATTTATAGTAGATCAAGATGACTAGATGGGAGAATACGCATCATACTTCACAACAGTTTTCAAAAGCAGACTCTGTTAACTGTGAATGTGTGCATCTGTCAGCTGCTCTCCTAATTTGCTGATACAAAATTAATTGCTGAGCATACTCCAGAGAAATGATCTTTTTTTAAAAAAAAGATTTATTTCAGGTATCTAAGTACACAATAGCTATCTTCAGACACACCAAAAGAGGGCATCAGATCTCACTACAGATGGTTGTGAGCCACCATGTGGTTGCTGGGATATGAACTCAGAACCTCTGGAAGAGCAGTCAGTGGTCTTAACCACCAAGCCAACTGTCCAGCCCTGAGAAATGACAGTTTTTAATTTAATGTTTGCTAGTGCAAATTTCATGAAATGACAGTATAATGTGCTTCCTGTTAGTTAGATGGTCAAGAAGCAATACTGAGGAGCCACAACAACACAGTTGACTTAATCTATGCTCAATGCATGTAAAATTGTGTAGAAACAGCATAGAACCCAGACACATCTTCCTTACACTGTAAATCAGCTTAGATGTTTTACAATACTCGATAAAATGTTGATTCTAAGAGAACATATTTGAATTACTAGGGAATGATCTCTGCATGCATATCAAGAACCAGAATTCATTACCTGTTCATCATACAACATTACCAAAGAGAAGCGGCACAAGACTTCAGAGACCAATCACAGTTCAGGCTTCGCATGATGTAAAAGAACACAGGAGGGAAAGCTTTAAGGGAAACCCGTAGGACTTTTCTTTCCTTGCCCATGACTAACATAGCCAAAGGCACTTGTGTATTCTTCCTATGAACCTTTCAACCTCAGAGTATCTTGGAATTAGACATTTTGAAAACTAATAGTCTCATAACAGGGATCTCTCTGGAACTGCTTCAAAGTGTCAGCAGCAGATCCCATGTTCTGATGCTCTGTTGAATGGCAAGGAGGTGGACATGGAGGTTGGTCTGGAAAGACTGCCATGTGAATCATAAAGATACTCATCTCTACCCTGTCCAATATGTGTCTGTGTGTAAATAAATACTAGTGTTTAAATAAAATAAACACTGTGAGAAGCCAGAAGGAAGCACCTTGGAACCCCCTCTTACAGCTTTTCTCTCTGGCCAAGAATCATTGAATCTGTTAGAGCATCTCCTGGTGTCCTTGTCTGACTTGAGAGGGCCTTTATGGTGCTTTAAGCTCTAGTCCCTCTTGGTCATTTTGGTGCTTCTTATTGTCTCAAGTGAAATAGACTGCTTTAGAACCAAATATTATTTATTTTATATCCCTACAGTAATGTGCTTCCAGGAGCTAACAGAAGTGGAGGCACGGCTGTATTCTCCTAGTATATTCCTCAATATTGTCATCACCTTAGCAATTTCCCAAAGATTAGACAGTTAATTTGTAGCTCAGGGTTCCACATCCATGGATTTCTGCTTGAAAAACTTAGGCACAACACACACGTATAACTCAGCCTTCAAGAGGTAGAGGTAAGAGGATTTTCAAGTCAAAACTACCCTGAGCTACATATGAGATTCTATCTTAATACATCACTGTCCTCATGGGGAATAAAGAAATGGAAAGGAAAAGTAGATGTAGAAGGATATCAATGAAGACAAATGAAAGGAGAGAGGAGAAGGAGGAAAAGACTATTTAAAAGATGTGATTTCTGTACCAAACACGCAGAGATCTATCTGCTTGTTACAATTTCCTAATAATTCAAAATATTTTCTTAGAAGCAACATTGTATTGAATATTGTAAAATATCTAAATTGATTTATGGTGTAAGGAGGGGGTATCTGGGTCTTATGCTATTACTACACAATTATACATAGGAGACCTGGCCCTTCCTAGATGTAAAATTGATGAGGTGACCTGGAATAAAAATTCCAAGTATACAGAGAACTGACTGCATGCTGACTGTGACGACACCTTATGGAAATTGTCGAGGTGATAATCAGAATCTAAGGGGAGAGTCATTAATACAGACGAGTCTGGGCCATGTGTGGTTAGACAGGGTCAGTGTGAGGGAGATGTCATGGAGTCAAACAGTGATCACCAAGAGCCTTCCCGTCTTGTCTCTTCAGTAGCCTGCTCTATGACAAGAGTTGTCCAGAGAGAAAAAGGAGGCAGAATCCAGAATAATAACCTTCATTGCTCTCTGCTTTTTAACTTCTCTCTGAAGATATCTGTTGAAGGGCACCTACAGGAAGTACATTAAACACCATCTACCATAAACCTGACTGATCCCCCCTTCTGTGCACACCAAGTGCCCATTACTCACAGGCACAATAGTACATTTCAAAGGAAGACACAGGGGCAAGGTGGGATACACTTCTTCTGTTTGTCATGGGCCAGCCTATTTGTGGTTTGATGAAGCAAGATTTCTTCTTTTCAAAGCAATAAAACATTTTTTGCTGTGTGCTAAGAAGCAGAACTTTTCCTCAGTGTCTTCATTAACTTGAATTTAGATACAACCATGAATAGAATCCCCATGATGGCACAGTGGCTGTATAAGGACAAGTAGAGAAACCTCATTATCACATCTGACCTGTCTCACTAGTGATGCCCTCATCATGTTATGACGCAGCAAGAAGGCCCTAATCAGACACTGTTGCTGTGTTCTTTAAACCCCCAGTCTCCACAGTCAAGAGCCCAACAAACCTATTTTCTTTTAAAAAAAATTGACCAGGCTTTGGTCAGAAAATGAACTAGGATGGTAGTATCTTTTGTTTTGTTTTCTTGTCAACTTGAGTATGGAAACTTTAAGGGATGTAAATAGAGATTTAAAGGGTTTATTTAGGGCCAGTGAGATGTCTCAGTGGGTTGATGATCTGAGTTTTAGCGCAGAATAGATATGGAGGAAGGAGAGAACTAACATCTGACCTTGGTACACATTTTAATGTTACTTTATTTTCAAGAAACAGGTATCTAAATGCACTGAGACAGTTAGGAAACTCACCAAAGTAGATTAACATTGCTGTTACCGAGTTGCAGCTATACAGGGCCCAACCTCCTTAACACTTTATGGCGATGGAGGACTTTTATTATTCTTGTAAAATATACATGATATGAAAGCTAACATTTTTATCTAAGTTGATTAAGTTGATAGTTGATTGGCATGAAGTACATTCACTGTATTGTGGGATTATGATTCCCATGCATCACAATTCTTTTACCATTTCAAACTGAAATTCTATATTCAATAAATACCAGCTCTTCACTTCTCCCTCTCATAGCCCTTGGCAACCACCATGCTGCTTTCCATTGCTTCCATTTGTTGTCTCTAGGCTCCTTGTACAAATAACACCATATAGTATTTGTCTCTTGGCAACTGGGTTATTTCTTTTTGTGTAAATTCCTTGGGGCATCTATGTTCTGGCATGTGCCACAGCTTTTAGTCTTAATTATGTTCCATTTGTATACAGTGTGTTCATATATGTTTGCATGCATTTCTTGAACAATTGTTGACCTCAGGTAATATCTACCTTGTTTTTGAAGCTGGGTCTCTCACTTGAGATCAATAATTTAGGCTAAGCTGTCTTGACAATGAATCCCAGGGCACTAGCTCACCAGAGCTGGGTTTACTGGCAGAACATCACATGCCTGACTGGTGTTTTGCAGTTTTGTCATGTGCGTTTGTGTGACTGTGTGTGTTCCTAAAACCAGTATGGATCTAAAGCTTTCAAAAATGTCTTAACACTTAACACTTATTATACAGAATAATGGAATTATAGGGTTTTAATGCATTAAGTAATGGACTTTGATACTATTTCCCCCTTAATTTCTCTTGGGATTGAATTGAATCTGTAGATTGATTTTGGAAGTATGGCCATCCCATGAGTATGCAAGGTCTTTCCATCTTCTAGTGTCCTCTTTAATTTTACTTAGTATCTACAGAATTTTCATTACAGAGGTCTTTCACTTCCTTGGTCAGGTTTAATTCAAAAAATTTTTTGGGGGGAGGATATTTGACATGATTGATGTTGGCTTTGTCAAAAGCCTTACATGTCTATCGATTGATATGATTTCTATTCTATCAAAAACAAGAGATTTGTGAAATTTATAAAATTTATTGACATATTGAGCCAGTACTACATCTCTGGAATAAACCAGTTTGATCCTAGTAATTTTGTGATTTCTTATTGAAGAGTTTGCAGGCATTTTAAAAGAAATTTTGCATGTATTTATGTTGGAGATTGGTCTGTGTTTATCTGGTTTTAGTACTAGGCCAATACTAACTTCATAAAGAGTTTGGTAATGTAACCTTCCTTTGCTATTTAATAGCATGCTTTGAGAAGTATTTGTGTATTTCATTGAAAGACTGGTAATTTTTTTATTTGGTAAATATTTGATCACTACTTCACTTGTACTGCTTTCTACAAAGCTGCTCCATTTTTTTTTCTTTTCTTTTTTTTTTTTTTTTTAGATCTTCACGATTTACTTTTGGTAGGTTATATACATCCAGAAATCTATATACTTTATTTTAGAGTTTTCCACTTTCTTGAAATAAGTGATTTCTAAAATAAGACCTAATGATTTTTCTGAATTTCATTAATGTATGTAGTAACAACTCTCCTTACCCCCCAATCTATTTACGTTGAAGCTGTTCAACTTGATTATTTTTGTACTTGAGGATTTTATGAATACTATATATCATTTACATCCCTCTCTGTCCCACAATCAACATCGTCCCATTTCCTTCCCCAAATTCACTTTTTCCTAACCCCCTAACCCTAAACACCCCCAACCTAACCCTACCCACCCACTCCCTAACACTAACCCACACCACCCCCAACCCTTTAACCCTAACCCCTAACTTTCTAGCACTAACTGCACACCCAACCGCCCTATTCATAATCCCTACCCTTCTAACTCAGCTCGTTTCCAAAAGACTCCTGGCATTTACTTTGACCATGTTTTTGAATTGTTAGGTATTTATGCAGATTTCAAAACACAAACACTTTACCAAATTGAGCCCATTCATAAGGCTTTTCTCAAGGATGTTATTTTCTGCATTCACAGGGTTTCAGTGAATGCAAGGATGAATACTTTTATTATAGTGAGAACTATAGAAATGTGCAAAGGCTTCACCATATTCAGTACATTCATAGTTTCTCCCTAGTGTGGTAACTTTTATGCTGTTTGTGTTAATTTGGGTTTTAATGCTGTGAAAAGATACCATGACCAAGGCAACTCTTAGGAAGGACATTTAATTGGGGGGAGGGGAGGTATACAGATTCACAGGTTCAGTCTATTATCAAGGTGGAAGGAATGTCAGTGTCCAAGCAGACATGATGCTGGAGAGAGTTCTATATCTTGATCAGAAGGCAGCCAGAAGACTCTTCTGCCCTGGGCAGAGTTTAAGCATGGGGTCTCAAAGCCCATCCCCCCTCCACAGTGACATACTTCCTCAAAGGCCACATCTACTCCAAAAAGGCCATACCTCCTAACACTGCCACTTGCCATGGGCCAAGTATATTTAAACCACCGTACCTTTGAAGATCACAGTAAAGGCTTTACTACATTGGTTACATTCATAGGGTTACTCTTTAGTATGTATGTGTTCTTTTATGTAGTTGGAGGTGGCTTGATTGTGAAAATGCTTTACCATATTGACTACATTTGTAAGGTTTCTTTCCAGTATGAATTCTTTCATGTTGTCAAAGTTGATCATGAGAGGCAAGGAATTTACTAAATTACTTACATTCATAAGCTTTCACTGTAGTATGTGTTGCTTTATGTTTTCGGAGACTAGCATTACATACAAAGGCTTTACCACATTCATTACATTTGTAAGGTTTCTCTCCAGTATGTATTCTTTTATGTACTTGGAGATAACTTTGATATGCAAAGGCTTTACCACATTGATCACATTCATAGAGCTTCTCTCCAGTATGTATTCTTTTATGTACGTGGAGAGAACTACAACTTATAAAGGCTTTACCACATTGATTGCATTTGTAGGGTTTCTCTCCAGTATGAATTCTTTCATGTGTTTTAAGAGTACTGTGAAGTAAAAAGGCTTTACCACATTGATTACATTCATAGGGCTTCTCTCCAGTATGTCCTCTTTTATGTACTTGGAGATGACTACAACGTATAAAGGCTTTACCACATTGTTCACATTTGTAAGGTTTCTCTCCAGTATGTGTTATTCCATGCCTTTGGAGATGACTGGGTGGTGCAAAGGCTTTACCACATTGATTGCATTTGTAGGGTTTCTCTCCAGTATGAATTCTTTCATGTGTTTTAAGAGTACTGTGAAGTACAAAGGCTTTACCACATTGATTACATTCATATGGCTTCTCTCCACTGTATTCTTTTATGTACTTGGAGATAACTATGATATGCAAAGGCTTTACCACGCCGATCACATACATAGGGCTTCTCTCCAGTATGTATTCTTTTATGTACTTGGAGATGACTACAACGTATAAAGCCTTTACCACATTGATTACATTTGTAGGGTTTTTTTTCCTCCAGTATGAATTCTTTCAAGATTTTGAAGCTGAGAATCGTATGTAAAGGCTTTATCACGTGGCTTACATTCACAGAGTTTCTCTCCAGTATGTGTGCTTTTATGTCTTTGGAGATGACTATGTTGTGCAAAGGCTTTACCACACTGAGTATTTTCAGAGGGTTTCTCTCCAGTATGACATCTTTCATGCCTGCAAAGATAGATAGTTGGCACATGTGAAGGCTTTACCACATTCACTAAACTAATGAATCTAATAAATAGAAATTAATTTTATAATTTGGTCTAATTGTAAAGAAGAATCACATCTTAAGGTTGTATCACTTTGTTTACACTCATGGTTTCCCATTCACTATGGGTTGGTAAAAGTGTTATTACATGGCTCACATTTGTACCATCCTTTTTCTCTATGAGATTCCTCATATATTTGAAGAGAAATGGAAGAGCTCAGAGCTTTACCACATTGAGTACATTCATATGCTTTCCTTTATTGTGAAATAAACTACATTTGCATACCACATCAGCAAAGTGAATCAGGGCAAACAGAAAGGGATTTCCACAATCCTAGTATTCATAGGGATTTTCTGCTAGGTGAGTTTATGGATATATTCCCAATGAAGTTGGGAAACCAACTAATTATAAACTTGTATCACACTGAGAAAGTCTGCTCAAATGTGGACTGCTACATATATCTTAATTGTTCTGGGGGTGGTGACAATGTTCTTCAATAGTATGGTCTTCCCAATTGTAACCTAAAATACAGTACCAGAAAATGTATGATATATTATTGGAAATTAGGCAACATTTAAGTTACTATCTTCAGTGAACCTGACCTTTTCACCTCATTCTCCTTTATTCTCAATTGAAGTTACAGAAAAGCAACAGTAACAAAGGAACATTTGTTTCCTTATTTTAAAA
The DNA here is from genome assembly GCF_021556685.1 of Rattus norvegicus. Lineage (NCBI taxonomy): Eukaryota > Metazoa > Chordata > Mammalia > Rodentia > Muridae > Rattus > Rattus norvegicus. The sequence goes on along the minus strand of NC_141542.1, from coordinate 129,503,440 downwards.
ACTGAACGAAAATTCACTGTCTTACCTATAGCAGTGAGGTTCCTGTAGGTCTCCTGCATCACATCTTTGTAGAGACTCTTCTGTGAAGGATCCAGCAAAGCCCATTCTTCTCGAGTGAAGTTTACATGTACATCATCATAGGTCAATGCATCCTGAAATATCCCATACATTAACAACAGAAACCATGATACAGATATCACTGTAAATGTATGTTTCTGATATTTCCCTCACTTATTTCTTGACCCAGATGTTCTAATGTAATTACCAAATCATCTTAGAAGAAAACTGAGTAATAAGGTTCACCTCTGTCATTTCTTTGCTCATTGAGTTGGATATAGCCTTGCAAAAGAAATGCTAATTAATGGAGAGAGAGAGAGAGAGAGAGAGGTGCGCAGTACTAAGCACACAGAGAAATTGTATGAACAATTACTAACGGCAAAAAATGTCAAGTGAGCGTACAGGCTCATGTCTTTAATCCAAGCACTGAGGAGGCAGAGGCAGGTATATCTGAGGTCTATCCAGTACAGCCAGAGGTACATATTAAGACCCTGTCTCCCCTATGAAAAATTAATCAAACAAACAAGAAAGATAGAAAGGACTCAGAGGTTTTTACTAGAGATCCTACAAAGAATTACATACACTGCAGTTCTGTATTCTTCTTCCAGAATCTTGAGGTGGCCCAGTTTAAACTGTAACAGTAATGAGATCTTCCTAAAAGGGAATGAATGTTTAAACAGATACAAACAGATAGCTCAAAATATTGGCAATGTAAATGTTGATCCTAAATAAGCAACATAGGACAGGAGCTGGTTCAGCAATGAAGAGCTCTTGCTGGTCTTTAAAATAATTGGCCTCAATTGCCAGTAGTTAGAAGGGAGCTTCACAACTATTGATTACTGCAAGTTCAGGAATTCTGAAGCCATTTTCTGACTACTATGGGGATTAGGCATACATGATGTGCATATTCATTCATACAGGCAAAATATACATATTCATGGCAATATAGCCAGGCAGTATGAATGTCATGAATACATGCCATCCTGAGAAACAGAATATGCTCTCTGTCAAATTTCAAAATTCATAACGTGGATGAAGATCAACACAGCAGCGTATGCTTGACATGTGCCAAAACTCACAGTCCAACCCATCAGCCAATAATATAAAAACGAACAAACAAACAAACAAACAAACAAACAAAGAAAAACCTGGGCATGATGGCCCACATTTAATCCTGGGACTCTGGAGCCAGAGGCAGGTGGACCATTTACGTTTGAGGCCGCATGTTCTAAACAGCTACTTTCAGGACAGCCAGGGCTACATAGAGAAACTTTGTCCTCAAAAACAAAAACAAAATTAAAATTATAAAAATCAGAAAGCAAGTTATATCTTTCCAACATACAAAGGAACAGAATACCCCTTCCCATTCCAGTAGAGAGGAATGTGTACATAGTGAGGGAAGATTGGACCAAAGCAAGAAACCCAGCAGGACAAACACAAAATCCCGCAGCTCTGTCTCAGACACAAGGAGCTTCAGATTCAAAAGGCTTAGATGGCCATATCCCTGCAACTTCTCATACATTTCTCTGTTTAGATCCTTGAACTCCCTATATGCAGCTCTCCATGACAGGTGTCTCATAACTTGGTATCTCTATATCTTGTGGTCTCAAATGCAACTCAGGCTTCATCCTCAGATTCATCCCATGCACTCTCACAGTGTCCTCCCTCACTGGGGATCTCACTCTGCAAAACAGAGATGGCTGGAACAGTGCTGAACTGAAACCACGGGGGAAGAAGCCATAACCTTACATTTTCCATCTTTCTTATTTCCAGAACTTGGGTGCCACGCTTGGACCAGTAGTAGCAGGTTTTATATGAAGTTCCTTCCTGGGTCTAGGAATGACTTTGCCAACTCCCCCTCCCATTAACTGAAGGCTTAGCAGGAGGGACTGTTTCCCTTAATTCACTTTCTTAGGCTTCCAATCCTGAGCAAAGTCCTTCTCTTTAATGGTGATAATCTCTTTGAAAATTCATGCCTGTGTCTCAGCATTTGGCTGCCATGTGTAACTTCCCAGGGCTGCTTTTCTCTAGAAACCACAGACTTTGCATTTATTTCTGCTTAACTTGTTTTTTTCTTGTAGTCCAGAATGAATTACTAGTAATAATCATCTAACAGATTCAATATTTCACCTGAGAAATATAGCTAATTGTTTTTTAATTCTGCCTTGTTCAATTTCTCAGAGCATGGGTGGAATAAGAAAGACTTGGGGTCAAAATACCACATAAATGACCTCCAGCTAAATTTTTCATGGAGTCTATTTTCCACTGAAATCCTATGACCTCAACTTCTGACTGCATTACTTGCATTGACTCCAGTCTTCCAGGTGCTACAACAACAGCTGTTTAAGCTCTGAATACAGCTTCCTATGCTTTTTGCAATCTCAAGCCCTGATATTTACCACTTTCCTCCAAAGGAGAACATTTCTAGTTTCTCTAGTTTCTGTCCAGCAACAAAATAACCTTTTTTTTTGTTCTAACTTGCTACTCTCCTACTTTGATTCAATTCTCTAACCAAAATCATCTCAGCAAATAAACAGGTTCACTTGTTTGGTCCAGTCACATGACAGCCATCAGTTCTGGAGCTTAGGATAGAAACTCAAGCTTCAAGAAAAGGCAAAAACCATGAACAATTATTGTTTCCTGCTTGGTCACTGTCTCATACTTACCCAGCTCTCTTACCCAGCCCTGGCCCACTTGCTCAGCGATCCTGCCACACTCAGTGTAGAGCATTCCCACAACAATCATCACAACACAATCTCTCACTGATACAGCATCCAGACATTTTGATGAGGGCATGCCCTCAAGTGAGAGCCCCTCAGATGATTGTAGGCTCTAAAATGTTCACAACTGAAGCTAACTAGGACAAAAAGGCAAAAATATATCAGAAAGTTTAAAAAACCCAAATCAAATGTGTTAACAATATCATTTAAGTAGCAAAAACCAACAAACCACACACACATACACACACACACACACACACACACACACACACACACACAGTCACACAGATTTGCCAAGAAATGAGGAGAGGCAAGCCTTTAGAAGAGGACACTAAAACTGTTTCCCAAATATCAAAACTTCAAGAAACTCATAACATAGTAAATTTTCAGAAGATAAAGGAGACAGAAAGACAGACAGAAAGTGTTTTAAACATGAACTACAAGAGTGTAATAACAAATTTATGAAATTACAGGCCAATACTCATCCTGTGTATTGTTTCTCATCTTTGCCAATAAATAAATAAATAAATTAATTAATTAATTAATAAATAAATAAATAAATAAATAAATGGGATTAGCTGTGGCAAAATCCCAGTGAATTGGGCATAGTGGCAGCCTAAGGAATGGGAAAATATTTTTTTTAAAGAAATCCATATCTTATAGAGGCCTAATATATAAAATACATAATGACCTCAAGAAATTAAACTTTCAAAGTAAAAAATTCAATTAAAAAATGGGGTAAAGGGGCGGGAGAGATGGCTCAGCGGTTAAGAGGACTGACTGCTCTTCCAGAGGTCCTCAGTTCAATTCCCAACAACCACATGGTGGCTCACAACCATCTGTAATGGAATCTGATGCCCTCTTTTGGCGTGTCTGAAGACAGCTACAGTGTACTCACTCACATTAAATAAATAAATCTTTAAAAAAAGGGGGGGTATAAATCTATACACAGAATTCTCAACGGAGCAGAGGAAAGCTGAGAAATACTTAAAGAAATCATTATCATCTCAGCCATCAAGGAAATGCAAATCAAAACTACTTTGAGAATCTATCTTACACATGTCAGAAGGGCTAAGATCAATACAAGTGACAAGTCATGCTGGTAAGGATATGGAGAATGGGTAACAACTTTCCATGCTTGTAGGGTGCAAACTAATACTGCCACTATGGAAATGAGCATTTCCTCAGAGTCCTGGTGCCTCAGAACCCTGAGAATCCATCTATCTCAAATCACAGCTATAAAGCTCTTGGCATCTATCTAAAAGGTGCTCCACCCTACCACGAGGCCATTTGCTCACCTATGCTATCTTCATAGCATATTTATTCACACTTGCCAGAACCTAGAAACAACGGAAAAGTACCTCAACTGAAGAATGGGTTGAAGGACCCTAGTTCTTACTGAAGCCTAAGAGCTGTCAGGAGGCTTGGCCTGGTGGAAAGTAGGTAGGTTATGGGGACCCTAAGGGCTTTTGCCAACTTTACATCAACTGCCTCTGGTGAAGATTAGGGCACGACCCAGCTTCAGGCCTCAGGCCAAGGCTAGGACAAGTTCCATTCTCCACCCACAGTTCTTGGGAGAAGCAGGGACATTCTTGAAAATCCTGCAAAATGTACTGAGAGTAGCCTGACCCTCTGCTCCCAGATGAAGAGCTCAAAGGCATGCCATATAAGTTTGAACTGTAAACCTGCTAATGTAACCTGTGCCTCTGAAAGTATAAAAACTGCTTGTCACAGCCATTGGGGTCACCTTCCAGTCCCGCACTACGAGGGGCTGATTGAAGGTTGACCCCGACACACCCGAAAATAAACTCTTGCCTTTGCATTAAACTCCATTCTCATGCCTCACTTGGGGGATCTCCTCGTAGTTAAGACTCACTTTGAGCCTTACGGGGTAAACAAAAAAACGTGGTGCATTTATCACTCAGCTGTTTAAAAAGATGCCATCATGAATTTACAGGCAAGTAAATGCAACTAAAGAAATCACACCCAGAATGACAAACATGGCATGCATTTACTTACAAGTGGATATTACCTATTAGGTAAATAATAATCAAACCCAGACAAGCTAGTTAAAGAGGTAGGCTCTAGGGAGGAAGCACAGATCTCTTTCTAGAGGGGAAATAGAATAATTTCTGTGAGTAGACCAGAGTACGATGGGAACAGGAGTAGGGAGGATCAGTTGAGGGGGATGCAGGGGAAAGTACAATGCAGGTAGAAACAGCTGGAATTAGGGGTTATTTGGGAGTTACTATAGAAATCCAGTACAATGACAACTTCCTGGATGACCAGGGTGACCCTAATGAAACTCCTAGTAATGGAGGATATGGAGTCTGAAGGGACCATCCTTTGACACTGAAAGAATAAAATATGGAGCCAAGAAGTCAGAAGTTTAAAAATGCTATCTCAGGGTTGGGGATTTAGCTCAGTGGTTAGAGCGCTTGCCTAGGAAGCGCAAGGCCCTGGGTTCGGTCCCCAGCTCCAAAAAAAAGAACCAAAAAAAAAAAAAAAAATGCTATCTCACTCCTAAGAAGCCCTAAATACCTCAAATTCCAGACCCTGCCCTCAACCTGAAAGTAAGTACTTAAGATAAGGCCCTTAGATATAAGATTCCCAAACTACCTTGAGAAGCAGGAAGCTTCTCCTAGGAACTAAAGGGAACAAAAAGTTCTGCAATCTTGAGAGACAGGAAGCTTCTAGTGATTTTCCAATGATACCACCCCTGCCCCCTTAGGCTGTGGTTTCTCCCTGTAAATACCCTTTCTCCCAGCCTCTTAGGGTTGAACTCCTGTGCCCCTATGTGGGATATGAGTCTCGACCCCCGTGCACCTAGCCTGTCATCAACAAACGAGCATTGATGTTATTTTCATATTTAGGCTAACATGAATACAACTGCAATGAACATGAGAATTCTGGTACTTCTTAAAACTAATTTCAAGTGCATGGAAACTATACTGAGAAGACTGCTGTGATCCATGGCAATTGTGTCATTTTTATGATAACTTAGTGTTGGTATCAGGAACCGGCTTTATGGTTGCAGGTTATCTCCAAACCCAGCAAAGGCAGTGATGTCACCCAGAGGTGACAGGGACCTGTGCATCTGTTGTCATATATTTCCAGTGTCCTCCTAGTCCAGCAGTCCCCCCAAATCTAACTCTTGGCTTTTCATCTTCACTACCCCCAGTGGAGACTGTTCGACTCACGCTGCTGGGTCGAGTACAAGGAACTAGATTCAAGGATCTTTTTCTCCTCCATCCTTGTTTCTCTCCTATCTGGTGTTAGGGGGTGAGACGAGGGTGGGGGGAGGGAGGCTGAGGAGGGGGATTAAGAGTGGGGAAAAAGAAACCACAAAGTAGCAAAGACCAGCAAAGATCCAGTTAGCTGGGTCTAAAATGCTAAAAGAGGATCTAGCCTAGGTAGATTTTACATTCCATGAATGCTGTCACCCTTAAGTTTGTTTTAGGTTTAGTTTCCAGGTTAATTTTTTTTTTCTTTTTCTTTTTTCCAGAGCTGGGGACCGAACCCAGGGCCTTGTGCTTGCTAGGCAAGCGCTCTACCACTGAGCTAAATCCCCAACCCCCAAGCTTTTTTTTTCTTAAGATTTATTTATTTTATTTATATGTTAGTACACCGTGGTTCCCTTCAGACACTTCAGAAGAGAGCATCCCATTAAAGATGGTTGTGAGCCACCAAGTGGTTGCTGAGAATAGGATCTCTGGAAGAGCAGTCAGTGCTCTCAACTGCTGAGCCATCTCCCCAGCCCATTTTTTTTCAGGTTAAGTTTTGAACAATTTAAATATAAACTGGAGGCTACAAGTCTGGCCACTTAGATAGGCCATTTACACAGCAAACATTTCCGGGATGTTTCTTAAGTACACCAGTGCCCTAAAACAGTAGGTTAGTGACAGCGTCCTAAGTGGAAGGTCTCAGAGGAAGAAAAACATAGGAAAAGGAGAAGGTAGAAAGTATAAAAGCTGGGGTGGGGGTGGGGGTGTCTTAAGCTAAGACATTAAGAAGAATGTCACCTTGTATATGGTTTACATGAGGGAAATGGAAAGAAACGGGAGACATCTATGAAGTCAGCAGAAAGATTAAATTACGAAGTTAGCAGAAACATCATATAGTGGGACACACTCAGGAAAAGTCTAATCAAACAGTGCTGCACAAGGAACTCAGTGTATTTCAAAAATATTCCTTACCAAGCCTATAGTGGCCTTGGTACCCATAGCCTCATAAGGTGGGAAGTGTTGTTGTAAAAATGTAAAAATAAAAGAGGGTATTGTTGGTCTTTTATCCCACTAGGTATCTTGGCGGAAACACATCCCAGCCGCAAACTTTCCTACATTCAAACCCACACATAAAGAACACAAAACACAATAATCTTAGATCCAATTGGTAAGGTGTAATTGCCGACTTAAACATACAAAGCCTGGTACCATCCATCCCTTAGGAACATTGATAACAACCTGTAAATACACAGAGCAGACTCTTAACATCACCTGCGATGGCTTCTAACCCTCTCCTCTCTCCTCTCTCTTCCTTTCTGTCCTGGTCTCCTTCTCTTCTTTCAAACTTCTCTCCTGCCCATCCTTCCTTCTCCTCCAATGACAGGCCTCCTTCTATCCTGTACCTGCCCCTCACCTCTACTTTACAAATTCAATGGGGAGGTGGTTCTGGTGAAGTCATCTGAGTTCTGAGTAGGTGACTAGGCAGCTGTCCTTGGGGCAGTGGAATTAGAATCAAAATACGAAAACTTCTGGGCAAACCACAACAGCAAGAGTTGTTTTCTCAGAATCTTAAGCAACCCCTCCCAAATGCCCTGACCCCAAGCATATTCCTGGTTTTAGTGGAGCTGTTTTATCTCTATACCCAGGGCTCCAGGGAAAGTTCCCAAGGACTAGGCCCTGGATGGTTACTGGCTCTGCCAAGCATGTCCCTGAGTCTCAGAAGGAGCTCAAACACTGGGACCTCAGGAAAAGGAGGGAAAGCGTAGCTTGATCAGGGCAGCACTCAATACAACAGTATTTTGTTGTTTTACCTTTTCTAATGGTTGTCACCAGATGTCATCTTGACCAAGTGGCGAACTATGCTTTTCTCAAGAAGAAAACTAAACCTTTATGGCACACCAGGCCTTACTGTTGACTGTGATCCTGTAATGCCCCACTGATCAGCTTGTTAGAGGCCTGCTCTTTGATATGGAGATGGGCCTAGTGGCTGGTTGCTAATCGGGGTCTGGTGCCATATTTCTGGACAATCCTGGTGAACAAACTTGTGTATCCTAGCATCCTAATCTCTAACAGGCCTGGTTAGCTTACTACTTACACGTGGGGTGTTTTGCAGGCAGTCCTCTCTCAGCTAAATTCTACTTGGTGTGCCTTGCTATCTCCTAACCTTTAGCAAATCCCTTACATCATCAATTCCACTCTTACATTACAGCTTGATACTGGATTGCTACCCAGCACATGAGATGCCTTCCACAACCTCAACAAAATAACTCCAAATGGATCTTACACCTTAATGTTAAATGCTAACAACAGAACTTGTAGAAACTAGGCTTCTGAGTTTGGGATCACGCCAAGGATCTTTCCATACACAAGTCAAATGCTCTGCACAATTGCAGCCCCTACAGGGAAGTTATTCAGAAACTGCCTCTGGGTCCAGTGAGTGGCTAAAACCTCACAGGTAGCCGGTGATTCCCACTCAGCCCCCGGAAAGACCCACCACACCAGCTCCCACTGCTCAGTCCCCCCACCCCCTCCTCCGCCGCCACCCGCCCGCCCGCCCGGCCCCCCGGCCTCCTGCCCTTTGTGTGCCGTGACCCTGTGCTCACCATGTCGCAACTTTGGAGCTTGCCTGAGCATGCCTCACAGAATCCAACCGCAGGACTCAGAGCACAGCAGCCAGGACCATTGAAAACTGCTTAGCTACTAAGGGAATCCTGCAACAAGGCACCCGGAAAAGCCCGCCTTCTCTTCTGATTGACAGGTCCACTGAACTCTGATTGGCCAGTAGTCTTGAGTGACTTTAGCACCTCCTTAAGAGTTAGAGTGAGCTGAAGATACAGTCAGCATACACAGTTCTCAGCCCAAGCTTCAATTCCAGAGCCAGATCTTTTCCGGATCTACAGGGATTTGCATTTCAGTAGCCTGTCCTCCAATAGCTACTCATCTGTCTCCCCGCCCAGCCCCAGGAAGGACCCACATGGCCACCTACCACTGCTCAGCCGCTTGCTCCTCCCTTTTGTGGGCGGTGACCCTGTGCTCACCCGGTCCTCACTTCAACCTGCACTCAGCTCACAACACTCAGTAGGCTCTTTCCTTTCTTCCTCCTTGAATAAAGGTATGCAGCTTGCATAACCCCTGGTACTCAACTTGCAGTGGAGTTCTTAATCTGTCCCACGAGTGGAAGGGTGCCCAAGACAGTAACAACTAAAGAGAGATTTGACGAAACAAGAGTTTTCTTTTGTGGCTGTTGGGATTCAGACCCAACAAGTGGCTGACCTTCATATATTTAACACACCAAAGCTGTCTGGGCCTCCAGGCTCTCCCAGCACTCCTCAGTCCCCACCTGTAACAGGGCGTGACTGGCATACCCCACCTTGTACCTTGAACTTTCCAGCGCAGGGGCCGAGTTTTCCCTTCCCCAGAAGCTCTTCCTATATCATCCAGAAATTTTGTACTCTTTGTCTTTCTGTTTCTCTCTCACCCCCTCCCTGCCTACTGCATTTTTCTTTCCCTGCTTCCCTTGCTTGCTCTTTCTCCCCACCCCTGCTCATTATCCTCACTCCCCATATCGACTTTACTGACCTCTCTGGGACTAGTGAACTCTGTATCCTTGGGATCAGTGAGCCCACTAGAGAATAGCCCCCAATAAACAATGTCATTTGGCTTGGGTGGAATCCTTCCTGCTGGGTTTAGGTAAACTTCAGCTAGTTTTCACTGTTAGGTATGGGAACCCTGGGAGACAAACCTCGAGGAACACTAGTGTTAGCCAGCACATCCTCTTCAGTGGGAAGGTGAACACACATTCACACACAGAACTGTTTTAGTAAAGGTTCTCTAGATGAACAGAACTGATAGGATGAATCTCTGCATGTTGAAAGCAGATTTATTAGAATTTTCACATCGTTTAGTCCAATGATGGCTAACGTGGCATGTATAGGGGTGGGGAAACCTATATGTGAACATAGCCAGACTCCTTCAGTAAAATCCCAGGCTTCTTTTCTTGAAGGAAATCATTGCTTTGGAAATGACTCCTATCCTCTCCTTGCCTGCCACAGGGGGAAATCTTTCTCATTTCTTCTGTCTTGTCTTACATGATGGCTATTCCTTGTATTCAAACTGACTACATGTGGAATTAACTAAAACTGAAAGAGTTTAGGTACTGTGGGGGGATTTCTCTTAATTATAGCTTTTGAAACGTGAAAACCCTTCTTTAATCTAGATTTTTTGAGTTGTTAAGATCCACCTTTACTCTAGGCCACAGCTTTTGGTGGCAGCCTACATATATAAAGAACACTGAAGATGGTAGCTCATTCTCTTTGTCTACTTACCTTACCTCTGGCTAGCAAGTTCTTTCTTGCCTTTTCTCCTTTCTTTCTTTCTTTCTTTCCTTTTTCTGGCATTAAAAAGCCTACTGCTTTGAAACTCTGGTATATACTGCTATACCATCATCCGCGGACAACTGATTTCCCTTTGAAAAACAGCTCTGGGCCTGCTATTAGGCCTTAGGAGAAACTGAACATTTGACAATGGGACACCAAGTTACCATGTGACCTGAACTGCCCACCATGAGCTGGGTGTTATCAGACTCTCCAAGTGAGAAAGTAGGACATGGACAGCAACGGTCTATTATCAAATAAAAGTGGTATATATTTGATTGGGCCTGAGCAAATTACATGAAGAAGTTGCCCAAAAGCCTATGGTTTCTACTCTTGTTACAATGCCATCTGCTGCTAAGCATGCACCTATAGCCTTATGGGGGTGTTCTCTATGATTGGCTGACTGAAGAAGACTAGGACCTGGTTTACTGCCGCCTCTGCATGTTATGCAGGCACCATCTGGAAGTGGACAACTGCACCATTACAACCCCTTTCCGGAACAACCCTGAAAGATACAGGTGAAGGAAGATCTTCACAGTGGAGCGAACTTCGGGCAGTACACCTGGTATTACAGTTTGTGCCAAAAAAGAAATGGCCAAATGTACATGATTGTTCACTGACACATGGGCTGTAGCCAATGGTTTGGCTGGATGGTCAGGGACTTGGAAAGATCACATTTGGAAAATTGGTGAGAAAGACATCTGGAGAAGTATGTGGATGGATCTCTCCAAATGGGCAAAGATATTTGTGTGCCATGTAAATGCTCACCAGAGGGTGATTTCAGCTGAGGAGGAATTCAATAATCAACTAGATAAGATGACATGTTCTGTGGACAGTCAGACTCTTTTACCTGCCAATCCTCTCATTGGTCAATGGGGACAGGAACCAAGTGGACATGGTGGCCAAGATGGAGGTTATGCTTGGACTCAACAACACGGACTTCCATTCACCAAGGCTGACCTGGCTACAGCTGCTGCTGAATGCCAGATCTGCCAACAGCAGAGACCAACACTGAGCCCCAGATATAACACCGTTCCTCAAGGTGACCAGCCATCAACCTGGTGGCTGGTTGACTACACTGGACCACTTCCTCCATGGAAAGGACAATGTTTTCTTCCTACTGGAGTAGATACTTATTCTGGCTATGAATTTGTCTTTCCTGCACATAATGCTTCTACCAAAACCAGCATCCATGGACTTCTAGAATGGCTTATTTAGTGGCATGGTATTCCACACGGTATTGCTTTTGACCAAGGAACTCATTTCAAGGCACTGGTGTACTTATAAAATAATTCTCGGAAAGTATTTGCTGTGTAAATGTCTGTCTAAGTGGCTACACTTGTGGTCCCTAGTCCATATTTAAATTGTTCAAAACTTAACCTGGGGCCTGAACCTAAAAGGGACTTAAGTTTGACAGCATAGGAGGAAAATAAAATCTACTCTCAGCCAGCTCTTATTTGAGTATTAGCCAGAGCTGAATGTATGCTGTCATTAAAGAGATTTCTCTTAATCTTTCAATAGTGTGTGCAGTGATTTAAAAGATCTTACCAGGGGTTGGGGATTTAGCTCAGTGGTAGAGCGCTTGCCTAGGAAGCGCAAGGCCCTGGGTTCAGTCCCCAGCTCCGAAAAAAAGAACCAAAAAAAAAAAAAAAGATCTTACCAAATGTTTTATAGTCATAGATTCCCCTCTGTATGAGTTCTTTCAGGAATTCAAAGACTACTGAGATATGCAAAGGCTTTAACAGACTGACCATACACTAAAGGTTTTACTCCTGTGTGAAGATCCTAGGAAACTTTAACACATTGACTGTGTTTATGGAATTACTCTGCAGTTTGACTTTTTCTCATATTTTGTATGACTACTGTTACATGCAAAGGCCTTACTATGTTTTTTACATTGATATATTTTCTCTCTGGTACATGTATTTGTAGATAATTGTGCTGTGAGAAGTGCTGGAGTCCATCTCTGGTAGAGTTCTGGAACCTGAGGATAGATATATGGTCTGGCAAAAGTAAAAACTTTTGAGTAGCTCTTGACTTTCAACCAAGTGGCACTGAATAGCTTGACCCACCTGTCTTTATACAGTCTTTCTACACTGCTCCCATGAGCAGTGATATCATTGGTTGTTCTGCTTAAATGAAATCAAAACATCAGCATCCTAAAAGCCACATCATTGTAAAAGCCCCCAGTAGTTTTTCTTCCCCCTTCCCATCTCCTGATAGGTCAATTACTCCCTAACTTCATTTTGCACTACAAAGCACAATTTCAACAAGCCAAAAATGAATATCCAGCCAGAAATATCCTGTGGACATGAGCACATACCCAGCTGGCAGCTGGTTATTGAGTTATGCAAGGTGAGACAGATTAAACATTTGTGGGTATAAGTCCATTCATCAAATAGCATCCCTTTGTCATAATACTTTCTTAATTGCACATAGAGATGTGCTCATTGTACCAAGCAGTGTTTCCTGATAAGCACCTATCAATTGGATACCATCTTTGTAAGAACCATTTTTAAGTTTCTATTGATCAGCCATAGCTTCTTCATTTTAAGTCTCTGTTTATTGGCCATAGCTTCCTCAGAACACTTATGCAAGCAGGACCCACTGCTCTCTACAACTGCCACAGGCTTACTCAGTGTGACTGTAGCTATTTTTCTAGGGACATGATTATGTGTCGCCTTGTCCTTGTCCTTGTGATTATGTCCTCTTGTCTCTACATGTGCACTGTGGCACTCACATGTGTGCAGGTAGGTACATACACCCACACAAGTCAATAAATATTTTAAAGTTATTTTATTTTGAAATATTTAACTCAAAAATATTAATAAATAAATTTATTGATTTAGCTACATGGTACCAAAAGCACATATAATACTGTATTCATTCAGTAATATTAATTTTTCTACTTCGGTTTCCAGTTTTGTATTAACTTTTCATGTGACTATTGACTATACATATTTTTATAATTCCTACTGTCAATGATGAGCCTCTTATAAGCATTCTAAAGTACATGGCTTTTGGTTCTGACCTATTGAAGGCTGTGACCATACCAAATAGAAAACAAGTTCAAACCACAAGCTTCCATTGATTGGGAAATGAGTCAAATCATAAGCTTCTCCCTTATGATTGACTAAGAAAGATGTTTTTTCATTGATTCTATCATAACCTTCAGAATTTGAACAATTACCACTTTCTTTTTTTTAAAATATTTTATTTATTATATATGAGTACATTGTAGCTGTCTTCAGACACACCAGAAGAGGGCATTGGATCTCATTACAGATGGTTGTGAGCCACCATGTGGTTGTTGGGATTTGAACTCAGGACCTCAGGAAGAACAGTTGGTGCTCTTAACCACTGAGCCATCTCTCCAGCCCCAATTACCACTTTCTTAATTGATGCTTAAAGTCAGTGTACAGTGACTATCAACAGTTCCTACATATGGTCGTTATACTGATTTATTAACCCTTTCTTAAGTGGATTTCCTTGTTTTGGTTTAAAATGATTTCTCAAGTGGCCTCTGTTAGCACCCTAAACTGACATTATTGAAGGTGTTTCCAGAAAGACCTATTCTCAAAGCTATTTGGTGTCTACTAATGGACTTAGTGCAGTTCTTTCTGTTTAGACACACTGTACCCCTGATCTTAAAGAAAACAAAAACAAAAACAAACCTGCATTAAAACCTTGCCCTTGGTAAGCCACTGAGCTGATGTGCAGCAGGGCAGGGCAGAATATGATAGGGGTGAATGGAATTACTCCTCTGCCCTCTGAAGGTTTGCTAGAATAAAATGATTAAAATAAATTAAATGGAAAAAAAGTGTGTTAATGCATTATTGTCCTTAAGCACAGCCCAACATGGTTCAGAAGCTTTTGGCCCTACTTGTTCTAGGGGAAATGAAATACAGAAAATGTCAGGAAACAGCATGCTGGCGGATTTTCTTGTTGTTGTTGAGCTTTTTTGTTTTTTAGAACAAATAGTAAAAATCATTTAGGGAAAGTTGCAGGCTTGAAAAGTATACAATAATTTGGGATAAAATGTATTTTGCTCTGCAAACTTAGTGGGTAATAAATATTGTGTCCAATCTTTGAGAACCTCCCACCTGAGTCTCCATTACTATATCTGATGCAAATCTGACAGAGGCTGAGGTCAGTTAGAGGGACACCGGTTGCACTGTGCCTGTCTTCTAGCTCTTAATTGCTAAATCACAACCTGTATTTTTTTTTTACAGCATCTGTTGTTTGTGATAGTCCTTACCAGGTAATGTGATACAATTTTAAAACATGTGTTCCTTTCTTCAAGAGAAGCATTTTTGGGGCTGGGGAGAAGGCTCAGTGGTTAAGAGCACAGACTACCATTGAAGAGGACCAAGGCCTGGTTCCCAGCATCCACATTGGAAGGTTCACAGCTGCTTCTAAGTCCAGCTCCAGGGGACCAGACGCTTCTAGTCTCTGAGGGTGCCTCTCACTCCCACACATACTAAAAATAAATATTAAAAAAAAGAAAAAGCGGGCTGGAGAGATGGCTCAGCGGCTAAGAGCACCTGACTACTCTTCCAGAGATCCTGAGTTCAATTCCCAGCAACCACATGGTGGCTCACAACCATCTGTAAAGAGTTCTGATGCCCTCTTCTGGTTTATCTGAAGACAGCTACAGTGTACTTATATATAATAAAATGAATAAATCTTTAAAAAAAGAACAGGAAAAGCAGGTGTCAGCTTGCCTTAATAGTCCATTTCATGTAATTTTGTTTTTAAAAACAGATAAAAAGGTGGGTTGGATATTAGCAATGGTCAGAGTTAGCAAGACCAAGTGAAAAGGGTGTCATTGAAACAACCCAAAAAGTTAACTGCTAGAGTTGTCTTAGTCTCAATCTCTCATCATTCCTAATGATGTGTGTGTGTGGGGGGGGGGATCGTGTTTACCAGTGCACACTTACTGTTGTCCCTTATCCTGCATAGGCTCTGTAATAACACTAACACCAGTGACAGAAATAGTAACTAATGTTTACTTGGTGTCCACTAGGTGACAGGGCCTGCACAGTCTTACACATTTCACCCCTAGTTTTACAGTAATCCCAAATGGTATGTGCTATTTAGTCAGTTTTACAGTTGAAGGTTCTAAGATGCTGTCTAGCACTCCATTGGTGTGGGACTCAGAGCTGGAATCTGTGTCGCTCAGTATTGAATGCTTAGTGTTGTGTTGTTTACAGCTTCTTCTGTCTTGAGGAGGCTCGCCATCCTAGGGGTAATAAACTGATATTTGTTACACAAAACTTCAGTCTAAATATCTAAAGAAGCATTGAGCATATATTCTTATGCCAGCATGAATTGAAACATCTCTAGACAGCCAAAGATGACACAAAAATTTAGTGAAGAAAAAAAATCCTTGCATGTTGCAGGCCGCCACTACTGCAGGCATCTCTCTCTCTCTCTCTCTCTCTCTCTCTCTCTCTCTCTCTCTCTGTGTATGTGTGTGTGTGTGTGTGTGTGTTCATGTAATATGTACCCTAGCCTCAGGGACATACCTTAAAAAAAAAGACATTTGAGGACAAAGGAAGCATCTAATGCTGACTTCTTGTGAAAGTACATGTGGTTAATCAACCAGATAGGCTTAAAATTTCATTCTGTAAAGTTTTATAAAGGAAAGTAAACTAAGTACTGCCTGGGAGTTAGTGCTGTGCAGAGCACTCAGGCTTCTCTGATTCTGCCTTCTTCTCAGCACCTCACAGCCAACAGCTGCCTCTATTACACCAAGTCACTCAAAGGAGTTTCCTTTGAGATTTCAAGATACCTCAGAAAAGACCTTGGTAGACATTTTAATGTTACTTTATTTTCACGATACAAATATCTAAATGCACTGAGACCATTAAGAAACTCACCAACGTAGATTAACATTGCTGTTACCGAGTTGCAGCTATACAGGGCCCAAACTCCTTATCACTTTATGGCGATGGAGGACTTTTATTATTCTTGTAAAATATACATAATATGAAAGCTAACATTTTTATCTAAGTTGATTAAGTTGATAGTTGATTGGCATGAAGTACATTCACTGTATTGTAGGATTATGATTCCCATGCATCACAATTCTTTTACCATTTCAAACTGAAATTCTATATTCAATAAATACCAGCTCTTCACTTCTCCCTCTCACAGCCCTCGGCAACCACCATGCTGCTTTCCATTGCTTCCAATTTGTTGTCTCTAGGCTCCTTGTACAAATAACATCATATAGTAATTGTCTCTTGGCAACTGGGTTATTTCTTTTTGTGTAAATTCCTTGGGGCATCTATGTTCTGGCATGTGCCACAGCTTTTAGTCTGAATTATGTTCCATTTGTATATAGTATGTGCATATATGTTTGCATGCATCTCTTGAACAATTGTTGACCTCAGGTAATATCTACCTTGTTTTTGAAGCTGGGTCTCTCACTTGAGATCAATAATTTAGGCTAAGCTGTCTTGACAATGAATGCCAGGCACCACCTCACCAGAGCTGGTTTTACTGGCAGAACATATATATATGCCTCAGTGGTATTTTGCAGTTTTGTCATGTGCATTTGTGTGACTCTGTGCGTTCCTAAATCCAGCTTGGATCTAAAGCTTTCAAAAATGTCTTAATACTTATTATACAGAATAATGGGATTATAGGGTGTTCATGCATTATGTAATGTATTTTGACAATATTCCCCCTTAATTTCTCTTGGGATTGCATTGAATCTGTAGATTGATTATGGAAGTATGGCCATCCCATGAGCATGCAAGGTCTTTCCGTCTTCTAGTGTCCTCTTTAATTTTATTCAGTATTTATAAAATTTTCATTATAGAGGTCTTTCACTTCCTTGGTCAGGTTTAATTCAAGAGAATTGGGGGGGGGGCGCTTGGACTTTTAAGTTGTTTTGAATGGGATTATTCCCCAGATTTCTTTCCATATTTATTTTTACTGGTTGATAAGGCTCCTGCTTGACATATATATTATTATGGTGAGATGTGTTTCTTATATTCTGAGTTTCTAAGGCATATTTGACATGATTGAAATGTTATTTCTGTTCTATCAAAAAACAACAGATTAGTGAAATTTATAGTTTGACATATTGAGCCACACTACATCTCTGGAATAAACCAGTTTGATCATGGTAATTTTGTGATATATTATTGAAGAGTTTGCAGGTATTTTTAAGGAAACTTTGCATATATTTATGTTGGAGATTGGACTGTGTTTACCTGGTTTTAGTACTAGGGTAATACTAACTTCATAAAGAGTTTGGTAATGTAACCTTCTTTGCTATTTAAAAGCATAGTTTGAGAAGCATTTGTGTATTTCATTGAAGGTCTGGTAATTTTTTTATTTGGTAAATATTTGATCACTACTTCACTTGTACTGCTTTCTACAAAGCTGCTCAATTTTTTTTTTTTTTTTAGATCTTCACGATTTAGTTTTCGTAGGTTATATACATCCAGAAATCTACGTACTTTAGAGTTTTCCCACTTTATTGGAATAAATGATTTCTAAGATAAGACCTAATGATTTTTCTGAATTTCATTAATGTATGTAGTAACAACTCTCCTTACCCCCCCCCCATCTATTTACATTGAAGCTTTTCAACTTGTTTTCGTATTTGAGGATTTTACTATATATCATTTTCATCCCTCCCTGTCCCACAACCAACCTCCCATTTCCTTCCCCAAATTCACTTTTTCCTAACCCCCTAAATCTAAACACCAACCTAACCCTACCCGTCCACTCCCTAACCCTAACCCACACCGCCCCCCAACACTTTAACCCTAACCCCTAACTTTCTAGTGAAGAGTTAAAATAAAAACTTCATAAAAACTGCAAAAGAACAGCAGATAAGGGGACAGGACAGAGCAGGCCTGAGATGTGCCCTGACAAGCCTAAAAACAAGGTCAAGGGATTGTTCCAGGAACTAGCAGCCACCATCTCAGCTGAGTCGGGGCCATCCGGGACGGACAACTCCCTGCTCTACAGATAAAGATAAGACACTCTCCTACATTGAGAACACTCCAGCCCGCACGTACTGCTTACAGATGAGACCTTGTACCCATTTCCCTTGCTGATAACCACGCTGAATCCCCTTGCCTTCCCCCATAAAAAGCCTTAAATTTCGAGTCTTGGGGTCGATTCCTCTGTCTCCTGCGTGACACACGTTTTGGCCCGAGATCTCGTTAATAAACGCTACCTCTTGCTGTTACATCAAGACCAGCTACTCGCGTTTCCTGGGGAACTCCATCCCGCGACTAGAGAGGCTCCCCAAATTTTGGGGCGGCTCTTTCACTAGCACTAAAGGCACACCCAACCACCCTAAACATAATCCCTACCCTTCTAACTCAGCTTGTTTCCAATAGACTCCTGGCATTTACTTTGACCCTGTTTTTGAATTGTTAGGTATTTATGCAGATTTCAAGACACAAAGACTTTGCCACAGAGCCCAGGGTTTCAGTGAATGGAAGTATGAATACTTTTGTTATAGTGAGAGTTATACAAATGTGCAAAGGCTTGACCATATTTAGTACATTCACAGTTTTTCTCTAGTGTGGTATATTTTATGCTGTTTGTCTTAATTTGGGTTTTAATGCTGTGAAAAGATACCATGACCAAGGCAACTCTTAGAAAGGACATTTAATTGGGGGGAGGGGAGGTATACAGATTCAGAGGTTCAGTCTATTATCAAGGTGGAAGGAATGTCAGTGTCCGAGCAGACATGGTGCTGGAGGAGAGAGTTCTACATCTTGATCAGAAGGCAGCCAGAAGACTCTTCTGCCCTGGGTAGAGTTTAAGCATGGGGTCTCAAAGCCCATCCCCCCTCCACAGTGACATACTTCCTCAAAGGCCACATCTACTCCAAAAAGGCCATACCTCCTAACACTGCCACTTGCCATGGGCCAAGTATATTTTAACCACCATACCTTTGAAGATCACAGTAAAGGCTTTACTACATTGCTTACATTCATAGGGTTACTCTTTAGTATGTATGTGTTCTTTTATGTAGTTGGAGTTGGCTTGATTGTGAAAAGGCTTTACCACATTAATTACATTTGTAAGGTTTCTCTCCAGTATGTGTTCTTTTATGATTTTTAAGAACATTCTGACCTACAAAGGCCTTACCACATTCATTACATTTGTAAGGTTTCTCTCCAGTATGTGTTCTTTTATGTTTTTTGAGATCATTCTGACCTACAAAGGCCTTACCACATTCATTACATTTGTAAGGTTTCTCTCCAGTATGTATTCTTTTATGTACTTGGAGATAACTATGAGATGTAAAGGCTTTACCACATTGATCACACTTGTATGGTTTCTCTCCAGTATGTGTTATTCCATGCCTTTTGAGATGACTGTGTTGTGCAAAGGCTTTACCACATTGATTACACTTGTAGGGTTTTTCTCCAGCATGCATCATTTTATGCATTCGAAAATTATGGTAACGTGCAAAGGCTTTACCACATTCATTACATTCATAAGGTTTCTCTCCAGTATGAATTCTTTCATGTCTTTTAAGGAGATTCTGACATACAAAGGCTTTACCACATCGATTACATTCACAGGGCTTCTCTCCAGTATGTATTCTTTTATGTACTTGGAGATAACTATGAGATGCAAAGGCTTTACCACATTGATCACATTCATAGAGCTTCTCTCCAGTATGTATTCTTTTATGTACTTGGAGATAACTATGAGATGTAAAGGCTTTACCACATTGATCACATTCATTGAGCTTTTCTCCAG
Organism: Rattus norvegicus; assembly: GCF_021556685.1. NCBI lineage: Eukaryota > Metazoa > Chordata > Mammalia > Rodentia > Muridae > Rattus > Rattus norvegicus. The sequence continues at coordinate 129,483,316 of NC_141542.1, read as the reverse complement.
TATGTATTCTTTTATGTACTTGGAGATAACTATGAGATGCAAAGGCTTTACCACATTGATCACATTCATAGAGCTTCTCTCCAGCATGTATTCTTTTATGTACTTGGAGATAACTATGAGATGTAAAGGCTTTACCACATTGATCACACTTGTAAGGTTTCTCTCCAGTATGTGTTATTCCATGGCTTTTGAGATGACTGTGTTGTGCAAAGGCTTTACCACATTGATTACATTTGTAGGGTCTTTCTCCAGCATGCATCATTTTATGCATTCGAAAATTACGGTAACCTGCAAAGGCTTTACCACATTCATTACATTCGTACGGTTTCTCTCCAGTATGAATTCTTTCATGTCTTTTAAGGAGATTCTGATCTACAAAGGCTTTACCACATTGATCACATACATAGGGCTTCTCGCCAGTATGTATTCTTTTATGTACTTGGAGATAACTATGAGATGCAAAGGCTTTACCACATTGATCACATTCATTGAGCTTCTCTCCAGTATGTATTCTTTTATGTACTTGGAGATAACTATGAGATGTAAAGGCTTTACCACATTGATCACATTCATAGAGCTTCTCTCCAGTATGTATTCTTTTATGTACTTGGAGATAACTATGAGATGCAAAGGCTTTACCACATTGATCACATTCATAGAGCTTCTCTCCAGTATGTATTCTTTTATGTACTTGGAGATAACTATGAGATGTAAAGGCTTTACCACATTGATCACATTCATAAGGTTTCTCTCCAGTATGTGTTATTCCATGCGTTTTGAGATGACTGAGTAGTGCAAAGGCTTTACCACATTGATCACATACATAGGGCTTCTCTCCAGTATGTATTCTTTTATGTACTTGGAGATAACTATGAGATGCAAAGGCTTTACCACATTGATCACATACATACGGCTTCTCTCCAGTATGTATTCTTTTATGTACTTGGAGATAACTATGATATGCAAAGGCTTTACCACACCGATCACATACACAGGGCTTCTCTCCAGTATGTATTCTTTTATGAACTTGGAGATAACTATGAGATGCAAAGGCTTTACCACATTGATCACATTCATAGTGCTCCTCTCCAGTATGTATTCTTTTATGTACTTGGAGATAACTATGAAATGCAAAGGCTTTACCACATTGATCACATTCGTAAGGTTTCTCTCCAGTGTGTGTTATTCCATGCGTTTTGAGATGACTGAGTCGTGCAAAGGCTTTACCACATTGATTGCATTTGTAGGGTTTTTCTCCAGCATGAATTCTTTCAAGAGTTTGAAGCTGAGAATCGTTTGTAAAGGCTTTATCACGTGGCTTACATTCATAGAGTTTCTCTCCAGTATGTGTGCTTTTATGTCTTTGGAGATGACTCTGTTGTGCAAAGGCTTTACCACACTGAGTATTTTCAGAGGGTTTCTCTCCAGTATGACATCTTTCATGCCTGCAAAGATAGATAGTTGGCACATGTGAAGGCTTTACCACATTCACTAAACTAATGAATCTTTTTACCTGTGGAAATTAATTTTATAATTTGGTCTAATTGTAAAGAAGAATCACATCTTAAGGGTGTATCAGTTTGTTTACACTCATGGTTTCCCATTCACTATGGGTTGGTAAAAGTGTTATTACATGACTCACATTTGTAACATCCTTTCGCTCTATGAGATTTCTCATATATTTGAAGAGAAATGGAAGAGCTCAGAGCTTTACCACATTGTGTACATTCATATGTTTTCCTTTATTGTCAAATACATTACATTAGCATAACACAATGGCCAAGTGAATCTGGGCAAACAGAAAGGGATTTCCACAATCCTAGTATTCATAGGGATTTTCTGCTATGTGACTTTATGGATATATTCCCAACGAAGTTGGGAAACCAACTAATTATAAACTTGTATCACACTGAGAAAGTCTGCTCAAATGTGGACTGCTACATATATCCTAATTGTTCTGTGGGGGGACATTGCTTCTTTCAATATCCTTGTGCTCACATGGCTTGTATGCATTGTGACACAGGATATACCTGTTAAAATTACAAATGAAATGGTTCCACATTGCATTCACACAGTTTGACTTTTTGTTCATCATAGTCATATGGCATAAGAATAAAGGTTTCTCTACAACAACATTCTTGACTCTCATGAACTGTCCCTCTCACTTAAACTTAACAATGTTAGTATATGAGTAATCAGTTTTACTATGATGATATATTTGCCTATTAGAAACATGAACTTATCACCTACTCTGTGTGTGTATGTGTACGTGTGTGTGTGTGTGTGTGTGTGTTATGAGACTAGACAGATTGGCAGGTTTACAGAGTAGCTGTAATGTGGCTATGATTCAAATGGTAAGGCTAAGACATTGTTTCTTTGTCTTCTTTCTTAGAGGAAGGCCTTGCAAAACACAAATCAGACACCTGACATTGAGGTACATGGATTTGTGAGAATTTAATAATCAATACACTTAAAGAAGTGCTTTTTTTTTTTTTTTTTACCACTGTTGCTTTTCTTTAAAAGTTCTAGGACGTACTAACATTTCTTCAGAGGCATGAGGCATGTTCATACCAACTTGCACATGAAAATTACCTTCCATGTCTTCTGAAATTTTGACAATGTTCTTCAATAGTATGGTCTTCCCAATTGTAACCTAAAATATAATGCCAGAAAATGTATGATTATTGGAAATTAGGCAACACTTAAGTTACTATCTTCAGTGAACCTGATCTTTTCACCTCATTCTTCTTTATTCTCAATTGAAGTTACAGAAAAGCAACAGTAACAAAGGAACTTTTGTTTCCTTATTTTAAAAACTGAAAGAAAATTCACTGTCTTACCTATAGCAGTGAGATTCCTGTAGGTCTCCTGCATCACATCTTTGTAGAGACTCTTCTGTGAAGGATCCAGCAAAGCCCATTCTTCTCGAGTGAAGTTCACATGTACATCATCATAGGTCAATGCATCCTGAAATATCCCATACATTAGTACAACAGAAACCGTGATACAGATATCACTGTAAATGTATGTTTCTGATATTTCCCCCACTTATTTCTTGACCCAGATGTTCTAATGTTAATTACCAAATCATCTTAGAAGAAAACTGAGTAATAAGGTTCACCTCTGTCATTTCTTTGCTCATTGAGTAGGATATAGCCTTGCAAGAGAAATGTTAATTAATGGGGGAGAGAGAGAGAGAGAGAGAGAGAGAGAGAGAGAGAGAGAGAGGGAGGTGTAGTACCGAGCACACAGAGAAACTGTATGAACAATTACTAACTGCAAAAAATATCAAGTGGGCAAATAGGCTCATGTCTTTAAACCAAGCACTCAGGAGGCAGAGGCAGGTATATCTGAGGTCTATCCAGGACAACCAAAGGTACATATTAAGACCCTGTGTCTCCTATGAAAAATCAATCAAACAAACAAAAAAGATAGAAAGGACTCAGGTTTTTTTGTTTTTTGTTTTTGTTTTTTTTTTAAAGATTTATTTATTTAGTATATATAAGTACACTGTAGCTGTCTTCAGATACACCAGAAGAGGGCATCAGATCTCTTTACAGATGGTTGTGAGCCACCATGTGGTTGCTGGGAATTGAACTCATGACCTCTGGAAGAGCAGTCGGGTGCTCTTAACCGCTGAGCCATCTCTCCAGCCCTTTTTTTTTTTTTTTTTTAAAGATTTATTTAATGTATACGAGTACACTGTAGCTGTCTTCAGACACACCAGACCTCATTACAGATGGTTGTGAGCTACCATGTGGTTGCTGGGAATTGAACTCAGGACCTCTGGAAGAGCAGTCGGAACTCTTAACCGCTGAGCCATTTCTCCAGCCCGACTCAGAGGTTTTTACTAGAGTTCCTACAAAGAATTACATTCACTGCAGTTCTGTATTCTTCTTCCAGAATCTTGAGGTGGCCCAGTTTAAACTGTAACAGTAATGAGATCTTACTAAAAGGGAATGAATGTTTAAACAGATACAAATAGATAGTTGAAAATATTGGCAATGTAAATGTTGATCCTAAATAAGCAACATAGGACAGGAGCTGGTTCAGCAATGAAGAGCTCTTGCTGGTCTTTAAAATAATTGGCCTCAATTGCCAGTAGTTAGAAGGGAGCTTCACAACTATTGATTACTGCAAGTTCAGGAATTCTGAAGCCATTTTCTGACTACTATGGGGATTAGGCATACATGATGTGCATATTCATTCATACAGGCAAAATATACATATTCATGGCAATATAGCCAGGCAGTATGAATGTCATGAATACATGCCATCCTGAGAAACAGAATATGCTCTCTGTCAAATTTCAAAATTCATAACGTGGATGAAGATCAACACAGCAGCGTATGCTTGACATGTGCCAAAACTCACAGTCCAACCCATCAGCCAATAATATAAAAACGAACAAACAAACAAACAAACAAACAGAGAGAAAGCTGGGCATGTTGGCTCACACTGAATCCTGGCACTCTGGAGCCACAGGCAGGTGGACCATTTATGGTTGAGGCCCAATGTCTACACACCTACTTTCAGGACAGCGAGGGCTACATAAAGAAACTTTGTCCTCAAAAACAAAAACAAAATTAAAATTATAAAAAAAAAAACAGGCTTGCAAAATACCTTAGCACTGAATAGCAATTGCTTCAACTGCATCTTATGTGATTTAGGGTTAGAGTCTATAATGCTGAAGGGAAGACAACACGTGAAGGAAGCTGACTAATCAGGTACAATCACTACATAATACACACACACACACACACACACACACACACACACACACACACACACACACCACACACAGCAAATGGGTTGAGTCTATAGACACCCAAATGTCATCCCCAATAACTAATCATCTAGAAAGCTTCCTCCTACAACAGCTTCTATTGAGAGAACTGAATTGGCCAGAGCAAGGCTGACTCCTGCATGACAGGTTGTAAACTGACAGGTTGGGAAACTACACCTAAGTTTCTGTTTCCCAGAACTGGAAAAGTCCAAACAAGTCAATTCTAAGAAAACCATCCCTCACAGGCAGCTAATCAGGAGCTTCCAATGACCCTAATAGCCTGCAGCAGCCCATACACTCTTCAAATGCCCCAAATCACTTCTGACACTCTTGATTGCCACATCTTGTAAAATCAGAAAGCAAGTTACATCTTTCCAACATACAAAGGCACAGAATACCCCTTCCAATTCCAATAGAGAGGAATGTGTACATAGTGAGGGAAGATTGGACCAAAGCAAGTAATCCAGCAGGACAAACACCAAATCCTGCAGCTCTATCTCAGACACAAGGAGCCTCAGATTCACAAGGTTTAGATGGCCCTATCCCTGCAACTTCTCATACATTTCTCTGTTTAGATCCTTGAACTCCCTATATGCAGCTCTCCATGACAGGTGTCTCATAACTTAGGCATCTCTATGTCTTGTGGTCTCAAATGCAACTCAGGCTTCATCCTCAGATTCATCCCATGCACTCTCACAGTGTCCTCCCTCACTGGGGATCTCACTCTGCCAAACACAGATGGCTGGAACAGTGCTGAACTGAAACCACGGGGGAAGAAGCAATAACCTTACATTTTCCATCTTTCTTATTTCCAGAACTTGGTGCCACACTTGGACCAGTAGTAGCAGGTTTTATATGAAGTTCTTTCCTGGGTCTAGGAATGACTTTGCCAACTCCCCCTCCCATTAACTGAAGGCTTATCAGGAGGGACTGATTCCCTTAATCCACCTTCTTAGGCTTCCAATCCTGAGCAAAGACCTTCTCTTTAATGGTGATAATCTCTCTGAAAATTCATGCCTCTGTCTCAGCATTTGGCTGCCATATGTAACTTCCCAGGGCTGCTTTTCTCTACAAACCACAGACTTTGTATTTATTTCTGTTCAACTTGTTGTTTTTTTTTCTGTAGTCCAGAATGAGTTACTAGTGATAATCATCTAACAGATTCAATATTTCACCTAAGAAATATAGCTAATTGTTTTTTAATTCTGCCTTACTCAATTTCTCAGAGCATGGGTGGAATAAGAAAGATTTGGGGTCAAAATACCACATATATGACCTCTAGCTAAATTTTTCATGGAGTCTATTTTCCACTGAAATCCTATGACCTCAACTTCTGACTGCATTACTTGCATGACTCCAGTCTTCCAGGTGCTACAACAACAGACGACTAAGCTCTGAATACAGCTTTCTATGCTGTTTGCCATCTCAAGCCCTGATATTTACCAGGTTCCTCCGAAGGAGAACATTTCTAGTTTCTCTAGTTTCTGTCCAGCAACAAAATAACCTTTTCTTTTTTTGTTCTAACTTGCTACTCTCCTGTCCCGCGCGCGACTTTCCGCCGGCAAGAAGCACGCGAGACATAGAAATTCTTGCTATGAGTGATACTTTATTCCTATCTCATGGAGAAGCCCCGCGCGCCAGCCAGGCGCGCCTATTTAACCCTCGGGCACGCATCCACGCCTGATTGGTTGTTTACTCATGATCTCATCAGGCACGCCCCGGAATGGGCAAAGACCTGGCAGGAAGGCACTCTTGCACATGCGCAGTTAACTTCCTGATAGGGGGGCCAGCTGGCGCAGCGAAGGCTGGCGCCATCTTGACTGACTCGGCCTTCCACGTGGGGCACAGTGGAAGCCAGCGCCATCTAGTGGTGGCGCATGTTATTGCGGCCCTCTACACTCTCCTACTTTGATTCAATTCTCTAACCAAAAGCATCTCAGCAAATAAACAGGTTCACTTGTTTGGTCCAGTCACATGACAACCATCAGTCCTGGAGGTTAGGATAGAAACTCAAGCTTCAAGAAAAGGCAAAAACCATGAACAAATCTTAGTTTCCTTCTTGGTCACTGTCTCATACTTACCCAGCTCTCTTACCCAGCCCAGGCCCACTTGCTCAGGGATCCTGCCACACTCAGTGTAGAGCCTTCCCACGTCAATCATCACAACACAATCTCTCACTGATACAGCATCCAGACATTTTGATGAGGGCATGCCCTCAAGAGAGACCCTCAGATGATTGTAGGCTCTAAAATGTTCACAACTGCAGCTGACTAGGACAAAAAGGCAATGATATATCAGAAAGTTTAAAAAACCCAAATCAAATGTGTTAACAATATCAATCATTTAAGTAGCAAAAACAAACAAACAAACAAACCACACACACACACACACACACACACACACACACACACACACACACACACACACAAAACCCAAAAATTGATGATTGCAACAACTAGAAAACACAGATTTGCCAAGAAATGAGGAGAGGCAAGCCTTCAGAAGAGGACACTAAAACAGTTTCCCAGACTATCAAAACATCAAGAAACTCATGACATAGTAAATTTTCAGAAGAGAAAATTGTAGGTGAAGGTCTTTCATTTTCCAGAGAAACAATATAATTAGATTATAATGAATAGAATCACACAACATAAATGGTACCAAAAATAAAAGGAGACAGAAAGACAGACAGAAAGTGTTTTAAACATGAACTACAAGACTGTAATAACAATTTTAAGAAATTACAGGCCAATTCTCATCCTGTGTATTCTGTTTTTCATCTTTGCCAATAAATAAAAAAATAAATATATAAAGGGGATTAGCTGTGGCAAAATCCCAGTCAATTGGACATAGTGGCAGCCTAAGAAATGGGAAAGTATTTTTTTAAACAAATCCATATCTTATAGAGGCCTAATATATAAAATACATAAAGACCTGAAGAAAACAGACTTTCTAAAGCAAAAGATTCAATTAAAAAATGGGGTATAGGAGCTAGAGAGATGGCTCAGCGGTTAAGAGGACTGACTGCTCTTCCAGAGGTCCTGAGTTCAATTCCCAGCAACCACATGTTGGCTCACAACCATCTATAATGGGATCTGATGCCCTCTTTTGGCATGTCTGAAGACAGCTACAGTGTACTCACTCACTTTAAATAAATAACTCTTTAAAAAAAGGGGGTGCATAAATCTATACAGAGAATTCTCAACAGAGGAATCTCAAAAAGCTGAGAAATACTTAAAGAAATCATTATCATCTCAGCCATCAAGGAAATGCAAATCAAAACTACTTTGAGAATCTATCTTACAGGATTGGGGATTTAGCTCAGTGGTAGAATGCTTGCCTAGCAAGCACAAGGCCCTGGGTTCGGTCCCCAGATCTGAAAAGAAGAAAAAAGAAAAAAAAAAAAAAACAAACAAAAAAAGGAGAATCTATCTTACACAGGTCAGAATGGCTAAGATCAATACATTGACAAGTCATGCTGGTAAGGATGTGGAGAATGGGTAACAACTCTCCATGCTTTTAGGGTGCAAACTAATACTGCAACTATGGAAATGAGCATTTCCTCAGAGTCCTGGTGCCTCAGAACCCCGAGAATCCATCTATCTCAAATCACAGCTATAAAGCTCTTGGGCATCTATCTAACAGGTGCTCCACCCTACCACCAGGCCATTTGCTCACCTATGTTCATAGCATATTTATTCACACTTGCCAGAACCTAGAAACAACGGAAAAGTACCTCAACTGAAGAATGGGTTGAAGGACCCTAGTTCTTACTGAAGCCTAAGAGCTGTCAGGAGGCTTGGCCTGGTGGAAAGTAGGTAGGTTATGGGGACCCTAAGGGCTTTTGCCAGCTTTACATCAACTGCCTCTGGTGAAGATTAGGGCACGACCCAGCTTCAGGCCTCAGGTCAAGGCTAGGACAAGTTCCATTCTCCACCCACAGTTCTTGGGAGGAGCAGGGACATTCTTGAAAATCCTGCAGAATGTACTGATAGTAGCCTGACCCTCTGGTCCCAGATAAGAGCTCAAAGGCATGCCATGTAAGTGTGAACTATAAACCTGCTAATGTAACCTGTACCTCTGAAAGTATAAAAACTGCTTGTCACAGCCACTGGGGTCACCTTCCAGTCCTTGCTACGAGGGGCTGATTGAAGGTTGACCCCGACACTCCCGAAAATAAACTCTTGCCTTTGCATTAAACTCCATTCTCATGCCTCACTTGGGGGATCTCCTGGTAGTTAAGACTCACTTTGAGCCTTACAGGGTAAACAAAAAATGTGGTGCATTTATCACTCAGCTGTTTTAAAAGATGACATCATGAATCTACAGGCAAGTAAATGCAACTAAAGAAATCACACCCAGAATGACAAACATGGCATGCATTTACTTACAAGTGGATATTACCTATTAGGTAAATAATAATCAAACCCAGAAGGGTTAGTTAAAGAGGTGGACTCTAGGGAGGAAGCACAGATCTCTTTCTACAGGGGAAAGAGAATAATTTCTGTGAGTAGACCAGAGTTTGATGGGAACAGGAGTAGGGAGGATCAGTTGAGGGGGATGCAGGGGAAAGTACAATGCAGGAAGAAACAGCTGGAATTAGGGGTTATTTGGGAGTTAATATAGATATCCAGTACAATGACAACTTCCTGGATGACCAGAGTGACCCTAATGAAACTCCTAGTAATGGAGGATATGGAGTCTGGACTGAGCATACTTTGAAACCAGACAGGGCTTCGATGTTGCTAATAAGTTACATTTGGTTGAGCTGTTGGCCAAGGAGGTCCCTTGAGATCCTTCAACAGTCCTTGCTGATGCAAGGACAAACTTTGCTCTCAGATAACTGACAGCATGGCCTGATCATTAAGGACAAATTCCACACAGTTCACTGAATGCAGAGGTCAAGCGAGTGCAGGCTTGGAGCCTTCCCCCCTGTGTTCTAGTCTCCTTGAGGAGAGAAGGTACTCTACAGGCTAAAAAGAAGAAAGAGAAACCTGGAAACACCCCCTCTGCGCCCAACACCCACACACACCTACAATTGGTCCTTCCTAAGATGTGCTGGGGCATGATGGTAACAAACGTGTTTGAGTGGCCAACCAATGTTTGGTTTAACTTGAGACCCTTGACATGAGAGGGAACCCATGACTAAAACTGACTGGATTTCTAGGAATCTTACAGAAACTTAAATGGCAAGCATAGAGACAGCATGGGTCTATGCCAGGTCCTCTGCTGATACATTATGGCTGTTAGCTTGTTGTCTTTGCGGGACTCCTAACAGTGGAAGCAGGTGTAACTCTGATTCTTTGGCTTGATCTTGAGATTTTTCCTATCAGATTGCCTTGTCCAATATGAAGGCTTTCACCTTGTCTTTTTCTATCTTGTTTTGTCTGGTAGGTCAGCTCCTTTTTGAAGAGGAAATGGGTGTGGGGGGGTGGATCTTGGGGAAAGGATAGAAGTGGGGGGTAGTTGGGAGTGCAGGTTGGGGAAACAGTGGTCAGGATATATTATATGAGAATCTACCCTCATTTAAAAACTTAATTCAATATTGCTTAAATGAAAATGCAAAGAAGGAACGCTATAGTGAACAAAGAAAAGCAAAATCGTGGGTTGGCGATTTAGCTCAGTGGTAGAGCACTTGCCTAGCAAGCGCCAGGCCCCGGGTTCAGTCCCCAGCTCCGGAAAAAAAAGAATTAAAACCAAAAAAAAAAAAAAAAAAGAAAACAAAAGAAAAGAATAATCTTAAAGATAGGGGCAGCAAGATTGTGATACCTACAGTACTTGCTCTATTTTTGTAGACAGTGACTATCACATAGGAATGTAAAAATACCTGGAAGGGTTACTTCCTGCTTCTGATAATCTAGGCCTAGTCATGGAAGCTTATAGCTTCTGTACAATCTGATCTAGGTCTAGAATGAGGGGGCATAGGCCTGGGGTATTTGACAAAAGACACAGACTGGGGTCATTTGTGCTAAGAAAATACAACAACTTTACTGAGGTTCACCGAATATACACCCCAAGTTCACTGGGTGGAGAATTCCTGGAAGCACAGTGGAAAAATAGGTTATGCCCTCAGGACAAAAACAGGAACAAAAATCAGGAACTGGGTGTTACTGCCCAGGTGCCAAACAGAAAGATCAAGATGTTCCTTTGTTAGGAACTAAAGCTTCCACATGCATCAGCAAGGCTCAGCAGGGGGCAAACACTGAGGCGGCTCAGGAGAGTTGGGCACTTGAGTGTTTTGGGCATCTGAGACTTAACTGTTAAATAAAATCACCCTTTCTTCTTCCTTTTGAACTCTGGCTGGTCAACTCTGCTCTTCTAGCTCAAACTCTTCATGCTAACCAATTCAAATTGAGTCTTTCACTTCTGACTGAATTGCTGTGCTTGGCCTCAAAGGGACTCTAGTAAACTGCTCTCTTCTCATTCTCTTGCTCATTTTCTCTTTTTCTGTCTTTAGCCTGCCTGTCTCTGTAAAATTCTCCAGGTAAAACTGCCCCCTCCTCTTACCCTCTGTGCTGCTTCCTCTTTACTTTTCCTTCTTTCTTTTCTCTGCCCCCCCCCCCCCCCAGGAGCTGGGGACCAAACCCAGGGCCTTTTGATTGCTAGGCAAGTGATCTACCACTGAGCTAAATCCCCAACCCCGCTGCTTCCTCTTATATTGCCTCTTTTCCCTCTTCTCTTGAGAGTTGGGTATATCCTATTCTGTCAGATCTTAACCTGATTCATCATTTTTTCACCCACCCAATTATATATTACTTACGAACATGAGTGCTTCCTTCTAAAACTATGTTTACCTTCATCATCATTTGAGAGCAAAGGTGTGTACTAAGGGCTGAGCCATACCAGTTAGAAACAGCTCCCCACCCCACACCCTTGACCTCGCCAGTAAATTGGACAGTCTCTGGGTTCATAATGCGATCAAATACTCTGCAACACAGGAATTCATGACAAGCTCATCTTGGGCCCATTCTATATGTGAAATCAGAAGTTTTGTTCTCAGCAATGTGAAATATATATCACGCAGGAAACAAAAGCAGTCACTTTCTTGTGTTAGCTTTCACTAGTTAGGAATGTGGAATTACAATGCTTTTCATTTCATTCCAAAGCAATACTCATAATTGTTTTTAAGAAAAACTAAAGTTTGAATATCTATTCAAATAGAAATAAAAGAGATGTTGTACAAAATTGCTGCATTAACTATATTATGCATTAAGCCTAAATAAACCAATGTATAAAAATATTAAATGTTTAAACGCTTTCTCCAAGGCAAAAATGAAAGTATTACCATCTAAGATAAGTTACTTAGAACAGAGAAAACAAAGAGCCGAGTCAGTCATCTAAGACTTTTACATGTTTGTTCAACTGTAATTTATCGTTACTATTTAAACTCAAACAAAACAGTAAATATGTGTCTTTTTTTTTCTTTTCTTGTTTTCAGAGCTGGAGACCGAACCCAGGGCCTTGTGCTCTACCACTGAGCTAAATCTCCAACCCCTTCAATCTGTTTCTTAACCTCGTTTTTACTTCTTCATGCAGTATGACTCATTTGCAGAGGGCTCTCATGCCATTCAAATAAAGCCACTTTCTGCATTTTTACAGCATACTCTAATAGCACATTTGCTTCTCATCTACAACAACTTTTGCTACAGAAAGCTTGATATTTCATTTCTCTTCTCCACATACTGTTCTAAATAAACATAAGGGAAAAAACGCTTTGAAGAAGATTGTTTCAGCTAGATTCTCTGCTTTCTGCCCTTCTATAGGAATTTGGCAGGAATTTGACCTTGGACTTGGACTAGGACTTAGGAAGTAGGTTCAGGTAAGAATATTTACATTTGGGCTAGTAACATTCCTTTTCTCTTGTTAAACTGATGAGCCCTTAGAAACAATGATCACAGGTATTTGTGCCTTGTTTGTTCCTTGACCTAGAATTGACCTTATTATTTGCTTGTACTAAAAATGGTAGAAAAGCAGACTGGGAAAAATAGACCCGCTTCAGCCTCAGCACTGGCTAGAATCATGCTATATCTTGTCTAATTTTCTTTTTCCTTTCAATCCTCACTCCCTCCCTTGAGACCCTGTTGACTGACTGAGCTGGCTTGGTCACCCTTCATTTTCGAGTGCTACCTGCAAATTTGACAAAATGGTTCAAGCTCTCAGATCCATCTGACAATAAGAGTGCATTAAAGGTTAAAATTATGGTTGGAGATTTAGCTCAGTGGTAGAGCGCTTGCCTAGGAAGTGCAAGGCCCAGGGTTCGGTCCCCAGCTCCGAAAAAAGAACCAAAAAAAAAAAAAAAAGGTTAAAATTATATGGGAGAAAGAAATGGGTTAATAATGCTTAAGCTATAATTACATGCTGTTTTATGACCAATAAAGCACTGACTGTGAGAGTCTTTACAAGTGCATAATCCTTTATCCATTCCTTTAGCCCAAGGTCCCCTAGAGGCACCTAGCTTGTCCTCAACAAACGAGCATTGATGTTATTTTCATATTTAGGCAAGTATGAATACAACTGCAATGAACATGAGCATTCTGGTACTTCTTAAAACTAATTTCAAGTGCATGGAAACTATACTGAGAAGACTGCTGGTATCCATAGCAATTCTGTCATTTTTCTGATAACTTAAGTGCTGTTATCAGGAAATGGCTTTATGGTTGCAGGTTGTCTCCAAACACAGAGAAGGCAGTGACGTCACCCAGAGGTGACAGGGTCCTGTGCATCTGTTGTCATATATTCCCAGTGTCCTCCTACTCCATCTCCTACCCTCACCTGCAAGAGGTTATGTGCCTGCCCAAATAAAAAGCCAACCCCTCCTGACCTTCGCCCCTTCTTTCTCTTTTCCTCCTTTGTGCACCCCCCCACCTCCCAGCACCAATGAAACTGTCTCACGTGGAACCGTACTGGCCAGGTGTGGAGCCATGATTCCAATACAACACTCCATAGAATGGGATTGCTTGAGTGTAGGTATTATGTCCACATGTATCAGAATACATATATTAAATATGCACAACTTATATCAACTATAGAAACACAGTCTTAACTAGTTTTAGTAGCTATCTATGGAAAATCCCAACCTACTGCGATCAGAGTTTACTGCTAAGACACAACCCTGTGTCACATCCAGATTCATTGTCCAATTCTGGACCATGCTTTATTTTCACTTTTTTTTGTTTTCTCAATTAAGTCATACTTATAAAGATCTTGTCTACATGACCCTAAGGATGTATTCTGTGTCACTAAAGTGTATCCTAAAGTCCTCTTTCTATGGCTTTGGACATTATTTCATATCAGTTTCAGTTTCGCACACGTACACCTTTTTTCTTCCTTGGCTGTCCCATCCTGCAACAGGATAGTTGGCTCACTCCTGCGGGATGTTGGCCTAGGTCTTGTAGAAAGTTGGGCCCTAGGAGAAAGTCACAATCTGTGAGTCTGGAGGAAAATGGCTCTCAGCAAAATGTCAGAGCTCTGGGTCTGTAGGAGTCTATAGGAAGCTGGTTCTTTTGCAAAGGTCTATTTAGAGCTAGCTCCCAACAAAAGGTCAGGAGCCTCCACTTGGCAAACCTGTTGGACCACCAGATTTGTGTCAGCGCTCCTGGAAAGCCTTGTTACTGAGCAATGCTGACCCCCAGATTGGTATCCGCACTTTAGCTAGAACCTTAGGTTTTCTCCACTGAGCTTGTCCTTTAGGTGAGCTTTCCTATGTTCTTTGTCTGTCCTAATTAGCTCAATGTTGGGGTCTCAGGCAAGTCGGCTCCCCACACTTGGCTACTTTGTTTGTGCCTTACAACTGACCCTATTCTTTGTATGTAACCAGGCAGTCAAAGTGGGTCAGGGGCTGTAGGCAAATTTATCAGCCTTCTGAGGCATGGAATGATTGGAGGGGCTGACAGTTCTATCAACCTTGGTGGAAGGAACAGGGAGGTGCCTCTGGATAAGAACTGATATTCTGTGCATATTTTGGAGAATTGTTTGTTAACTTGTGGCTTTGCTTTCTATGGCACTGTGGGGCATAAAAATTATGAAAAACAAACTCGAGGCAGCTGTATTACCCAGCAGTCCACTCAAACCTAACTCTTGGCTTTGCATCTTCACTCCACCCAGCAAACTGTTCGACTCATGCTGGTGGGTGGAGTACAAGGAACTATATTCAGGATCCTTTTCTCCTCCATCCTTGTTTCTCTCCTATCTGGTGTTAGGGAGTGAAATGGGGGTGGGGGGAGGGGGCTGAGGAGGGGTATTAAAAGTGGGGAAAAAGAAACCACAAAGTAGCAAAGACCAGCAAAGATCCAGTTAGCTGGGTCTAAAATGCTAAAAGAGGATCTAGCCTAGGTAGATTTTACATTCCAAGTATGCTGTCACCCTTAAGTTTGTTTTAGGTTCAGGTTACAGGTTAAGTTTTGAACAATTTAAATATAAACTGGAGGATACATGTCTGACCACTTAGATAGGACATTTACACAGCAAACATTTCCGGGATGTTTCTTAAGTACACCAGTGCCCTAAAACAGTAGGTTAGTGACAGTGTCCTAAGTGGAAGGTCTCAGATGAAGAAAAACATAGGAAAAGGAGAAGGGAGAAAGTATAAAAGCTGGGGGGTGGGGGGCGAGGGTCTTAAACTAAGTAAGCTTAACAAGAATGTCACCTTGTATACAGTTTACATGAGGGAAATGGAAAAAAACAGGAGATATCTATGAAGTCTGCAGAAATGTTAAACTACGAAGTTAGCCGAAACATCATATAATGGGAAACACTCAGGAAAAGTCTAATCAAACAGTGCTGAACAAGGAACTCAGTGTATTTCAAAAATATTCCTTACCAAGCCTATAGTGGCCTTGGGACCCATAACCCATAAGGTGGCAAGACTTGTATTCTCAGAATCTTAAGCAACCCCTCCCAAATGCCCTGGCCCCAAGCATATTCCTGGTTTTAGGGGAGCTGTTTTATCTCTATACCCAGGGCTCCAGGGAAAGCTCCCAAGGACTAGGCCCTAGATGGTTACTGGCTCTGCCAAGCATGTCCCTGAGTCTCAGAAGGCGCTCAAACACTGGGACCTCAGGAAAAGGAGGGAAAACGTAGCTTGATCAGGCCAGCACTCAATAAAACCGTGTTTGTCGTTGTTTTACATTTTCTAATGGTTATCACCGGGTGTCATCTTGCCCATGTGGCAGAACTATGCTTTTCTCAAGAAGAAAACTAAACCTTTATGGCACACCAGGCCTTACTGTTGACTGTGATCCTGTAATGCCCCATTGATCAGCTTGTTAGAGGCCTGCTCTTTGATATGGAGAGGGGCCTAGTGGCTGGTTGCAAATCAGGGTCTGGTGCCATATTTCTGGACAATCCTGGTGAACAAACTTGTGTATCCTAGCATCCTAATCTCTAACAGGCCTGGTTAGGTTACTACTTACACGCGTGGTGTTTTGCAGGCAGTCCTCTCTCAGCTAAATTCTACATGGTGTGCCTTGCTATCTCCTAAACTTTAGCAAATCCTTTACATCATCAATTCTACTCTTTCATTACAGCTTGATATTGGATTGCTACCCAGCACATGAGATGCCTTCCACAACCTCAACAAAATAACTCCAAATGGATCTTACACCTTAATGTTAAAAGCTAAGAACAGAACTGTAAAAACCAGGCTTCTGAGGTTGGGATCACGCCAAGGATCTTTCCATACACAAGCGAAATGCTCTGCACAGTTGCAGCCCCTACAGGGAAGTTATTCAGAAACTGCCGCTGGCTCCAATGAGTGGCTAAGATCTCACGGGTAGCCGCCGATTCCCACTCAGCCCCAGGAAAGACCCACCACACCACCTCCGACTGCTCATCCCCTGCCTTCTGCCCGCCCCCCACCCCCCTGCCCCTTTGTGTGCAGTGACCCTGTGCTCACCATGTCGCAACTTCGGAGCTTGCCTAAACATGCCTCACAGAATCCAAACACAGGACACAGAGCACAGCAGCCAGGACCATTTAAGAAGGCTTAGCTACTGCGCGAATACTACACCAAGGCACCCGGAAAAGCCCGCCTTCTCTTCTGATTGGCAGGTCCAGTTAAGACTATGATTGGCCAGTCCTCTTGAGTGACTTGAGCACTTCCTTGAGGGTTAGAGTGAGGTGAAGGTACAGTGACGATACACAGTTCCAGACCCAAGCATCAAGCCCAGGGCCAGACCTTTTCCAGATCTACAGGAATTTGCATTTCAGTAGCACTTGTGCCTGTCCTCCAATAGCGTGCTCATCTGTCTCCCCGCCCAGCCCCAGGAAGGACCCACCTCGCCAACTACCACTGCCCAGCCGCTTGCTCCTCCCTTTCCTGGGCGGTGACCCTGTGCTCACCTGGTCCTCACTTCAACCTGCACTCAGCTCACAACATTCAGTAGTCTCTTTCCCTTCCGCTTCCTGGAATCAAGGTATACAGCTTGCATAATCCCTGGTACTCAACTTGCAGTGGGGTTATTAATCTGTCCCACAAGTGGAAGGGTGCCCAAGATATTAACACTTAAAGGGAGATTTGAGAAAACAAGAGTATTGCTTTGTGCCTGTTGGGATTCAGACCCGACAATCAGTGGACCGTCATATATTTAACACAGGGAAGCTGTCTGGGCCTCCAGGTTCTTCCAGCACTCCTCAGTCCCCACCTGTAACAGGGCCTGTCTGGCATACCCCACCTTGTACCTTGAACTTTCCAGCGCAGGGGCCGAGTTTTCCC
The DNA here is from genome assembly GCF_021556685.1 of Rattus norvegicus. Taxonomy (NCBI): domain Eukaryota; kingdom Metazoa; phylum Chordata; class Mammalia; order Rodentia; family Muridae; genus Rattus; species Rattus norvegicus. Next base: position 129,465,818 of record NC_141542.1, on the reverse strand, counting down.
TTCCCCAGAAGCTCTTCCTATATCATCCAGAAATTTTGTACTCTATGTCTTTCTGTTTCTCCGATTCTCTCTCCCTCCCCTTCCCCTTTCCATCCTTCCCTCTCTTCTCTCAACTTTCCCTCTCACCGCCCCCCCATTACTTCATTTTTCTCTCCTTCCTTGCCTTGCTTACTCTTTCTCTCTTTCTCCCCACCCTTCGTTATCCTTACTCCCCATATCGACTTTTCTGACCTCTTTGGGACTAGTGAACTCTTATCCTTGGGATCAGTGAGCCCACTAGAGAATTGCCCCCAATAAATCTGAAAACACTCTAATTTGGCATGGGTTGAATCCTTCGTGCTGGGCTTAGGTAAACTGCAGCTACTTTTCACTGGTAGGTACTGGAACCCTGGGACACAAACCTTGAGGAACACTACTGTTAGCCAGCACATCCTCTTCAGTGGGAAGATAAGCACACATTCACACACAGAACTGTTTTAGTAAAGGTTCTCTAGATGAACAGACCTGATAGGATGAATCTCTGCATGTTGAAAGCAGATTTATTAGAATTTTCACATCATTAGTCCAACGATGGCTAACGTGGCATGTACAGGGATAGGGAAACCTATACGTGAACATAGCCAGACTCCTTCAGTAAAATCCAAGGGCTTATTTTCTTGAAGGAAATCATTCCTTTGGAAATGACTCCTGTTCTCTCCTTGCTTGCAATGGAGGGGGCGGGGGGGATGTCTTTCTCAGTTCTTCTGTCTTGTCTTACATATTGGCTATTCCTTGTATTCAAACTGACTACATGTAGAATTTACTAAAACTGAAAGAGATTGGGTACAGTGTGGGGATTTCTTTTAATTATAGCTTTTGAAATGTGAAAACGCGTTTTTAATCTAGATTTTTTGAGTTGTTAAGATCCACCTTTACTCTAGCCCACAGCTTCTAGTGACAGCCTACATATATAAAAAAAGATGTTAGCTCATTCTCTTTGTCTACTTACCTTACCTCTGGCTAGCAAGTTCTTTCTTGCCTTTTCTTCTTTCTTTCTTTATTCTTTCCTTTCCTTTTTTTTTCTTTTTTCTTTTTTTCGGAGCTGGGGACCGAACCCAGGGCCTTGCGCTTCCTACGCAATCGCTCTACCACTGAGCTAAATCCCCAACCCCTCTTCTTTCCTTTTCTTTTTCTGGCATTAAAAAGCCTACTTCGTTGAAACTCTGGCATATACTGAAGACAGACAGACATCCAGCCACATAGACTGAACCACACTGGATCCTTCAACTTTCCATTGGTAGACAGCCACTGTTAGTGAGACATTCTAGTAAATCTGCTTTCAACATGCATACAGAGATTCATTCTATCAGTTCTGTTCATTGATAGAATCTTTAGTAATATAGCCGTGTGTGCATGCGTGGTTTTTGTTTTGTTTTTCCACCGTTCCACTGAGGAAGATGTCCCAGCTAACAACTATGCTCCACAGTGTTTGTCCTCTGTTTCCTGCTTTTCTCCCAGGCTTGTCTCAGACCTACCAGGTGAGAAGTAGCTGCAGTTTACCTGAACCCAGAATGAAGTCACAAGGCTCAGGGAAATTGCAATGCCAGAGTAGATAGGTTGTGTAAAACCTAATTATCCACAATGGGAAGGCCCAGAAGATATGCCCTTCACGAATCCTATAAGACGCAAACTGGTGAGAGGGGCACCACACATTTGAAAAGTGTTGTTCTTGCCCTTTTCTGTGTGCCAGACCTTAGGGTTGGAGATGTTGCTCAATTAGATGAATTAAATTCAATGCTGCCACGGGCCAGGTGGCAGCATTGAATGGCAAGAGACAAGGCGAACGTAGTTATTATACTAGTCAGAGTAGACAAAACAACGTTTATAATGACATAGTCTGTAATGATCAGCACAGGAGAGGTGAAATTTACAATGGCATGACTCGTTCGGACCTTTGGTAGTGCCTAATCAGACATGGTGTTTCCAGGCAGGAAATAGATAAGAAGCTTACTGCATATCTGTTTTATCTCTCTAAGCAAACAAATTCTCAAACAAATCAAAGAGAGGCTACATTGGATACTGGCAAAAGGAAATCTTGGCCAGTAAATCAATTTCCAGACTTGAGTCAGTTTGCAGACCCAGAACCCCTTGAATGAAGGGGTGGCCAGGTTCCCCAGAGGAAGGATCTTGATAAGACACCTAAAATTTTTGCTATTAGCCTCTTTCCAGTTCTTCCCCAGAGAGACCTACAGCCCTTTACAAGGGTAACTGTACACTGGGGAAAGGAAATAATCAGGCTTTCCAGGGTCTATCAAATACTGGTTCTGATCCCAGGAGATCCCAAGAAATGCTATGGCCCTCCAGTTAAAGCAGGGGCTTATGGAGGACAGAGGTTGAATGGAGTTTTGACTGATGGCTGACTCACAGTAGGTCCAGTAGGTGCCTGAACACATCCTGTGGTCATATCCCCAGTTCCAGAATGTATAATTGGGATAGATATACTTAGAAATTGGCATTCACAGTCACAGACCATATGAAGGTCAAGAAGAAGGAAGACCGAAATGTGGATGCTTCAGTCCTTCTTAAAAAGGGGTACAAAATACTCACAGGAGGAAACACAGATATAAAGAGTGGAGCAGGGACTGACAGAGACTGCCCCATCTGGGGATCCATCCCATATGAAGACATCAAACCCAGTCACTATTGTTGTTGCCAAGAAGTGCTTGCTGACAAGAGCCTGATATGGGTGTCTCTGAGAGGCTCTGCTAAAGCCCACCTGATACATATGAGGATGCCTGCAGCTAACCATTGGACTGAGCATGGGGACCCCAATGGAGGAGTGAGAGAAAAGACTGAAGGAGGTGAAGGGGTTTGTAACCCCATAGGAAGAACAAAAATATTGACAAACCAGACCTCAGAGTTCTCAGGCACTAAACCACCAACAAAGAATGCAAATGGAGGGACCTTTGACTCCAGCCACTTATGTAGCAGAGGATTACATTGTCTGGCATCAATAGGAGGAGAAGCACATTTAGTGGGTCTATTTAGATTCTGGACATAGCACATTCCTCACTTGGGTGTGTTACTCAGGCACATTTACCAAGTGACTAGGAAAGCCACTGGCCTTTTGTGGGGCCTGGAACAGAATGCTTTTCAACAGGTTCAGGCTGCTGTGCAGGCTGCCCTACTACTTGGACCATATGATCCAGCAAACCCTATGGTACTCGAGGTTTTTGTGGTAGATAGAGTTGCCGTTTGGAACCTCTGGCTGGCCTCTGTAGATGGATCACAGACGATACCTTTGGTATTTTGGAGCAAAGCTATACCATCATCTGCGGACAACTGTTTTCCCTTTGAAAAACAGCGGTGGGCCTGCTATTAGGCACTAGTAGGAACTGAACATTTGGAAATGGGACACCAAGTTAACATGTTACCTGAACTGCCCATCATGAGTTGGGTGTTATCAGACTCTCCAAGTGAGAAAGTAGGACATGGACGGCAGCGGTCTGGTATCAAATAGAAGTGGTGTATATGTGATTGGGCCTGAGCAGGTCTTTAAGGCAGAAGCAAATTACATGAAGAAGTTGCCCAAAAGCCTATGGTTTCTACTCTTGTTACAATGCCATCTGCTGCTAAGCATGCACCTATAGCCTTATGGGGGTGTTCTCTATGATTGGCTGACTGAAGAAGACTAGGACCTGGTTTACTGCCGCCTCTGCATGTTATGCAGGCACCATCTGGAAGTGGACAACTGCACCATTACAACCCCTTTCTGGGACAACCCTGAAAGATACAGGTGAAGGAAGATCTTCACAGTGGGCAGAACTTCGGGCAGTACACCTGGTATTACAGTTTGTGCGAAAGAAGAAATGGCCAAATGTACATGATTGTTCACTGACACATGGGCTGTAGCCAATGGTTTGGCTGGATGGTCAGGGACTTGGAAAGATCACATTTGGAAAATTGGTGTGAAAGACATCTGGGGAAGTATGTGGATGGATCTCTCCAATGGGCAAAAATATTTGTGTCCCATGTAAATGCTCACCAAAGGGTGATTTCAGCTGAGGAGGAATTCAATAATCAAGTAGATAAGATGACATGTTCTGTGGACAGTCAGACACTTTTACCCGCCAATCCTATCATTGGTCAGTAGGGACAGGAACCAAGTGGACATGTGAAAGGAAAATTATACAGATTTAAGGTTTAAAAATATGAAGTTAAAAGAGTATGTTTCAACTCAGGACTAAACACTGTGAAAAGCAAGTCCAGGCAGCCCCACCCTGCCGCTAGAACTAACAGACCATAAAAGGAAAGGAATGCAGAACAGACCAGGAGTACTGGATCTGACTCACAGGCCACCTGGGCAGGAAGAGATAAGCCCCCAGCCCCCGACATCCAGGACGCCCCAAACCTGCCAATGTGTGTAGCTATACCTTATTACCTCATCATGTGAAATAGCCAATCATATGTGAACATGTCTATGTGCCTCGTTTGAATCCACCAATCCCCGTAACTATGCATCTGCTTCTGTACGCCCACTTCTGCTTCCCCAATCCCTATAAAAGCCCCATGCTGGAGCTGCTGGGCGCGCAAGTCCTCCGAAGAAACTGTGTGCCCGCAGGTACCTGTGTTTTCCAATAAACTCTCTTGCTGATTGCATCCGAGTGGACCCAGCTCGGTCATTGGGCGCTTGGGACTCCTCCTGAGGGAAAGGTCCTCTCCGGGGGTCTTTCATTATGGGGGCTCGTCCGGGATTTGGAGACCCTCCGCCCAGAGATCACCGACCACCCACCGGGAGGTAAGCCGGCCAGCGTTTGTCTTGTCTGTTGTGTCTTGTCCTGTGAATGATCGATCAATGGGCTCACATTTGGGGACTATCTGGGCGGGCCAGAGAAGGAGCTGATGAGCTCGGACTTCTCCCCCGCAGCCCTGGAAGACGTTCCAAGGGTGGTTGGAGGAGAGGGAGATCCGGATCCGTGGCACCTCCGTCCGTTTTCGGAGGGATCCGCACCCTTGATGACTCCGTCTGAATTTTATTGGAGTAGAGGATCCAAGACCCTCGCTGACTCCGTCTGAATTTTTGGTTTCAGTTTGGTACTGAAGCCGTGCGGCACGTCTGCTTGTTACTTGTTTGACTGTTGGAATTGTTTGTCTTCTTTGTGACCTGACTGTGGTTTTCTGGACATGTTGGTGTCTGTTAGTGTCTTTTTGACTTTTGTTTCGTGTTTGAATTTGGACTGACGACTGTGTTTAAAATCTTGGACCGACGACTGTGTTTGAAATCATGAAACTGTTTGCTTTGTTCGTCGAAGAGTTTTACTTGGTCCCCTTAACGCTTAGTGAGTAAGAAACTTAATTTTGTGGACCCCGCTCTAGTGGCGGTGTGTTGGTTGATAGCCAAAGTTAATTTTTAAAACATAGTGTTTTGGGGGTTGGGGATTTAGCTCAGTGGTAGAGCTCTTGCCTAGCAAGCGCAAGGCCCTGGGTTCGGTCCCCAGCTCTGAAAAAAGGAAAGAAAAACAAAACAAAAACATAGTGTTTTATCTGTGATTGTGCTCGCAGCCAGCTGTGATGAACTGGGAAAGATTTAAATTTTCCTTGGGAGTAAGGAATCTTAAAGGCGGAGTTTCAGCTGGTATGGCACTTAGTGTGTAGCTGCCTAAAAGATCAGAAATGCTGTCAACAGGCTATAAAAAAAGGGACAGGCGGTGTTAGAAATGCTACGGGAAGAACTATCTAAAAAGGCTGAGAGCGAGGTGGGAGAGGACTATAAGGAAAACAAGAAAGGAATTTCTGACATTTGCTCACTGAAGGAGAGCGCTCATTAAGAGAAGTTCTTTAAGGAAGCCTGCCTTATCTGCTGTCCTTATTCCAAGGGAGGAGTCAGTCTCCAACATTAAATTACTTTTCTCGCTGATCATCATTAACATGGAGAGTGCCTTTGGTCCTATCCCCACAGCAGCCAGTTCCTGCCCCTATGGTTAAAATGCCCCAGGTTGGGGGACAAAAAGAGCCCCTAAAATAGTTTCAAAGAATCTACAACTGTGAAGAACTTTGTTTTGCCAGTCAGGATTAATGTTTTCTTTTCCCACTGAGACAGTTTGGTGAAGGGCTGTTACTAAAGTCCTGAAAGCCCCAGGTGAACTGGTTACAATTCTTTTGTCAGCTGCTTAGTATCTAGCACCCAGGTTCTAACCATCTCTCCATCCTTTTGTTATTAGTTGTTACTAGAAGCCTAGTGTCATTTGGAGGCTGGTTCTCTTGAGAGGCAAAGCCACCAAGCTGACACTGAAGGGAGGTAGGTACTCCTTAAGGGAAAATCTAAGCCCAGAGAGACAGCCGGTAACAGCTAGGCTGCCTCTCTGCTCGCCTTTCTGTTTCATAGACAAAGCTTGTGCTTATATTTACAGTGGCCTTTTTGTCCAAAAAAAGGCCTCCTGGTTTAGCTGTGTGACTAAATGCTTTTTGTCCTCTTCAGTGGACCTCTCTCCTCTAGATTCCCTTCTTGTTTTCTCACCATCCCACGTAAGATGCTTGTTAGTAACTGTTACAGATCTTCTTTACCACCGAGGAAAGACAGAATCCTGCTAGAGGCCAGAAAGAATGTTCCAGACATGGATGGAAGGCTCCTGACTGTTGACTTCAATACGCCTGAAGGTAGGGAGTGCTCCAGGTCTGCCCCCAGGCTCCAAGGGTGGGTCTCCTAGGGGCTGGAAAATGCCCCACCAATCTGGCTAAGATAAGGAAAGGGTATGAAGAGAAAGTTACAGAAATTTGAAGGGTTAAGCTAAGTTGCTGAGAGTTAGTATAAGTTACAGAGAAAGTAAGGTTAAACAAAGAGAAAGAGAAAAGAAGGTAAAAAGAGCAGAAAGCTAGGGAAGAAAAGAGACAAAAAGAAGAGGAAGCCAGAGAGCTAAAGAGAGATAAAAGACAAGAGAGGAACATATACTGGCCACAGTAGTTAGGGAACCTAGGAAGACAGTACCTGGCAACAGAAGAGAATTCCTGGCTAAAGATCAGTGTGCCTAATGCAAAGAAAAAAAAGACACTGGGTCAGGGACTGCCCCAGAAAGAACAAGAGGGGACACTGGAGAGCCTCTCGGTCCTGGAGTGCTGGCTATGTGCAGAGATAGGAGGGAAGCCTGCCCAGTTGTTTTATGGATTCAGGGACCCAATGCTCTGTGCTCCTATGCTCCAGTGGGCCAGTATCCAAAGACCTTGGGTACAGGGGCCTACTGGCAACAAACAATACTTATGGACTGCCCGAAGAACAGTGGACCTTGGCGTGGGCCGGGTAACCCACTAGTTCATAGTCATCCCTGACTGCCCCCATCCCTTGCTCATGAGAAAATTGCTCCCCAAAATGGCTTGCGTGGGCTGAAATGGCTGGGTGAGGCCATGTGTATGCATATCTACAGACTGTGTATGCGGAGCTTAAGACCTGTCTCAGTGCACCAGTACCTGATGCTGGGAGATGAATGGCTTAGCACTGTTCTACTTGGAACATATCACTCCTGCCAGTCGGGCACTAACAATTATCACCCAATCCAGGACTTAAACTGTGATAGAGTGGCTGATGTTTGCCTTTGAATAGAGTGTCCCAAAAGATGGGACCACTGGTCAGCTGCCATGGACTAGATTCTCCACCTGTTGGGGACAATCTGGTCACCTTGCTGCCCAATCCTGACCTGGAGCCACCACAGCACGAGTGTCAAGCACTGGCAGAAGCCCATGGGTGGAGGAAAGACCTCTGCGACTGGCTGATTGACCCCTGCTGTAAGCCGAGGCTACCTTGTCCACAGACGGGAACAGTTCTCTTCATGAAGGTCAGAGATGAGTGGGTGCTGCCATGGTGGACAAACAAATGTCATCTAGGATGGCTGAACCTCAACCCCCAGTACATCAGTGCCGCAGATGCCTTTGCCATCTCTTGGATGCCCTGGTGAAGCCAACAACTGTGAGTACTATTCATTGCTCAGGAATCAGGAGGGAAGAGATTCAGTGGCATTGGGCAGTAACAAAGCAGATAAAGTGGCTCGGGAAATGGCTATGCAGGAGCCTATCCTGGTTGCAGGCCTGCAATAGACAGCCACTGAGAACTAGGATCGGACTAAGGGATGGCCTTACTTAGAAAAGGCCCAAATTGCTTAAAAGATAAAGGACAATGGCACACTTGAGGGGAAAGCTATACTCCCCCAGAGAACAAAGAAAAGACTCACTTTGCCAAATACAGAAATGGACTCATTTAGGAGATAAAAAGTTTGTCCAAGTAGTTAAGTGTATGTAATAGACTTTAAGATTTTAGCCAGAAAGTATCCCCGTTTACTGTGTTGAGTTGGCACTGTACAGAAATTAACAGCCATATTGGTCTAGAAATGTTGAACTTAAGTTTTTTCCATTTGTACAGGGGTAACACACTGTATTAAATATGTAAGGTCTTATATACGTGGGTTTGATTACAAAAACTAATAAAGTATTCTCTAAATTAAAAAAAAAAAGATTTTAGCCAGAGAGGCAGTAGAAAGTATAAGGTATGTCAATAAGTGAATGCTTAGCAAGCAAACAGGGCAAAGAGACCTAGAGAGTTTGGTGAAAAGTCGAAGTGAACTTCACTGAGATAAAACCAGAAAAATATAATCACAAGTATCTCCTAGTGCTTGTAGATACTTTTTCAGGAATAGATAGAAGCTTTTTCCTCACCAAACGAGAGACGGCCTCTGCAATCATCAAGAAGATACTGGAAGAAATCTTCCCCCGATTTGGAATGCCCAAGATAATCTGGTCAGACAATGGCCCTACTTTCGTTGCCAAGGTAAGCCAGGGTGTGGCCAAGTATTTAGAGGTCGATTGGAAATTACATTGTATTTACAGACCTCAAAGTTCAGGACAGGTAGAGTAAATAAATAGAACTCTAAAAGAGACCCTGACCAAATTAACCATGGAGACTGGCGCAGACTGGGTGACACTCCTTCCCTCTTGCTCTCTTCAGAGCAAGAAATACCCCTTCCAGATTCAGCTTTACCCCCTTTGAGATCTTAAATGGGGCCTCAGCCCCCCTGACTGTATTAGATGATGTTACTGAACCAACATGTCATAGTGCCATAGTAATAATGATTTGTGTGCCAGGCTAAGAGACCTACAGATGATACAGAAAGAAATCTGCTCAGAGCTAGCAGCAGCCTATGCCCTGGGGACCCCTGAGACATCTCACCAGTTCCAGGTCGGAGACTCGGCTACATACGATGGCACCGAACCCAGATACTCACTGGAAAGGACCGTACCTGGTGCTGCTGACCACCCTGACAGCCATCAACTCTCAGCCCTCACCAGCCATGTACTAGCTGTTGGGGCTGAGAGCTGGGACCTAGAGGGAAACTCAGATCTTCAAAAAGCTCCCTAGACTTAATTTCATGTTTGCCCCGGGTTTTATCAAGATAGGTGTGGGGATAGGCTTGATTTCTATTACAAATGATGTAACATTGCATATGTTAGTACTCCTAACACTTCTTGGGACTGTGCCTCAGGGATCACAATCTGTATAAGTTTAGAAGTTCTAAAAGCTAGTCATGACCTTGGTGTGTAGGTTTAGATAGTGTCCAGATTGGAATCCTGATGCTAAAGACTTAGTAAGACACAAAAAAAAGGAGTTGAGAATTACTTAGGGCTAAGGCTATTTAGGTGCTGCAAGGGCAGCACAAGGACATCTGCTGTTGCAATGCAAGGCTTATAGAGAATTCAGAACTGCCATTCAGGAGTAATTAAAGACTCCATGAATAAACTTAGAGAAAGGTTAGACAAAAGGCAGACAGAGAAGCGCATCAGGGATGGTTTGAGAGCTGGTTTAGTAGATCTCCTTGGATGACTACTCTGGTATTTTCCCTTATGGAACCCTTCTTAGTTTTGCTTCTGCTTCTGATTATAGGTCCACGTGTGTTAGAGAAACTAGTTAATAGGTTTGACTCCTACAAAAAGATAGAGACGCTCATCAAGGTTGGTTTGAGTCTTGGTTCACTCGGTCTCCCTGGATGACTACCCTACTCTTTGCTATATGGCTGGGCCATTACTAATAACTTTCTTGGTTTTAGTTTTTGGACCCTGCATGACAAACAGGTTAATTGCTTTTGTTACAAATGGAGTGAGTGCTGTGCGGTTGATGGTTCTGAGACAACAGTACCAGTCAGTTAGGACAACTGGTGAGACCAAATACGAGACTTGATATCAAAATTCTAAGATTAGAATTACTTAGTAGAAGAAGAGGGAATGAAAGGAAAATTATACAGATTTAAGGTTTAAAAATATGAAGTTAAAAGAGTATGTTTCAGCTCAGGACTAAACACTGTGAAAAGCAAGTCCAGGCAGCCCCGCCCTGCCGCTAGAACTAACAGACCATAAAAGGAAAGGAATGCAGAACAGACCAGGAGTACTGGATCTGACTCACAGGCCACCTGGGCAGGAAGAGATAAGCCCCCAGCCCCCGACATCCAGGACGCCCCAAACCTGCCAATGTGTGTAGCTATACCTTATTACCTCATCATGTGAAATAGCCAATCATATGTGAACATGTCTATGTGCCTCGTTTGAATCCACCAATCCCCGTAACTATGCATCTGCTTCTGTACGCCCACTTCTGCTTCCCCAATCCCTATAAAAGCCCCATGCTGGAGCTGCTGGGCGCGCAAGTCCTCCGAAGAGACTGTGTGCCCGCAGGTACCTGTGTTTTCCAATAAATCCTCTTGCTGATTGCATCCGAGTGGACTCGGCTCGGTCATTGGGCGCTTGGGACTCCTCCTGAGGGAAAGGTCCTCTCCGGGGGTCTTTCACATGGTGGCCAAGATGGAGGTTATGCTTGGACTCAACAACACGGACTTCCACTCACCAAGACTGACCTGGCTGCAGCTGCTGCTGAATGCCATTTCTGCCAACAGCAGAGACCAACACTGAGCCCCAGATATGACACCATTCCTCAAGGTGACCAGCCATGAACCTGGTGGCTGGTTGAATACATTGGACCACTTCCTCCATGGAAAGGACAATGTTTTCTTCCTACTGGAGTAGATACTTATTCTGGTTATGAATTTGCCTTTCCTGCACATAATGCTTCTGCCAAAACCAGCATCCATCTGGTGTACTTATAAAATAATTCTCGGAAAGTATTTGCTGTGTAAATGTCTGTCTAAGTGGCTACACTTGTGGTCCCTAGTCCATATTTAAATTGTTCAAAACTTAACCTGGGGCCTGAACCTAAAAGGGACTTAAGTTTGACAGCATAGGAGGAAAATAAAATCTACTCTCAGCCAGCTCTTATTTGAGTATTAGCCAGAGCTGAATGTATGCTGTCATTAAAGAGATTTCTCTTAATCTTTCAATAGTGTGTGCAGTGATTTAAAAGATCTTACCAGGGGTTGGGGATTTAGCTCAGTGGTAGAGCGCTTGCCTAGGAAGCGCAAGGCCCTGGGTTCAGTCCCCAGCTCCGAAAAAAAGAACCAAAAAAAAAAAAAGATCTTACCAAATGTTTTATAGTCATAGATTCCCCTCTGTATGAGTTCTTTCAGGAATTCAAAGACTACTGAGATATGCAAAGGCTTTAACAGACTGATCGTACACTAAAGGTTTTACTCCTGTGTGAAGATGCTAGGAAACTTTACCACATGTACTGTGTTTATGGAATTACTCTGCAGTTTGACTTTTTCTCATATTTTGTATGACTACTGCTACATGCAAAGGCTTTACTACATTGTTGACATTTATTTATTGTCTCTCTGGATGTATTAGTTTATGTATTTGTAGATAATTGTGCTGTGAGAAGTGCTGGAGTCCATCTCTGGTGGGGTTCTGGAACCTGAGGATAGATGTATGGTCTTGGCAAAAGTGAAGACTCTTGACTGCCTGTTGACTTTCAACCAAGTGGCACTGAATAGCTCGACCCACTTTTCTTTATACACTCACAAGCCTGTTCCCATGAGCAGTGACATCATTGGTTGTTCTGCTTAAATGAAATCATAACATCAGCATCATAAAAACCCCATCATTGTAAAAGCCCCCAGTAGTTTTTCTTCCCCCTTCCCATCTCCTGATAGGTCAATTACTCCCTAACTTCATTTTGCACTACAAAGCACAATTTCAACAAGCCAAAAATGAATATCTAGCCAGAAATATCCTGTGGACATGAGCACATACCCAGCTGGCAGCTGGTTATTGAGCTATGCAAGGTGAGACAGATTAAACAGTTGTGAGTATAAGTCCATTCATCAAATAGCATCCCTTTGTCATAATACTTTCTTAATTGCACATAGAGATGTGCTCATTGTACCAAGCAATGTTTCCTAATAAGCACCTATCAATTGGATACCATCTTTGTAAGAACCATTTTTTTTTTCTTTTCGGAGCTGGGGACCGAACCCAGGGCCTTGCGCTTCCTAGGCAAGCGCACTACCACTGAGCTAAATCCCCAACCCCGTAAGAACCATTTTTAAGTTTCTATTGATCAGCCATAGCTTCCAAATTTTAAGTCTCTGTTTATTGGCCATAGCGTCCTCAGAACACTTATGCAAGCAGGACCCACTGCTCTCTACAACTGCCACAGGCTTACTCAGTGTGACTGTAGCTATTTTTCTAGGGACATGATTATGTGTCCCCAAATACTCAGGATTAATGGTCGCATCTGGAGGATCAACAGAGACAAAGAGAAGAGAGGAGGCCTTTACTCCTTGAAAGAGTATTGAGAAAAACACAGAATCATTCATAGAGCTTTCAGCCTACATGAACCCAGCCTCGCCCATGATTGAAAGGTGAAAACAAACATTTTTGAGTATTAATAGCATAGTAAAAGCAAGGAGAGCTTGTAGCACACATGATCTAGATTATAAGCAAAGAGGCTACTGAATTCACCCCAGGTCTTTGTTAAGTGGGAAGAGATTTCTATGGGTCTTGCCACAGGAGAATCCTATCAGTGAAACACACGCATACTCTGGTCCCTGCATGGCCACTGCCAGAAAAGGCTTTATCACACTGCTTATATTCATAGGGTCTCTCTCCAGGATGTGTTCTTTCATGTATTTGTAGAGAACTATGATATACAAATTTTGGGAACAAGCAAAAGAAATGTGTTTTAAGAACTGCGTTTTTGTTGTTGGACTCTATTTAATCATGGAATGAAACTATGTTAAAGTTCCTAGGTTCTAGGGGAGCTGGAGAATTACTAATAGCTGAACAGCTTCTGTCATTCATCTTTTCTTTCACAAAACATGACTATTCCTAATGGCAAAAGAACAAATGGATATGATTGGTTAGATGGTAAAACCTATATTCTATATCCATTGATATTGTGCAATTACTTAAAGAAAGCCCCTATCCCTAAATGCTGAGTGGTGGAAAAAAGTATCTGTAACTTGTCACATATGTTTGTGGTTTTCGAAATTAAAAGATTCATAACATGGGTTGCAGGTGAGCTCCTGAGTATATTCCACAATCCTGATTGATCAGATTGATTACATAAGTTCTTGTCATCTGCATTAACTAGGTATTGGAGTTGTATTGGTCCTAAGTAGACTCATAACACAGAGGTTCTACCACATTGCTTATATGCATAGAATCTCACCAGTATGGACACTTTTATAATCATGAAGACTATATAAATGTGCAATGACTTCACCATATTAAATACATTCATGAGGTTTCTCTTCAGTATGAATTTTTTCATGCCTTTGAAGATGACTTTGATGTGCAAAGGCTGTAGCACATTGGTGACATTCATAGCGATTCTCTCCAGTGTGTGCCCTTTTATTTACTTGGAAACTAATATGTCGTACGAAGGCTTGTCACATTGGTTACATTCATAGAGTTTCTCTCCAGTATGTGTTCTTTTATGTATTTGGAGATGACTATGACATGCAAAGGCTTTACCACATTGATTGCAACCCTAGGGTTTCTCTCCTGTATGTGTCCTTTTATGCATTTGGAGACTATTGTGATATGAGAAGGCTTTATCACATTGACTACATTTGTAAGGTTTCTCTCCAGTATGTGATCTTTTATGTATTTGGAGATGACTGTAACATACAAAGGCTTTAACACATTGATTATATTCATAATGTTTCTCTCCAGTATGTGTTCTCTTATGTACTTGGAGAGTATTGTAATATGAAAAGGCTTTATCACATTGACCACATTCATAAGGTTTCTCTCCAGTATGCGTTCTTTTATGTATTGGGAGATGATTGTGACTAAAAGGCTTTACCACACTGGCTATATTCAAAGGGTTTCACCTCGGTATGTGTTCTTTTATGTATTTGAAGATGACTGTATCATGCATAGGCTTTACCACGTTGGTTGCATTCATAGGGTTTCTCTCCAGTTTGTGTTCTTTTATGTATTCGGAGATGACTGTAATGTGCAAAGGTTTGACCACATTGATTACATTTATAGGGTTTCTCTCCAGTATGAATTTTTTCATTACTTTGAGGGTGACTCTGATATGCAAAGGCTTTACGACATGGAGTCTATTCAAAGGTTTTCTCTCCAGTATGACTTCTTTTATGCCTGCAAAGATAATTGGCACATGTGAAAGCTTTACCACATTCATTACACTGATGAATCTTTTTATCTGTATGAATTAATTTACAATTTGGTTTAATGGTAAAGAGGAATCAGATCTTAATGTTTTATCACTTTTTTGCATTCATGGTTCCCCCCTTTTGGGTTGTTTTGTGTCTTTGAAGATACCTGTGATGATAAAAGCATTTATTACATAGCTTACATTTAGAGCATCCTTTTTCTATTAAGTTTATCACATATTTGCAAAAGGAATAACTCAAAACTTTGCCACACTAATTGAATTCATAAATTTTCCTTTAGTATGAACCATACTACATTTCGAAAGTGGACCAGTGCAAATAGAATAATTTCCAGATTCCTAGTACCAACAGGGATTTTTCGCAGTGTGAATTTATGGGTGAATTCCCAATTAAGTTGGAAAACTAACCGACTGTAAACTTGTATCATACTCAGAAAGTCTACTAAATGTAGGGGCTACTATATATCTTCTAATTTTTCTAGGAGAGAAAGAGAGGTACTTTGTTTCTTTCAATATCCATATACTCATACGGCTTGAATCCATTGTGACATAAGATATACCTGTTTTAAAAAAGAATAACAAATAAAATACAAATTGGGAAAACACATTGCATTCAGACTATGTTCCTCATACACATGTGGTATAGGGATTAAGTTTTCTCGACATCAAAATTCTTGATACTCATAAACTGCCCCTCTCACTAAGCTTAGCAATGTTACTACAAGTATATGAGGAACCCTAGGTTTACCATGGACTATTGGGATAGTATAAGATTTAGACATATATTTATCACCTACTCAGTGTGACTAACCTTTTGCCATATGAGTGGTATAAAACTAAACAGATTGGCAGTTCTTCAGCAAAGCTCTAAAGGGACTATGATACCCAAGGTGATATCTGTTAAGACACTGTTTCTTTCTTAAAAGAATGCCTTGGAAACGAAAATCAGATACCTGACATTGAGGTACATGGTTTTGTTTGAATTTAATAATCACTGATATACTTAAAGCAGTACTTTTTTACACTGTTGCTTTTCTTTTAAACTTCCAGAACGCATTAAAATTTCTTCAGAGGCATATTCATATCAACTTGCACATGAAAATTACCTTCCATGTTTTCTGGAATTTTGACAATGTTCTTCAATAGTATGGTCTTCCCAATTGTTACCTAAAATATAATGCCAGAGAATGTATGATATATTATTGGAAATTAGGCAAAATTTAAGTTAGTATCTTCAGTGAACCTTAGAACAATGTCTAACTTACTCATGTTATTCTTCATTCTCAATTGATATTACAGAAAAACATCAATAACAAAGAAACAGTAGTGCCCTTATTTTAAAGAGTGAAAGAAAATTCACTCTCATACCTATAGCAGTGAGGTTCCTGTAGGTCTCCAACATCACATCTTTGGAGAGACTCTTCTGAAAAGGATCCAGCAAAGCCCACTCTTCCTGAGTGAAGTTCACACGCACATCCTCATAGGTCATTGCATTCTAAAATATCCCATCCAAGTGTACAAGAGAAAGCATAATACTGCCAACACAATAAATGTATACTTCAATAACAATATAGTCAATTTACTTCTGATGTATCCACCACTTATTTCCTAAGTAGAAGTCTTATGTAATTGCCAGGTCATTTTAGAAGAAAACTAAATGATGTTCATCTCTGTCATTTCCTTGTTCTTTGAGTAGGATATAGCCTTGCAAAAGAAATGCCAGTTAATACACACACGCGCACACACACACACACACACACACACACACACACACACACAGAGAGAGAGAGAGAGAGAGAGAGAGAGAGAGAGAGAGAGAGAGAGAGAGAAGCAAACAAATCAACAGTACTAGGTACACATTAGGGAAATTGTATGAACAAATACTAATTACATAAATAATGGGTAATCTGGGTGTATTGACTCGTGACTCATGACTTTAATTCCAACACTCAGGAGGCAGAAGCAGGTGTATCTCATTGACTTGGATGCCAGCATGGTCTGTGCAATGACTCAGCAGTCATGGATTGGTGCACTGTGACCCATCTCACAATACCACCTGCTTCCTAAGAGGTCTTCTCTAACCTGAGACACACACATAGGACAACCCCCAACCTCCACCTGCTGGAACCCTAGCAAGCCCACTAGTCATGGGCTCTGCCCTGCCCTATGGGAGCTCCATCCTCCTTCTGGTCTGTACCCAGACCTGAAGTGAGGATAGGTGCACTGCACTGCACCCCACTCTATGGCTCTGCCTGCCTCCCAGGAGGCCTGCTCCAACCCAGATAACCAGGCCAGTCAACACCAGTGAAAACCAGATTGCTAAAAGCAAGCACAAGTACATAATTAAGAGAAACCAATGTAATATGGCACCATCAGAACCCAACTCTCTATTACAGCAAACCCTGAGCACCCTAACACACGTGAAAAGCAAGACTATGACTTTAAACCCCATCTCATGAAGATGATAGAGGCCTTTAAAGAAAATAAATAATTCCTTTAAAGTAATGCAGAAAAACATAATCAGACAGGTAGAAGCACTTAAAGAGGAAACAGATAAATACTGTTATATAAAAAAATACAACCAAACAGGCAAAGGATATGAATAAAATGGTCTAGGACCTGAAAGTGAAAATGTAAGCAATAAACAAAATGCAAATAGAGGCAATCCTGGAGATGGGAAACCTAGGAAAGAATACAGGAACTACAGATGCAACCATCATCAAAAGAATACAAGACCTGGAAGAGAGAATCTCATGCATAGAAGATACCATAGAAGAAATTGATGCATCAGTTACAATAAATGCCAAGTGTAAAAAATTCCTAACTCAAAACATCTAGGAAATTTGGGACACTATGAAAAGACCAAGCCTAAGAATAATAGGAACAGAAGAGGGTGAGGATTCCCAGTACAATGGGCCAGAAAACATCTTCAACAAGATCATAGAAGAAAACTTCCCTAACCTAAAGAGATGCCTGACTTAAAGAGAAGCTTACAGAATACCAAATAGATTAGACTAGAAAAGAAAATCCTTCCACCACATAATAATTAAAACACTTAATGTACAGAGCAAAGAATGAATATTAAAAGCTGCAAGGGACAAAGACCAAGTAACACACAAAGGCAGACCGATCATAATTATACATGACTTCTAAACAAAGACTCTAAAAGCCAGGAAATCCTGGAGAGATGTCTCGCAGACCCTAAGATACCACAGATGCAAGCCTACTATAACCATCAAAAATTTCAATCTCAATAGATGGAGAAACAAAGATATTCTCTGACAAAACCGAATTTAAACAATATCTTTCTACTAATCCAGCCCTACAGAGGATACAAGAAGGAGAACACCAACACAAGGAGGGTAACTATATCCAATAAAATACAAGAAAATAATCATCTAACAGCAAAACCAAATGAAGAGATCACACGCAAACTTACATACCACCTCCAATATCAAAATAATAGGAACTAACAAACATTGGTTATTAATATCTCAATATCAATGTACTAAATTCCTCAATAAAAAGACACAGGCTAACAGACTGGATTCATAAACAGGATCCATCATTCTGTTGCATGCAAGAAACACACTTGAGCAACAAGTTAGACACTACTTCAGTGTAAAGAGCTGGAGAAAGGTTCTTCCAATCAAACAGACCCAGGAATCAAGCTGGAATAGCTATTCTAATATCTAATAGACCTTCAACCAAAAGTTTTCAAAAGAAATGGGGAAGGACACTTCATACTCATGAAAGGAAAAATCCACCAAGATGATATCTTAATTCTGAACATCCATGACACAAATGCAAGAACACCCATATTCGTAAAGAACTATTATTAAAGCTCGGACCACATAGTGAACCACACACAATAATAGTGGAGGATGTCAACACCCCATTTTCACCAATGAACAGGTCATCAAAACAGAAACTAAACAGAAAGAATCTTGTTATGAACCACATCGATTTAACAAATATAGACAGAATCCTTCCTCCCAAAACAAAAGAATGTGCCTTCTTCTCAGCATATCACAGAATACTCTCTAATGACCATACAATCAAGCCTCAACAGATCCAAGAACACTGAAATAACCCCATGCATTCTATCAGATCACCATGGTTTAAGGCTGGACTTCAACAACAGAAACAACAGAAAGCCCACATAGTCATAGAAGATGAATAACTCTTTACTCAACGATTAATTAGTCAGGGAAAAAATAAAGAAATTAAAGACTTTCTAGAATACAATGAAAATGAAGGCAGAACATACTAAAACTTATTGGACATGATGAAAGCAACACTAAGAGGGAAACTTCATACCACTAAGTCTCTTTATAAAGAAATTGAAGAGATCTCATACTAGAAACGTAACAGCACACCTGAACGAAAAGAAGCAAACAAACCCAAGAGGAGTACACAGCAGGAAATAATCAAACTCAGGCTGAAAACCATCAACTAGAAACAAAGAAAATACAAAGAATCAGCAAAATGAAGAGGTGATTCTTTGAGAAAAATCAATAAGGTAGACAAACCCTGACCTAAACTAACTAAAAGACACAGAGACAGTATCCAAATTAATGAAATCAGAACTAAAAAAAGGAGACATCACAGCAGAAACTGAAAAAATTAAAAAATTCATTAGGTCATACTTCAAAAGTCTGTATTGTACAAAATTGGAAAATGTAAATAAAGTGGATAATTTTCTAGAGAGATACCATGTACCAAAGTTAAATCAAGATCAGGTAAACTATATAAACGGACCCTTAAGAAAATGGAAGCAGTCATTAAAAGCCTCCCAACCAAAACCAGCCCAGAGCCAGATGATTTTAGTGTAGAATTCTAACAGACTTTGAAAGATGAGATAATACCAATACTCCTCCAGATATTCCATAAATAGAAACAGAAATATTGCAAAATTCATTCTGTGAAGCCACAGTGATTCTAATGCCTAAACTGCACAAAGACTCAACAGAGAAAGAGAATTTCAGATCAATTTTGCTTATAAACACTGACACAATAAAACTCAATAAAATTGTGGCAAGCCAAACCCAGAAACAGTTCGAAAAAAATCATTCTCCATGCTCAAGTAGGCTTCATCCCAGGGATGCAGGGATGGTTCAGTATATGAAAAACCATCAACATAATTCACCACATAAACAAACTGAAAGGAGAAAAAAAATCACATGATCATTTCATTAAATGCTGAAAATTACTTTGATCAAATCTAATAATATCAATTCGTGTTAAAAGTCTTAGAGAGAGCAGGGTTGCAAGGCACATACCTAAACATAATAAAAGGAACAATATACAGAAAGCCAATAGTCAGTATGAAATTAAGTGGAAAGAAACTTGAAGCAATCCGACTAAAATCAAGGACAAAACAAGGCTGCCCATTCTCTCCCTATCCATTCGTTATAATACTTGAAGGTCCAGCCAGAGGAATAAGACAACAAAGGAGATCAAGTGGATACAAATTGGAAAAGAATAAGTCATGGTTAATATGATGGTATACATAAATAACTCCCAAAAGTCTACCAGGGAACCTCTACAGCAGATAAATGCCTTTAGTAAAGTTGCTGGCTACAAAATTAACTCAAAGAAATCAGCAGCCTTTTTTTATACAAATGATAAAGGAGCAGAGAAAGAAATTAGGGAAACAACATCCTTTACTATAGCCACAAATAATATAAAATATCTTGATGTAACTCTAACCAAGCAAGTAAAAGATCTGTATGATAAGAACTTGAAGTCCCTAAAGACAAAAAAATGAAAAAAGATAGCAGAAAATAGAAAGATCACCCATGCTCTTGGATTGGTAGAATTAACAGTGTGAAAAAGGCCATCTCACCAAAAGCAATGTACAGATTCAATGCAATCCCCATCAACATCCCAACAGAATATTTTACAGACTGTAAAAGAGCAATTCTCAACTTCATACGGAAAAATAAAAAACCCAAGATAACCAAGACAATCCTAAACAGAAAAGAGGGAATCAGCATCCTTGACTTCAAGCTGTACTACAGAGCAATAGTGATAAAACTGCATGACATTGGTACAGAAACAAACAGATTAATCAATGGAATCAAATTGAGGACCAAGAAATTAACCCATACACCTATGGACGCTTGATTTTTGACAAAAAACCAAACTATCTTCACTAACTGTACATTTGACAGAGGGTCAAAAATATAAAAAATATATCCAAAAGATAGAACTAAAAACATCAACAAACCAAATAATACAATTTAAAAATTGTGTACAGAGCTAAAAAGAATTCTCAACAAAGGAATCTCAAATGGCCAAGAAGCACTTAAAGAATGGCTGAAACTAGAAAATGTCATCCTGAATGAGTTAACCTAGATCCAACAGATGTACTCACTGATAAGTAGATATTAACCATAAAGTACAGGATACCCAGGATATACCCTCTGACCCAAAGGAGTTAAACAAGAAGGAGGGTCAAAATGAGGATGCTTGAATCTCACTTAGAAGGGAGAATGAAGTCATCATAGGAGGCAGAGGAAGAGAGGGAAGTGGGTGGAAGAAAGGAGGGGGAGGGGAATGGGGGGCAGGATCAGGTGTGTTTATAGACGGAAAGAGGCACAGAGGGCCAGGAGAATGAATAGAAATCTGCAGCTGCACGGAGTGGGAGAGTTGGGGGAATCTTTAGGAAGTCCCAGAGACCTGAGATTGGGGAGAATCCCAGGAGCCAATGCAGATGGCTGAAATGCCTTAATAGTGGGGAAAAGGAATCTAAAAGGCCACCTCCTATAGCCAGGCAGGACACCTGAGGGATAAGGACACCAACCCACCTACAAAACTTTTAACCGCAAAACATGCCCTGTCTACAAGAAATGCAGGGACAAAAGAGGAGTAGAGACTGAAAAAATGACCCACCAATAACCAGCCTAAGTTGAAACCCATCCCATGGGCAAACAACGATCCCTGACCTTATTAATGATATTCTGCTATGCTTGGGGCAGAACCTTAAGATAACTGCTCTACTCAGCAGCTGACTGAAACAGATGCAGATATCCACAGCTAAACATTGGGTGGAGGTAGAGGAGTCTTAGGAAAGAGTTGGGGGCTAGGATTGAAGGGCCTGGATGCAGATGGGAACCCCACAGGAGGACCAACAGAGTCACCTAACTTGGACCTCGGGAAACTCACAGAGACTGAGCCACCAACCACAGAACCCACACAGGCTGGAACAAGGCCCCCGGCACATGTATAGCACAGGTGAAGCTCAGTCTCCATGTGGCACCCCAACAACTGAAGCAGAGGCTCTCAGTTCTACAACAGGCTGCTTTGTGGGAGAGGATGTGCCTATTCTGGTGGAGACTTGATGAGCCAGGGTAGGGAGATACTCAGGTAGGTCCCTACCGTCTCAGAGAAGGGAAGGTAGGGAAAAGGTCTCAGTTATATAAAGAATTATACATTCACTTTAGTTCTGTATCTTCTTGCAGAAACCTGAAGTACCCCAGTTTAAAATATAATATTAATAAGATCTTACTAAAAGGGAATGCATGTCTAAAGAGTTACAAATGGACAGATGAAGATATTAGCAATGTGAATGTTGAGCGTGAATAGGCAACACAGGGCGGGAGAGATGGCTCAGCAGTGAAGAGCACTTGCTGGTCTTGCAGTTACTTACATGGGGCTCACAACTACCCATCATTCCAAGTTCAGGAGTTCTGAGGCTATCTTCTGTCAAGGCCCATGTGAGAGGAATAGCAAACAGCTTTAGAACTCAAGGAGTATGGCCCATTGGTTAGCACAACCTATGGGTGTGCCTTAGAGAGACACATGATGCATAGGATTGCATCTTAAGGATTTCATGCACTTACGAAGTTTTGTTCTGCTTGTTGTCTTTGCGGTTATCACATCCCTCCTAATCTATGAGTTATATGACAACTCTAAGGGGGTTTCCATCCCCTCACTGGGCAGTGTCCTTGGCATTCGCATTAATAGTCATTTATCTTTTTCAAGTATTGCTATGAGAATGAATTAATGATTCAACTAATCAAGCACAGCTGAAGGATGATCCCATCACCTCCTTTCTTCCATTTCCAAAACTATTTATAAAATTTCTCATAAAAAAAAACCCCTGAACATGGAATTTAGGTTCAGAATTTCTAGAAACCAAACTTTTAGTTTTCCAATCTGTCTTCCTACTGTACTCCAAAGCCAATACCTGTGTGTGCACACTGGAGAGTGATAAGCACCACAGCTTTCCACTGCCAAGGAGGAGCTTTTTACAGGCCCTTCCTTTCCCCACCTTGCCCTTCCCAGAACGGTGGAGCTACAGGAGATGTTGCTCTAATCAGAAACAAATATGAAAGCACTTGAGCAAAAGGAATGGAATTCTTAATGACCGGGAAACACTGGAGAGTAAAACAAAAGATTAGAGCAGTGGTACATAAAGAAAATTAAGTTTAAAAAGTAATACCAGGGGTCTGAAGAGATGGCTCAGTGGTTAAGAGCACTGACTGCTCTCCAAGAGGTCCTGAGTTCAAATCCAAGCAACCACTTGGTGACTCACAACCATCTGTAATAAGATCTGATGCCCTCTTCTGGTGTCTGGAGACAGCTACAGTATATATATAAAATCTTTTTAAAAAAGTAATAGCAGCAATTGACTTTTTAGAAAGATAAACAAAATTGAAAAACACATAGGTATACTGACTTTGAAAAAGAGTACACCACTGCCTGGTAGAGGGGATGGTATTAATAAGATAGTGTTCGACCTTGTCCCTGTATGCAATGTTAGCTTCTAATATATGTAATCTGACAAAAACAGCTATAGTCAATGGTGTGTGTCTCACATTTCTGAGCTGACTTAACTATGTCAACGAAGATTGCATATCTCTGCATAGGACAGTCTCCTCATTGGTAAGTCAATAGTCACTGACTTACCTAATCTACCCAAATTATACACCCCTCCCCAGTCTAGTTTGTTTTCCTTCACATACATGAATTAATACATGCTGGGAAATTACAAAATTACTCACCCTGCTTGAATCAGGTCTTTCTTCATAGTGGTGGCTCTGCAGATGACTCCCTTACATTTAGTCTGTGGTCTAGTTATTGCCTATCCTGTTTCACTGTGCAGGCTACACAGTAAACTGTTCCTCCCGTTCTAGTCTGAAGGCAGAAGCCATGCTTCACGTGCAAATCTTTTTTCTGTTACTGAAATGAACAGTTCACACACAAATGAGTAATTTTAAAAGTCTGTTGTGATACAGTCTTTAACTAAAGAATTTAAGATGTTTAATCAGGAAGAAAGCAAGGTCACTGCCCTGGGGAACAACAGACTGGGGTCAAGGTGCCTGAGTAAACAGCTTTTCTCAGAAACATTTTTATAAAAGTCCAAAGATTCAGCTCTCCTAGAATGAATATGCCTTCCCAGGGAGAAATCACTGCACACACAAAAGACTACTTGAGAAAATCTCTTTAATGACAGTATACATTCAACTCTGGCTAATGCTCAAAGAAGAGCTGGCTGAGAATAGATTTTATTTTCCACCTATGCTGTCACCCTTAAGTCCCAGGTTAAGTTTTAAACAATTTAAATATGGACTGCAAGTCTATCCACTTAGACCTTTACACAGCAAAGATATTCCCAGAATTATTTCTTAAGTACACCAGTGCCTTGAAACATCAGTGACAGGTTACTAAGTAGAAGGTCCCAGAGAATGAAAAAGACAGGAAAAGTAAAATGTAGAAAGTATAAAAGTTGTGGTGAGGAGGCCTTGCAGAAGCTGTGTCTTATACTAAGTAAAACTCTTAAAAATATTAGTTACAAGGAGAAAATGGAAAGGAACGGGAGGATTCTATGAAGTCATCGGAAACAGAAACTGATCCTGATCCTGACCCTGATCCTGACCCTGATCCTGACCCTACCCTAACCCTAACCCTTAAGCTTAACCCTAACCCCTAACCCTAACCTTAATCCCTAACCTAACCCTAACCCTAGCACTAACCCTAACCCCTAACCCTAACCTTAATCCCTAACCTAACCCTAACCCCTAATGTCTAACCCCTAACGTCTAACCCCTAACCCTAACCCCATAACGCTAACCACTAACCCCTAACCCCTAACTCTAACCCTAAACCCTAAACCCTAAACCCTAACCCTAAGCAATAACCCTAACCCCTAACCTTAAGCCCTAATCCTAAACCCCAACCCAAACCCCTAACCATAACCCCTAACCCTAAACCCTGAACCCTAAACCCTAACCCTAATCCCTAACCCCTATCCCTAAACCCTGACTCCGACCCTGACCCCGACCCTGACCCTGACCATAACCATAACCTTGACCCTAACCCAAACCCCCCTAACCATAACCATGACCCTGATCCTGACCCCGAGCCTAATCCTGACCCTGACCCTAACCCCCCCAACCCTAACCCTGACCTGACCCTGACCCTAACCCCTCCTAACCCTATACTTCACCCTGAGCCTGATCCTGACCCTCTATCCCTGACCCCCTAACCCTAAAGCCTGACCCCAAACAATGACCCCCAAACCCTAACCTGCACCCTTTGAACCCCAACCCTCACCCTCAACCCAAACCCCGACCCTGACCCTAAGGATTTGACATGATGACTTACAGTCTGTAGTCCAGCTCTAAATGTTGGTCAGCTATGAGTTGGAAATCCAAGAATCTTGTACTTGGTCAGTCCCAGGAGGCTCGTTGTTTCCAGGGTATTCAGTAGAAGGAGCAGATGTTATACTGTTCACGCAGGTGAAAAGGGAATCTTTCTTCTTCCAATGTCCCGTGTCTGTCTCCAGGAGAAGGTATAACCTGATTAAAGGTGTGTTTTCAAGCCGAGGTCTGGATCACAGTTGAGCCCTGCAAGTCTAGATTATCCTTAATTCAGATATAGTCAAGTTGACATCCAAGTACAGCCATTACATACACTAACAGTAATTGCCCACCTACCACCTGTCCAGCCTTCCTCCCCACATCAACCCTTCCTCTTCCATGTCTTTCGGGTGAAATGTAGATTATGCATAGTAAGGAAAAATGCAATATTTGTATTTCTGAGTCTGACGTATTTTATTTAACATGATCTCAATTTGGCCCCATTTTCCTGCATAGATCTTTCACAATTTCGCTCTTTTTATGGCTGAATAAACTTCCATTACATAAGAAGAATAGTTTCTTTATCTGTGCATCTGTTGAGCATCTGGGTTGATTCCACTTCCTGACTATTGTGGAAATAAACACAGATGTGCAAATGTCTCTGTGGTGCCCCGACTTAGCCTTTGGGTCTATAATAGACTCAGGGGTGGTGTAGCCATGATACAGTAATGTGGTCATTTCTTTGGAGTGCATCCCATGCTGATGTCCATGAGGAACAATAATTTACATTCGGTGATTTGCAGTCAACCCTTTGTTAGTAGGAGAGGTCGGGCTGCGACTTCCCCAGCTTTTACTCTGTTTTAGATTTTTGCAGAGTAAGGGCTCTGGGGCCTGATTTCGGTGGAATCCAGGGTTGGACCCAAGGAGGGGGTTCCTGAGCCACGTCTTGCCAGACAGTGATGTACAGCTGCTGGTCTGGATGGGACCCTGGTTCTCTCAGAAAAAATAATGTCTTTAAGGGCACAAATAACATCTAAATTAAAAGTCCCTATTGGCGGCCATCCAACGTCAGCCACTCAGAGGAACAGAAAGTCTGCAATTTCTTCTTACTTCACTTCAACAGTCCAGTGATCGAGAGTTAGGGAAAAGAGGCTCGTGACAGTCTGTCCCATTCTGTCTACAAAGTAGGACAAATAACAAAATAGAAGACTAACAAAATGACAAGAGAGACAAGGATGTCTAAAACTACTTGCCCTGTGCAACTCTTTCACAAGAAACTAAAAGCCAGATCACTAGGCAAAGTCCTCCGTGACTCTACCTCCAGGAGTCTAAACTCCTCACTGTGAACCTGAAACCAGGCAACCAATTCCTTTTGGGCCCCCTCCACCCTCGAGGCATCCCCCAGGTTTGCAGCCTGCAGTGCCGGACACGTCTGTCCCCTGCAGTTGCAGGGTCCTCATGGCCCTCCTGGACGGCTGCCCTAAAAGCAGATCCCCATCCCTCCTGCCAGGACAGGACTGAAAACGAAAGTAAGGAACACACAGACTGACAGATGAGGCGCTGCTCACTCAGAAACACTCAGAAAAACATCCAACTCACCTCCTTGGGGTCTGGAGAGGTCGAGAAGATACCGGATGAACCCCCAAATGAAACATCCTGGAAAGGAGACCCCCACTCAAGTCTCCAGAAGTCGCAGAACCCAGACACACGAGAGACCAATCTTGATGCAATAAGCAGAGGCGAGGTTTAATACGGAGCTCCCAGTCTACATTTATCCCACGCAGGAGACAGAGGCGTTGACCCTGAGTGGCTGGGAGAAGGGCTATTTAAAGGAAGAAGTCACAAGCCCCAGGAGATGAGGGGACGTCAAAAGAAAATACCAAAAATGTCACAAGGGGAAACTC
This sequence comes from Rattus norvegicus, assembly GCF_021556685.1. Classification (NCBI taxonomy): domain Eukaryota; kingdom Metazoa; phylum Chordata; class Mammalia; order Rodentia; family Muridae; genus Rattus; species Rattus norvegicus. The sequence goes on along the minus strand of NC_141542.1, from coordinate 129,438,774 downwards.
TCAAAGTCACAGGATTGTTCTTAAGGCTCTAGGGTTTAAATCAGGGGAAAGATCAAGCCCTCATTCTCCTGAGAACAGATCTTGATTCCTGTCCTTTAGGGTAAATGTTTGTCAGAGTTGACGAAGCATCTGCATCTGATACACATCTGGCTAGGCTTCGGCCCCGGTTGCCTGGAATACTATCTGCAGGACACAATGGGGGCTTCAACAAATATCACAGGGGCAGAACAGAACCCATTACTCATTTACTCACTTCCAGTGACATCCGGAGGGTCAGTGAGTATGGACCAGCCCTCCTGCACTTTGAACCATCTGTCTTCCTGAGTCAGATCCTGTTGCTGAGTTTTGAGCTAGTTTAAAACTCTATCTCTCAGTAGCACTTATAAATTAATGATTGAAATTAATTGTAAGCAGTGCCGAAGTCTACAGAAACGGAAAGAACATGAATGCTAAATAAAGCCTCTGGATTTGAACATTTAAAAAAAGTGATTTGGCTTCTCTTTGACATCATGAACTTCTTGTAACAAGCTGGCTCGGTTGTATTTTATAAGTACCACTAACTAGTGCTTGTAAAATACAGAATATGCTTTGGAAAACAAAATGCTTCTCTTTAATGCTTCAGACTCATAACATAATACTAGAGAACACATAATTTGAGTGTTCTATTAGTTCCTTATTGGGGAAGGTGTTCTTTGTAATGAAAAGGTATTTGACTCATGCTAGTTTCTTAAATTTACTTTTCTTTTAAGTTCAGAATATATGGTTGAAGATAGAATGCTCTTTAATTTAAATGAAAAATAGCTGACAGAAGATAGCAGTAAGAAAAATATAATTATAGAGAAATAGCATCTTCCACTTTATCAGGAAAGCTACTAGAAGGAATAGAGCTAGAAATAAGAAATTGGAGACAAAGGGTATTGCCCCACTTCTACAAGACCATGTGGGCATTGGTCTTTGCTCTCATAAAGCTGCCGTCTACACATCATTATAGACTGCTGTGCAGATGGTGCATGGCACATGCATGTTTCCACCTCAGGAACCCAACATAGATTGTCATTATAAAAAAAGTCAAATAAATTTCCAGCACAGAAACACTGGTAATACTAAGTCAGGGTGTCAGGTTAGGTGTTTGCTGAGGTCCACAAATGTCCATTCCCAGACTACAATCTTCTTGCTGTGTTCCCATGGCAGAAGGAACAGGGGAGCTCTCCAGTCTCTTTTCTGAGGACAAAACCGCACTCATGAGTACTCCATGAGGGAAACATACCTGTGACTTGGTAATCTGCCAAAGGCTCATAATCACATCACCATGTGGTCCCTGTTACCACACACATATTTCAGGAGGACATAAACATTCACTCTACAGCACAGATTATCTAGTATTTCAGTGGCTCAATCATTGAGAAAGAAATCTGAGTGTCTAGGTCTTTGGAGAAGGTTGGCTTAGGGGCTAATGATGACAATGTAGAAGCAGCAGATGGGTCCCTGGTCAAGCCTTAGGCTGGGCAGATTGTTCCATGTTTATTCCTAAAACTATACTTCTAGAAAGCTATGTGAGGGCTGGCAACATGGCTCAGACACACACACACACACACACACACACACACACACACACACACACACACAAAAGCACTTAGCACATAAACCTAAAGACCTGAGTCCAAGTCCCTGAGCTCATGCAAAGGTAAAAAGATCCAATTCCACAAAACTGTCCTGATCTCACACATGTGCCATAATATGTATGTGCCCACACATTCATCATACACTATACACACAATAGAAATCAATAATTTTGTCAAAAACATTAAAAATAAATTTGATATGAATACCATATTTTAGTACATTGGATCTTATACAAGTTGCACTACAGATAACAAATATTAGTGTGGCAATCTCTTTGCATGTTATTTAGAGTAATGTACATATTGGCCAAAATGATGTGAGTAAAATAATCCCTGTTGTTTGTATGAGAAAAGTGACGCTCTCAGAAGACAATGGAGGAGTGACATGCCAGCCTCAGAGGAGCCTACAGAAGAGCCTGAGTTCCACCGGCTTGTGGTCCAGAGAAGAGGGGGTTATCAACATGAGAGATGAGTAGAAGAGTTAGTTGGCACCCAATGCACAAGAAGTGAGGGCTGCAGAAGCTCAGAGAGGAGGGACCAAGGTGGAGGTTGAAGGCAACATGATCAGTGCAGGTGTCCCCTGAAGTTCTGTGCCATGACTAGCTTAGGAATAGAAAAGCCCTCAGCAGAGTTTTGTTCTGTCGTTCTCAGTTTCACAGCTAAGATGTAAACCATTTCTTTGTCTGTATACAGTCTGTATATATCACCCACTCATGTGTTGCCCATCACCATCTCTGTCTCAAAACTACTGTCACTTCAGCTCTGGGTTCAGATAACCCTTCCATAGAAGCCCATTGCTACCACAGTGCTTGTGTTTTCTCACTACCTTTATCTTACTATAGAGTGGCATTGCCATCTCTCATTATCACAGGAAGAACAGTACACAAAATATTTTAAGGGCAAAACAGCCAGATTGTGTTACTTTTACTGTAGCATGCAGTTAAACATGGCTGTTAACCTGTTTTTGTGTTTAATTTATAGGCTAAAGTTTATCAACAACATTCATGTACAGAAAAACAGCATGGGTAAGGCTCAATCTTATTCCACTGGAGTCTTGCCATGCATTTGCCATGGTTAAGGGACTACTACTACTACTGAAGGACAGAGAACAGTACATAAATACATACTGAATGCACTTGCCAGGATTAATGCAAACACACAGTCCAAAAGGAGACTATGGAAGCCATCATTTAACCAAAGCCTTCTTAGTAAATGTGTTTTCCACATATGTACAATTTTCAGCCAACTAAAGTTTAAGTACCTCAATATTTTTGGTTAAAGTTGTTTTTATATGGGAATATTTCTACAATGAGATACTCCCTATAAAGCATGGAACATGAGTCCTGGCACACAGAGTTCAGTAAGTTTTAGTAATTTTTAATGTTAATTAAGTGTACTATGTAAGTGCTTACCTTAGGATTCAGAATGAGCAGAGTATAATTACTCCTCCTGATGGCCCAAGGGCATCCTAATAAATATTAAATACTTAATGAGGCTACGAGCACAAGGAATTCTTGGAAGTTACCAGGAATTCTGGGGTTGTTGGTTCCTGCACAGCTCCAATGTGAGGTCTGGCAATGGTGGGATTGGCAGTCAGCCAGCTACCACTAACTCTATCAAGCTGTCAGTTCTCATGGCTGTCAGAGTGCCCGAACTGGCTATGTCTCAAAGTTTCCTACCACTAAACATCTTTGAACTGAGACATTGAACTGAGACATTAAATATTGGAAACCCATACAAACAAGGACTGGTCTATCTACCCTACCTTAACCCATTTCCTGATTGTTCAGAAACACTGAAGTTTCCAGAGTGGAGTCTGTGAGTCTATTCTGGTTCGATGCTGCATACCTACAATAACAGCAATCAAGAGGCTGAGGCAGGAGGACTGCAAGCTTGAGGCTAGCCCGAGGTACATAGTGATACTCTGTCTCAAAAAATAAAATAAAGGAAAAGGTAAGAGGCCCACCTGCCCTGAGAAATTTCCTAAGCCCTCAGTTGGGATCCCAGGAAAAACTAACTAAGAAGGTCCCCCAAATCAAATGGGTAGTGTCTTAGTTGGGGTTTCTTCTGTTGTGAAGAGACACCATGGCCATAGCAACTCTTATACAAGAAAACATTTAGTTAGGGCTGGCTTACAGTTCACAGGTTTAGTCCATTATCATCACGGTGGGAAGCACGGTGGCATGCAGGCAGGCATGGTGCTGGAGAGGTACCTGAGACTTCTACATCTGGATTTGCAGAAATCGAGAAAGGGATCAACTAGGCCTGGCTTGAGCATCTGAAATCTCAAAGCGCACCCCACAGTGACAAACTTCCTCCAAGAAGGCCACACCTCCTAATAGTGCCATTCCTTAAGAGCCTATGAGGGCCATTTTCATTCGGACTGTCACAGGTAGAAAGAAACTGCACAGCTTTAAAATGTGTATGTGATCATTAGCTACTGTCTAGGTAGGGGAGGTAGAGGGAGGCACGGTGTAGAGAATGTGCAGCATGAATGTTTCTGGGAAGCATGACTTCCAGACTAGAAATACTTTCTTACGTAAATAGTTTGCTCAAATGTCCACACGTCTATTCCTTTGTCCCTACCTTTTAGAATGCAGAGTTGACATTTACTCAAGATTCTAGAGAAATTAAAGCCCCCATACTGCTGTGCTGGACTTGTGATAGATGCTTCTCTAGCGTATTCTTTTTCTCTTATTCTTTCAACCACAACCTTTAATCGCATCTTCTGAGAAAAGACTTATGCGTTTGATTCTTCTGATATCACACAGGCGCAGGCAGGAAGGTGGAAGGGCCATGGTGGCTGCCAGTGGAGAACAGGCATGTTATTGACAACAGGAGTTGTGGGACTTGGTTATTTCTGTTGCTTCTGAGGATGATATTTTAAAGAAAACTCTTTCTCATGACTGAAGGAGTTTTCACACATAAGACATAGACCAGCAGCCGGTGAATCAGTGACGTGTCATGGCGTCACTCTGCACATAGGTATAGGGGAGTTACAGATTGTGGATGTGGAGAAGGGACTGTTGGTAGGTAGTGGTCATGAGAATCACAGTCTCTTGTTTCCACCAGGATCTCTATTTCTATTTTTCTTCCACACCACTGAACGACTCATCCGCACTGTCATTACCTTTGTTGAAGTTTATGTTTTTCCCTGTTGAACTAGTCTAATAGGGTGCAGCATTCCTAGAGACTTCAATTTTCTAGCGTCACCTGGGGTCCAGGACACCATAAGTAGGACACAACTGGAAGACAGTGCTGAGGGTGCCCCCTGGTGGTTCCTCTGAACCAATCTCACATAATGAGGTGATAAAAGTCTGAGAAAGTTGCTATACTGTGTACAGTGAATTTCCTTTACATAAATGTTCATGTGTGATGCTTATTTTATTAGAAAAATTTATGACAGTTTTCATAAATAATTAGTTATATATTCTAAATAAATACATTAAAAATAAAAGATTTAAAGTAAAAATTAAATTTAAATGTTTTCATGATTTTTAGTTTTAAAAGAAAAATTAATTCTAGGTGAGTGAATCTTTGAATCACACTTCAGTAGCCTATTTCCAATGTGATCAGTACTCTAGCTGGAGGACAGGATGTGCAAAATTGCTTAACTACATGCATTTTACATGACTGTCCTCCTACACAAACGGGAATATTCTGATCTGTAGTTTAGGTGCTAATTAAAGCATCTAGTTAACACACCCTCTTCTTCAAATAGGCCATAGAGCCCTTTCTCATCTCAAATAAATTTCACCTACCTTCTTAAGGAGGGGAGGCAAAAATTCTTCTCCCTTTTTTGGCAAGGGTTTTGTATTTTTATTCTTAATACAATTTCCCAGTATCACTATCTCCATAATTTAGTTAATGTACTTAAATTTAATTTTCCAATAATGAACAAATTTATAGTAGATCAAGATGACTAGATAGAAGAATATGCATCACACTTCACAACAGTTTTCAAAAGCAGACTCTGTTAACTGTGAATGTGTGCATCTGAAAACTGCTCTCCTAATTTGCTTATGTTGTTGTAAAAATATAAAAATAAAAAAGCATAGTTGTCTTTTATCCCGCTAGGTCCACACAGCGGTGCCCACGATGTCTGCTAGATATCTTGGTAGAAACACATCCCCACTCCTTGGTGACCCAGTGTCTCTTACTGCCACACTCTTTCCGATACTCAAACCCTTACATAAAAAAACACACAATACAATAATCTTTGACCCAATTGGTAAGATATAATTTCCCACTTAAACATACACAGCCCGGTACCATCCATCCCTTAGGAACATTGATAACAAGCTGTAAATACACAGAGCAGAATCTTAACATCACCTGCCATGGCTTCTCCCCTCTGTCCTGTCTCTTCCTCTCTGTCCTGGTCTCCTCCTCCTCTTTCAAACATCTCTCCCGCCCATCCTTCCTTCTCCTCCAATGACAGGCCTCCTTCTATCCTGTACCTGCCCCTCACCTGTACTTTACAAATTCAATGGGGAGGTGGTTCTGGTGAAGTCACCTGAGTTCTGAGTAGGTGACTAGGCAGCAGTCCTTGAGGCAGTGGAATTAGCATCAAAATACAGATAACTTCAGGGAAAACCACAACTTTCCTGATACAAAACTAATTGCTGAGCATACACCAGAGATATGACACTTTTTTAAAAAAAAGACTTTATTTCATGTACACAATAAGTACACAATAGCTATCTTCAGACACACCAGAAGAGGGCATCAGATCTCACTACACATGGTTGTGAACCACCATGTCGTTGCTGGGCTTTGAACTCAGAACCTCAGGAAGAGCAGTCAGTGCTCTTAACCACTGAGCCATCTCTCCAGCCCTGAGAAATGACAGTTTTTAATGTAATGTTGGCTAGTGCAAATTTCATGAAATGACAGTATAATGTGCTTCCTGTGAGTTAGATGGTCAAGAAGCAATACTGAACAGTCACAACAACACAGTTGACTTAATCTATGCTCAATGCATATAAAATTGTTTAGAAACAGCATAGAACCCAGACACATCTTTCTTACACTGTAAATCAGCTTAGATGTTTTACAATACTCGATAAAATGTTGATATATGAGAACACATTGAATTACTAGGAAATGATCTCTGTATGCACATCAAGAACCAGAATTTATTACCTGTTCATCATGCAACATTACCAGAGAGAAGCGGCGTGAGACGTCAGAGACCAAGCACAGTTCATGCTTCGCATGATGTAAAAGAACACAGGAGGGAAAGCTTTAAGGGAAACCCGTAGGACTTTTCTTTCCCTGCCCATCACTAACAGAGCCAAAGGCACTTGTGCATTCTTCCTATGAACCTTTCAAATTCTGAATACCTTGGAATTAAACATTTTGAAATCTAATAGTCACATAAAAGGGATCTCTCTGGAACTGCTTCAAAGTGTCAGCAGCAGATCCCATGTTCTGATGCTCTGTTGAATGGCAAGGAGGTGGACATGGAGGTTGGTCTGGAAAGACTGCCATGTGAATCATAAAGATACTCATCTCTACCCTGTCCAATACGTGTCTGTGTGTAAATAAATACTAGTGTTTAAATAAAATAAACACTGTGAGAAGACAGAAGGAAGCACCTTGGAACCCTCTTTTACAGCTTTTCCTCTCTGGCCAAGAATCATTGAATCTGTTAGACTATCTCCTGGTGTCCTTGTCTGGCTTGAGAGGGCCTTTATGGTACTTTAAGCTCTAGTCCCTCTTGGTCATTTTGGTGCTTCTTATTGTCTCAAGTGAAATAGACTGCTTTAGAACTAATTCCTAGGATTATTCTATATCCCTACAGTAATGTGCTTCCAGGAGCTAACAGAAGTGGAGGCACGGCTGTATTCTCTTAGTATATTCCTCAATATTGTCATCTCCTTAGCAATTTCCCAAAGATTAGACAGTTAATTTGTAGCTCAGGGTTCCACATACATGGATTTCTGCTTGAAAAACTTAGGCTCGACATACACACCTATAACTCAGCCTTCAAGAAGTAGATGTAAGAGGATTTTCAATTCAAGACTACCCTGAGCTACATATGAGATTCTATCTTAATACATCACTGTCCTCATGGGGAATAAAGAAATGGAAAGGAAATGTAGATATAGAAGGATATAAATGAGACAAAATGAAAGGAGAGAGGAGAAGGAAGAAGAGACTATTTAAAAGATGTTATTTCTGTACCAAACACGCAGAGTCTATCTGCCTGTCACAATTTTCTAATAATTCAAGATGTTTTCTTAGAAGTAACATTGTATTGAATATTGTAAAATATCTAAATTGATTTATGGTGTAAGCAGGGGGTGTCTGGGTCTTATGCTATTACTACACAATTTTACATAGGAGACCTGGCCCTTCCTAGATGTAATATTGATGAGTTGACCTTGAATACAAATCCCAAGTATACAGAGAACTGACTGTATCCTGACTGTAACGACACCTTATGGAAATTGTTGAGGTCATAATCAGAATCTAAGGGGAGAGTCATTAATACAGACGAGTCTGGCCCATGCATGGTTAGACAGGGTCAGTGTGAGGGAGATGTTATGGAGTCAAACAGTGATCACCAAGAGCCTTCCCGTCTTGTCTCTTCAGTAGACTGCTCTATGACAAGAATTGTCCAGAGAGAAAAAGAAGGCAGAATCCAGAATAATAACGTTCATTGCTCTCTGCTTTTTTTTTTTCAGAGCTGGGAGCCGAACCCAGGGCCTTTCATTTGCTAGGCAAGCGCTCTACCACTGAGCTAAATCCCCAACCCTGCTCTCTGCTTTTTAACTTCTCTCTGAAGATATCTGTTGGGAGGCCACCTACAGGAAGTACATTAAACACCATCTACCATAAACTTGACTGATCTCCCCCCTTCTATGCACAGCAAGTGCCCATTACTCACAGGCACAATAGTACTTTTCAAAGGAAGACACAGGGGGCAAGGTGGGATCCACTTCTCAGTTTGTCATGGGCCAGCCTATTTGTGGTTTGATGAGGAAAGATTTCTTCTTTTCAAAGCAATAAAACATTTTTTGCTGTGTGCTAAGAAGCAGAACTTTTGCTCAGTGTCTTCATTAACTTGAGTTTAGATACGACCACGAATAGAATCCCCATGATGGCACAGTGGCTGTATAAGGACAAGTAGAGAAACCTCATTATCACATCTGCCCTGTCTCACTAGTGATGCCCTCATCATGTTATGATGTAGCAAGAAGGCCCTAATCAGACACTGTTGCTGTGTTCTTTAAACCCCCAGTCTCCACAGTCAAGAGCCCAACAAATCTATTTTTTTTTAAAAAAAAAATTGACCAGGCTTTGGCCAGAAAGTGAACTAAGATAGTAGTATCTTTTGTTTTGTTTTCTTGTCAACTTGAGTATAGAAACTTTAAGGGATGTAAATAGAGATTTAAAGGGTTTATTTAGGGCCAGTGAGATATCTCAGTGGGTTGATGATCTGAGTTTTAGACCCAGAATAGATATGGAGGAAGGAGAGAACTAACTTCTGAACGTTGTCCTCTTGTCTCTACATGTGCACTGTGGCACTCACATGTGTGCAAGTAGGTACATGCTCCCACACGAGTCAATAAATATTTTAAAGTTATTTTATTTTGCAATATTTAACTCAAAAATATTAATAAATATATTTATTGATTTCTACACTGTATCAAAAACACATGTAATACTGTATTCATTCAGTTATGTTTAATTATTCTACTTTGGTTTCCAGTTTTGTGTTAACTTTTCATGTGACTATTGGCTATACATTTTTTATAGTTTCTACTGTCAATGTTGAGCCTCTTACAAGCATTCTAAAGTACATGGCTTTTGGTTCTCACCTATTGAAGGCTGTGACCATACCAACTAGAAAACACGTTCAAACCACAAGCTTCCATTGACTGGGAAATGAGTCAAATCATAAACTTCTCCCTTATGATTGACTAAGAAATACATTTCTTCATTGATCCTATCATAACCTTCAAAATTTGAACAATTGCCACTTTCTTAATTGATGTTTAAAGTCAGTGTGCACTGACTTTCAACAGTTCCAACGTATGTTCCTTATACCTACTTATTAACCCTTTCTTAAGTGGATTTCCTTGTTTTGGTTTAAAATGATTTCTGAAGTGGCCTGCTTCTGTTAGCACCCTAAACTGACATTATTGAAGGTGTTTCCAGAAAGACCTATTCTGAAAGCTATTTGGTGTCTACTAATGGACTTAGTGCAGTTCTTTCTGTTTAGAAACACTCTACCCCTGATCTTAAAGAAAACAAAACAAAACAAAAACAAACCTGCATTAATACTTAGCCATTGGTAAGCCACTGAGCTGATGTGCAGCAGGGCAGGGCAGAATATGATAGGGGTGAATGGAATTTCCCCTCTGCCCTCTGAAGATTTTCTGGAATAAAATGATTAAAATAAATTACATGGGAGAAAAGTGTGTTAATGCATTACTGTCCTTAAGTACAGCCCAACATGGTTCAGAAGCATTGGGCCCCGGTCTTTCTAGGGGAAATGAAATACAGAAAATGTAAGGAAACAGCATGCTGGGGCTTTTCTTGTTGTTGTTGAGCTTTTTTGTTTTTTAGAACAAATAGTAAAAATCATTTAGGGAAAGTTGGAAGTTTGAAGGCTATACAATAGTTTGGGATAACATGTATTTACTCTGCAAACTTGGTGGGAAATATTGTGTCCAATGTTGGAGAACCACTCACCCGAGGCTCCATTACAACATCTGATGCAAATCTGACAGAGGCTGAGGTCAGTTAGAGGGACACTAGTTGCACTGTGCCTGTCTTCTAGCTCTTAATTGCTAAATCACAACCTGTATTTTTTTTTTTAAACAGCATCTATTGTTTGTGATAGTCCTTACCAGGTAATGTGATACAATTTTAAAACATGTGTTCCTTTCTTCAAGAGAAGCAGTTTTGGGGCTAAGGAGAAGGCTCAGTGGTTAAGAGCACAGACTACCATTGAAGAGGACCAAGGCCTGGTTCCCAGCATCCAGATTGGAAGGTTCACAGCTGCTTCTAACTCCAGCTCTAGGGGACCAGATGCTTCAAGTCTCTGAGGGTGCCTCACACTCCCACACATACTAAAAATAAATATTAAAAAAAAGAAAAAGCTGTTGTCAGCTTGCCTTCATAGTCCATTTTATGTATTGTTTTTAAAAACAGATAAAAAGGTGGGTTGGATATTAGCAATGTTCAGAGTTATCAAGACCAAGTGAAAAGGGTGTCATTGAAACAACCCAAAATGTTGACTGCTAGAGTTGTCTTAGTCTCAATCTCTCATCATTCCTAATGATGTGTGTGTGTGGAGGAGGGGGATCGTGTTTACCAGTGCACACTTACTGTTGTCCCTTATCCTGCATAGGCTCTCTAATAACACTAACACCAGACATAGTAACTAATGTTTATTTGGTGTCCATTAGGTGACAGGGCCTGCACAGTCTTACACATTTCACCCCTAGTTTTACAGTAATCCCGAATGGTATGTGCTATTTAGTCAGTTTTACAGTTGAAGGTTCTAAGATGCTGTCTAGCACTCCATTGTGACTCAGAGCTGGAATCTTTGTCGCTCAATATTGAATGATAAGTGTTGTGTTGTTTACTGCTTATTCTGTCTCGAGCAGGCTCGCCATCCTAGGAGTAATAAACTGATATTTGTTACACAAAACTTTAGTCTAAATATCTAAAGAAGCATTATCTTATACAGGCATGAATTTAAACATCTCTCGACAGCCAAAATTGACACAAATATTTAGTGAAGAAAAAAAAAATCATTGCATGTTGCAGGCCGCCACCACTGCAGCCGGGGGTATGGGGTAGCTTGGGGTGTTCATGTAACATGTACCCTAGCCTCAGTGACATACCAAAAAAAAAAAGACATTTGAGGACAAAGGAAGCATATAATGCTGACTTCTTGTGAAAGTACATGTGGTTAATCAAGAAGATAGGCATACAATTTCATTTTGTAAAGTTTTATAAAGGAAAGTAAACTAAGTACTGCCTGGGAGTTAGTGCTGTGCAGAGCACTCAGGCTTCTCTATGATTCTGCCTTCTTCTCAGCACCTCACAGCCAACAGCTGCCTCCATTACACCAAGTCATTAAAAGGAGTTTCCTTTGAGATTTCAAGATACCTCAGAAAAGACCTTGGTAGACATTTTAACGTTACTTTATTTTCAAGATACAGGTATCTAAATGCACTGAGACCATTAAGAAACTCACCAACGTAGATTAACATTGCTGTTACTGAGTTGCAGCTATACAAGGCCACTCCTTATCACTTTATGGCGATGGAGGACTTTTATTATTCTTGTAAAATATACATAATATGAAAGCTATCATTCTTATCTAAGTTGATAGTTGAGTGGCATGAAGTACATTCACTGGACTGTGGCATTATGATTCCCATGCATCACAATTCTTTTACCATTTCAAACTGAAATTCTATATTCAATAAATACCAGATCTTCACTTCTCCCTCTCATAGCCCTTGGCAACCACCATGCTGCTTTCCATTGCTTCCAATTTGTTGTCTCTAGGCTCCTTGTACAAATAACACCATATAGTATTTGTCTCTTGGCAACTGGGTTATTTCTTTCTGTGTAAATTCCTTGGGGCATCTATGTTCTGGCATGTGCCACAGCTTTTCGTCTGAATTATGTTCCATTTGTATACAGTGTGTTCATATATGTTCATGCATCTCGAACAATTGTTGACCTCAGGTAATATCTACCTTGTTTTTGAAGCTGGGTCTCTCACATGAGATCAATAATTTAGGCTAAGCTGTCTTGACAATGAATGCCAGGCACCACCTCACCAGAGTTGGTTTTACTGGCAGAACATATATATATGCCTCAGTGGTATTTTGCAGTTTTGTCATGTGCGTCTGTGTGACTCTGTGTGTTCCTAAATCCAGCTTGGATCTAAAGCTTTCAAAAATGTCTTAATACTTATTATACAGAATAATGGGATTATAGGGTGTCCATGCATTATGTAATGTATTTTGACAATATTTCCCCTTAATTTCTCTTGGGATTGCATTGAATCAGTAGATTGATTTTGGAAGTATGGCCATCCCATGAACATGCAAGGTCTTTCCATCTTCTAGTGTCCTCTTTTAACTTTATTCAGTATCTATAAAGATTTCATTATAGAGGTCTTTCACATCCTTGGTCAGATTTAATTCAAGAGATTTTAGGGGTGGGGAGCTCGGATTTTTACGTTGTTTTGAATGGGATTATTTCCCAGATTTGTTTCTCAATATATTTTTACTGGTTGATAAGGCTACTGCTTGACATATATATTATTATGGTGAGATGTGTTTCTTATATTCTGAGTTTCTATGGGATATTTGACATGATTGAAATGTTATGATTTCTATTCTATCAAAAAACAAGAGATTAGAGAAATTTATAAAGTTTATTGACATATTGAGCCAGCACTACATGTCTGGATTAAACCAGTTTGACCATGGTAATTTTTTGATTTATTTTTGAATAGTTTGCAGGATTTTTCATTCTTTTTTTCGGAGCTGGGGACAGAACCCGGGGCCTTGCGCTTCCTAGGCAAGCGCTCTTACCACTGAGCTAAATCCCCAAACCCTGCAGGTAATTTTTTAAAAAATTTTGCATATTTTATGTTGGAGATTGATCTGTGTTTATCTGGTTTCAGTATTAGGCTAATACTAACTTCATAAAGAGTTTGGTAATGTAACCTTCCTTTGCTATTTAATAGCATAGTTTGAGAAGGATTTGTGTTAGTATTTAATTGAAGGTCTGGTAATTTTATTTGGTAAATATTTGACCACAACTTCACTTGTACTGCTTTCTACAAAGCTGCTCAATTTATTTATTTATTTATTTATTTATTTTTTAGATCTTCACGATTTACTTTTGGTAGGTTATATACATCCAGAAATCTATGTGCTTTATTTTAGAGTTTTCTATTTATTGGAATAAATGATTTCTAAGATAAGACCTAATGATTTTTCTGAATTTCATTAATGTAGTAACAAGTGTCCTTACCCCTCAATCTATTTAAGTTGAAGCTTTTCAACTTGTTTTTGTATTTGAGGATTTTATGAATACTATATATCATTTTCATCCCTCCCTGTACCACAGCCAACCTCCTCCCATTTCCTTCCCCAAATTCACACTCTTTCCTAACCCCCCAAAACTAAACGCCAACCTAACCCTACCTGTCCAGTCCCTAACCTTAACCCACACTGCCCCCCCAACACTTTAACCCTAACCCCTAACTTTCTAGCACTAACTGCACACCCAACCACACTATTCATAATCCCTACCCTTCTAACTCAGCTCGTTTCCAATAGACTCCTGGCATTTACTTTGACCATGTTTTTGAATTGTTAGGTATTTATGCAGATTTCACAAAGACTTTACCGCACTGAGCCCATTTATAAGGCTTTTCTCAAGAATGTTATTTTCTGCATTCACAGGGTTTCAGTGAATGGAAGTATGAATACTTTTATTATAGTGAGAACTATAGAAATGTGCAAAGGCTTCACCATATTCAGTACATTCATACTTCTCACAGTGTGGTATCTTTTATGCTGTTTGTGTTAATTTGGGTTTTAATGCTGTGAAAAGATACCATGACCAAGGCAACTCTTAGAAAGGACATTTAATTGGGGGGAGGGGAGGTATACAGATTCAGAGGTTCAGTCTATTATCAAGGTGGAAGGAATGTCTGTCACCAAGCAGACATGGTGCTGGAGGAGAGAGTTCTACATCTTGATCAGAAGGCAGCCAGAAGACTCTTCTGCCCTGGGCAGAGTTTAAGCATGGGGTCTCAAAGCCCATCCCCCCTCCACAGTGACATACTTCCTCAAAGGCCACATCTACTCCAAAAAGGCCATACCTCCTAACACTGCCACTTGCCATGGGCCAAGTATATTTAAACCACCATACCTTTGAAGATCACAGTAAAGGCTTTACTACATTGGTTACATTCATAGGGTTATTACTCTTTAGTATGTATGTGTTCTTTTATGTAGTTGGAGGTGGCTTGATCGTGCAAAGGCTTTACAACATTGACTACATTTGTAAGGTTTCTCTCCACTATCAATTCTTTCATGTTGTCAAAGTTGATCACGAGAGGCAAAGAACTTACTAAATTACTTACATTCATAAGCTTTCACTGTAGTATGTGTTGCTTTATGTGTTCGGAGACCAGCGTTACATACAAAGGCTTTACCACATTCATTACATTCGTAAGGTTTCTCTCCAGTATGAATTCTTTCATGCCTTTTAAGGACATTCTGACCTACAAAGGCTTTACCACAGTGCTTACATTCATAAGGTTTCACTCCAGTATGTATTGCTTTATGTGTTCGGAGACTAGCGTTACATACAAAGGCTTTACCACATTCATTACATTTGTAAGGTTTCTCTCCAGTATGAATTCTTTCATGCCTTTTAAGGTCATTCTGACCTACAAAGGCTTTACCACATTGCTTACATTCATAAGGTTTCACTCCAGTATGTATTGCTTTATGTGTTCGGAGACTAGCGTTACATACAAAGGCTTTACCACATTCATTACATTTGTAAGGTTTCTCTCCAGTATGTGTTCTTTTATGTTTTTTAAGATCATTCTGACATACAAAGGCTTTACCACATTGATCACATTCATAGGGCTTCTCTCCAGTATGTATTCTTTTATGTACTTGGAGATGACAACGATGTGCAAAGGCTTTACCACATTGATCACATACATAGGGCTTCTCTCCAGTATGTATTCTTTTATGTACTTGGAGATAACTATGATATGCAAAGGCTTTACCACATTGATCACATTCATAAGGTTTCTCTCCAGTATGTGTTATTCCATGCGTTTTGAGATGACTCTGTCGGACAAAGGCTTTACCACACTGATTGCATTTGTAGGTTTTTTTCCTAGTATGTATTATTTCATGCCTTCTAAGAGTACGACGATGTGCAAAGGCTTTGCCACATTGATCACACACATAGGGCTTCTCTCCAGTATGTATTGTTTTATGTACTTGGAGATAACGATGAGATTTAAAGGCTTTACCACACTGATTGCATTCATAGGATTTCTCTCCAGTATGAATCCTTTTATGACTTTGAAGTTCATTACGGCATGTAAAGGCTTTACCACATTGCTTACATTTATAGAGTTCCTCTCTAGTATGTGTGCTTTTATGTGTTTGGAGATGACTGTTTTGTGAAAAGGCTTTACCACATTGATTGCATTTGTAGGGTTTTTCTCCAGCATGCATCATTTTATGCGTTCGAAAATTACGGTGATGTGCAAAGGCTTTATCACATTCATTACATTTGTAGGGTTTCTCTCCAGTATGAATTCTTTCATGCCTTTTAAGATCATTCTGACATACAAAGGCTTTACCACATCGATCACATTCATAGGGCTTCTCTCCAGTATGTATTCTTTTATGTACTTGGAGATGACTACAATGTATAAAGGCTTTACCACACCAATCACATTCATAGGGCTTCTCTCCAGTATGTATTCTTTTATGTACTTGGAGATAACTATGATATGCAAAGGCTTTACCACATTGATCACATTCATAAGGTTTCTCTCCAGTATGTGTTATTCCATGCGTTTTGAGATGACTGAGTTGTGCAAAGGCTTTACCACACTGATTGCATTTGTAGGATTTTCTTCCAGTATGTATTATTTTATGCATTCTAAGATTACGAACATGTGCGAAGGCTTTGCCACATTGATCACACACATAGGGCTTCTCTCCAGTATGTATTGTTTTATGTACTTGGAGATAACGATGAGATTTAAAGGCTTTACCACACTGATTGCATTCATAGGATTTCTCTCCAGTATGAATCCTTTTATGACTTTGAAGTTCATTACGGCATGTAAAGGCTTTACCACATTGCTTACATTTATAGAGTTCCTCTCTAGTATGTGTGCTTTTATGTGTTTGGAGATGACTGTTTTGTGAAAAGGCTTTACCACATTGATTGCATTTGTAGGGTTTTTCTCCAGCATGCATCATTTTATGCGTTCGAAAATTACGGTGATGTGCAAAGGCTTTATCACATTCATTACATTTGTAGGGTTTCTCTCCAGTATGAATTCTTTCATGCCTTTTAAGATCATTCTGACATACAAAGGCTTTACCACATCGATTACATTCATAGGGCTTCTCTCCAGTATGTATTCTCTTATGTACTTGGAGATGACTACAATGTATAAAGGCTTTACCACACCAATCACATTCATAGGGCTTCTCTCCAGTATGTATTCTTTTATGTACTTGGAGATAACTATGATATGCAAAGGCTTTACCACACTGATCGCATTTGTAAGGTTTCTCTCCAGTATGTGTTATTCCATGCGTTTTGAGATGACTGAGTCGTGCAAAGGCTTTACCACACTGATTGCATTTGTAGGATTTTCTTCCAGTATGTATTAGTTTATGCCTTCCAAGATTACAACGACGTTCAAAGGCTTTACCACATTGATTGCATTTGTAGGGTTTTTCTCCAGTATGAATTCTTTCAAGATTTTGAAGCTGAGAATCGTATGTAAAGGCTTTATCACGTGGCTTACATTCACAGAGTTTCTCTCC
Source organism: Rattus norvegicus (assembly GCF_021556685.1). NCBI lineage: Eukaryota > Metazoa > Chordata > Mammalia > Rodentia > Muridae > Rattus > Rattus norvegicus. The sequence goes on along the minus strand of NC_141542.1, from coordinate 129,421,553 downwards.
AGTATGTGTGCTTTTATGTCTTTGGAGATGACTATGTTGTGCAAAGGTTTTACCACACTGAGTATTTTCAGAGGGTTTCTCTCCAGTATGACATCTTTCATGCCTGCAAAGATAGATAGTTGGCACATGGGAAAGCTTTACCACATTCACTAAACTAATGAATCTAATAAATGGAAATTAATTTTATAATTTGGTCTAATTGTAAAGAAGAATCACATCTTAAGGTTGTATCACTTTGTTTACACTCATGGTTTCCCATTCACTATGGGTTGGTAAAAGTGTTATTACATGGCTCACATTTGTACCATCCTCTATCTCTATGAGATTTCTCATATATTTGAAGAGAAATGGAAGAGCTCAGAGCTTTACCACATTGAGTACATTCATATGCTTTCCTTTATTGTGAAATACACTACATTTGCATACCTCATCAGCAAAGTGAACCAGGACAAACAGAAAGGGATTTCCACAATCCTAGTATTCCTAGGGATTTTCTGCTAGGTGAGTTTATGGATATATTCCCAATGAAGTTGGGAAACCAACTAATTATAAACTTATATCACACTGAGAAAGTCTGCTCAAATGTGGACTGCTACATATATCTTAATTGTTCTGGGGGTGGGGGGCATTGCTTCTTTCCATATCCTTGTGCTCACATGGCTTGTATCCATTGTGATACAAGATATAGCTGTTAAAATAACAAAAGAAAGATTTCCACATTGAATTCACACAGTTTGACTTTCTGTTCATCATAGACATCTGGTATAAGAATTAAGGTTGCTCTTCAACAACATTCTTGACTCTCATAAACTATCCATCTCACTTAAACTTAACAGTGTTAGTATATGAGTAATCAGCTTTACTATGAAATAGTTGCCTATTACAAACAAAAACTTATCACCTACTCTGTGTGTGTGTGTGGGTGGGTGTGTGTATATGTGTGTGTGTGTGTGTGTGTGTGTGTGTGTGTGTGTGTGTGTTATGAGACTAAACAGACTGACAGGTATATACAGTAGCTGTAATGTGGCTATGATTCAAATGGTAAGGCTAAGGCATTGTTTCTTTGTCTTCTTTCTTAGAGGAATGCCTTGCAAAAAACAAGTCAGACACCTGACATTGAGGTACATGGATTTGTGAGAATTTAATAATCAATACACTTAAAGAAGTGCTTTTTTTTTTTACACTGTTGCTTTTCTTTAAAAGTTCCAGGACATACTAACATTTCTTCAGAGGCATATTCATACCAACTTGCACATGAAAATTACCTTCCATGTCTTCTGAAGCTTTGAAAATGTTCTTCAATACTATGGTCTCCCCAATTGTAACCTAAAATACAATACCAGAAAATGTATGATATATTATTGGAAATTAGGCAACATTTAAGTTACTATCTTCAGTGAACCTGATTTTTTCACCTCATTCTTCTTTATTCTCAACTGAAGTTACAGAAAAGCAACAGTAACAAAGGAACATTTGTTTCCTTATTTTAAAAACTGAAAGAAAATTCACTGTCGTACCTATAGCAGTGAGGTTCCTGTAGGTCTCCTGCATCACATCTTTGTAGAGACTCTTCTGTGAAGGATCCAGCAAAGCCCATTCTTCTCGGGTGAAGTTCACATGTACATCATCATAGGTCAGTACATCCTGAAATATCCCATACATTTGTAAAACAGTAACCATGATACCGATATCACTGTAAATGTATGCTTCTGGTGCTTTCCCCACTTATTTCTTGACCCAGATGTTCTAATGTTAATTACCAAATCATCTTAGAAGAAAACTGAGTAATAAGGTTCACTTCTGTCATTTCTTTGCTCTTTGAGTAGGATATAGCCTTGCAAGAGAAATGCTAATTAATGGGGGGGGCGGGCGGGCAGTACTGAGCATATAGAGAAATTGTATGAACAATTACTAACTGAAAAAAATATCAAGTGAGCAATAGGCTTATGTATTTAATCCAAGCACTGAGGAGGCAGAGGCAGGTATATCTGAGGTCTATCCAGGACAGCCAGAGGTACATATTAAGACCCTGTCTCCCCTATGAAAAATCAATCAAACAAACAAGAAAGATAGAAAGGACTCAGAGGTTTTTACTAGAGTTCCTACAAAGAATTCACTGAAGTTCTGTATTCTTCTTCCAGAATCTTTAGGTGGCCCAGTTTAAACTGTAACAATAATGAGATCTTACTAAAAGGGAATGAATATTTAAACAGATAAAAATATTGGCAATGTAAATGTTGATCCTAAATAAGCAACATAGGACAGGAGCTGGCTCATCACTGAAGAGTTTTTGCTGGTCTTAAAAATAATTGGCCTCAATTGCCAGTAGTTAGAAGTGAGCTTTACAACTACTGATTACTCCAAGTTCAGGAATTCTGAAGCCATTTCCTGACTACTATGGGGATTAGGCATACATGATGTGCATATTCATTCATACAGGCAAAATATACATATTCATTAAAATAAATCAACACAAACGCAACAGGTAGGAAAAATGTCATATATCTGCAATCCAATGACTCAGAAAGCTCAGGCAATATAGCCAGGCAGTATGAATGTCATGAATACATGCCACCTGAGAAACAGAATATGCTCTCTGTCAAATTTCAAAATTCAAAACGTGGATGAAGATCAACACAGCAGCATATGCTTGACATGTGCCAAAACCCACAGTCCAACCCATCAGCCAATAATATAAAAACGAACAAACAAACAAACAAACAAACAAACAAAGAGAAAGCTGGGCATGTTGGCCTACATTGAATCCTGGCACTCTGGAGCCAGAGGCAGGTGGACCATTTACGTTTGAGGCCACACGTTCTACATACCTACTTTCAGGGCACCCAGGGCTACATAGAGAAACTTTCTCCTCAAAAAAACAAAAAAAAAAAAATTAAAATTATAAAAAACACCAAGCTTGCAAAACACCTTAGCACTGAATAGCAATTGCTTCAACTGCATCTTATGTGATTTAGGGTTAGAGTCTATAATGCTGAAGGGAAGACAACACGTGAAGGAAGCTGACTAATCAGGTACAACCAATACACAATACACACACACACACACACACACACACACACAAACACCACACAGGAAATGGGTTGAGTCTATAGACACTCAAATGCCATCCCCAGTAACTAATCATGTAGAAAGGTTCCTCCTACAAAAGCAGTTCTATTTAGAGAACTGAGTTGGCCAGAGCAAGGCTGACTCCTACATGACAGGTTGTAAACTGACAGGTTGGGAAACTAGGCCTAAGTTTCTGTTTCCCAGAACTGGAAAAGTCCAAACAAGTCAATTCTAGGAAAACCATCCCTCACAGGCAGCTAATCAGGAGCTTCCCATGACCCTAATAGCCTGCAGCAGCCCATACACTCTTCAAATGCCCCAAATCACTTCTGACACTCTTGATTGCCACATCTTGTAAAATCAGAAAGCAAGTTATATCTTTCCAACATACAAAGGCACAGAATACCCCTCCCCATTCCAGTAGAGAGGAATGTGTACATAGTGAGGGAAGATTGGACCAAAGCAAGAAACCCAGTAGGACAAACACCAAACCCTGCAGCTCTGTCTCAGACACAAGGAGCCTTCATTTCAAAAGGCTTAGATTGCCCTATCCCTGCAACTTCTCATACATCTCTCAGTTTAGATCCTTGAACTCCCTATATGCAGCTCTCCATGACAGGTGTCTCATAACTTGGGTATCTCTAGATCTTGTGGTCTCAAATGCAACTCAGGCTTCATCCTCAGATTCTTCCCATGCACTCTCACAGTGTCCTCCCTCACTGGGGCTCTGACTCTGCCAAACATAGATGGCTGGAACAGTGCTGAACTGAAACCACGGGGGAAGAAGCCATAACCTTATTTTTCCATATTTCTTATTTCCAGAACTTGGGTGCCACGCTTGGACCTGTAGTAGCAGGTTTTATATGAAGTTCCTTCCTGGGTCTAGGAATGACTTTGCCAACTCCCCCTTCCATTAACTCAAGGCTTATCAGGAGGGACTTTTTCTGTTAATTCACCTTCTTAGGCTTCTGTAGTGAGCCATATTGGATTTGGGCCTGGCCATTTGTATAGCTCAAAGTGGCTATGTGACTCTTGGCCACACATACTCCTCTAACAGCCTCTCCCATGAATTTACGGCACAGGAAGATAACATTCATGGGATGCTTCAGCCTAAGCAAAAATCAGTTATCTCCTCAGTCAACACCCACCTGACCTCATCACCTGACCTCTTTGCCTCCAGCTATCACTGCCTATACCCTCATCTCCCCCTCCTTCATGTTTCACAAAGGTCACTCCCCCTACCTGAAAGACTTAAAAGCTGTAACATTCATCCCAATAAACAAGACCTTGACAATAGAATCTTGATTGGTCTCCTTCTTCTCCTCACCCTCATTTGGCCCACAGGTAGAAAGCCTCTTCTGGACCCTGAATAACTGGGTCCCTGCTGGTGGGTACAGGCTTCCAATCCTGAGCAAAGTCCTTCTCTTTAATGGTGATAATCTCTTTGAAAATTCATGCCTCTGTCTCAGCATTTGGTTGCCATGTGTAACTTCCCAGGGCTGCTTTTCTCTACAAACCACAGACTTTGCCTTTATTTCTGCTCAACTTGTTGTTTTTTTCCTGTAGTCCAGAATGAGTTACTAGTAATAATCATCTAACAGATTCAATATTTCACCTGAGAAATATAGCTAATTGTTTTTTAATTCGGCCTTACTCAATTTCTCAGAGCATGGGCAGAATAAGAAATATTTGGGGTCAAAATACACCATAAATGACCTCTAGCTAAATTTGTCACGGAGTCTATTTTCCACTGAAATCCTATGACCTCAACTTCTGACTGCATTACTTGCATGACTCCAGTCTTCCAGGTGTACACCAACAGCTGACTAAGCTCTGAATACAGCTTTCTATGCTGATTGCCATCTCAAGCCTTGATATTTACCAGGTTCCTCCAAGGGAGAACATTTCTAGTTTCTCTAATTTCTGTCCAGCAACAAAATAACCTTTTTTTTTCTTCTAACTTGCTACTCTCCTACTTTGATTCAATTCTCTAACCAAAAGCATCTCAGCAAATAAACCGGTTCACTTGTTTGGTCCAATAACATGACAGCCATCAGTTTGGGAGCTTAGGATAGAAACTCAAACTTCATGAAAAGGCAAAAACCATGAACAAATCTTGTTTCCTGCTTGGTCACTGTCTCAGACTTACCCAGCTCTCTTATCCAGCCCAGGCCCACTTGCTTAGGGATCCTGCCTAAGGGATCCTCAGTGTAGAGCCTTCCCACATCAATCATCACAACACAATCTCTCACTGATACAGCATCCAGACATTTTGATGAGGGCATGCCCTCAAGTGAGAGCCCGTCAGATGATTGTAGGCTCTAAAATGTTCACAACTGAAGCTAACTAGGACAAATATAGGCAATAATATATCAGAAAGTTTAAAAAACCCAAATCAAATGTGTTAACAATATCATTTAAGTAACAAAAACCAACAAACAAACCACACACACACACACACACACACACACACACACACTATAAGTGGTGAATAAAGCTACAGGAGTCTCTTCCGCTCTTTCTTCTTCTCTCTCTCTCTCTCTCTCTCTCTCTCTCTCTCTCTCTCTCTCTCTCTTCCTCTCTTCCTCTCCTGGCTTGACACGATAACTTGGATGTGTGTGTGTGTGTGTGTGTGTGTGTGTGTGTGTGTGTGTGTTTCATCCTGCAGGCTTTCGCCCGATTCTCGGTACCGTGTCAGTGCTGGCGCCGACAACAAGTGACAAGTCATGCTGGTAAGGATGTGGAGAATGGGTAAAAGCTCTCCATTGCTAGTAGGGTGCAAACTAATACTGCCACTATGGAAATGAGCATTTCCTCAGAGTCCTGGTGCCTCAGAACCCTGAGAATCCATCTATCTCAAATCACAGCTATAAAGCTCTTGGGCATCTATCTAAAAGGTGCTCCACCCTACCACAAGGCCATTTGCTCAACTATGTTCATAGCACATTTATTCATACTTGCCAGAACCTAGAAACAACCTAAAAGTACCTTAACTGAAGAATGGGTTGAAGGACCCTGGTTCTTACTGAAGCCTAAGCGCTGTCAGGAGGCTTGGCCTGGTGGAAAGTAGGTAGGTTATGGGGACCCTAAGGGCTTTTGCCAGCTTTACATCAACTGCCTCTGGTCAAGGCTAGGACAAGTTCCATTTTCCACCCACAGTTCTTGGGAGAAGCAGGGCCATTCTTGAAAATCCTGCAGAATGTACTGAGAGTAGCCTGACCCTCTGGTCCCAGATGAAGAGCTCAAACTCATGCCATATAAGTTTGAACTGTAAACCTGCTAATGTAACCTGTACCTCTGAAAGTATAAAAACTGCTTGTCACAGCCATTGGGGTCACCTTCCAGTCACTTCCTACGAGGGGCTGATTGAAGCTTGACCCTGACACACCCGAAAAGAAACTCTTGCCTTTGCATCGAACTCCATTCTCATGCCTCACTTGGGGGATCTCCTTGTAGTTAAGACTCACTTTGAGCCCTATGGGGTAAACAAAAAAACGTGGTGCATTTATCACTCAGCTGTTTAAAAAGATGACATCATGAATTTACAGGCAAGTAAATGCAACTAAAGAAATCACACCCAGAATGACAAACATGGCATGCATTTACTTACAAGTGGATATTACCTATTAGGTAAATAGTAATAAACCCAGACAGGCTAGTTAAAGAGGTGGGCTCTAGGGAGGAAGCACAGATCTCTTTCTAGAGGGGAAATAGAATAATTTCTGTGAGTAGACCAGAGTTTGATGGGAACAGGAGTAGGGAGGATCAGTTGAGGGGGATGCAGGGGAAAGTACAATGCAGGAAGAAACAGCTGGAATTAGGGGTTATTTGGGAGTTAGTGTAGAAATCCAGTACAATGACAACTTCCTGGATGACCAGGGTGACCCTAATGAAAACTCCTAGTAATGAAGGATATGGAGTCTGAAGGGACCATCCTTTGACACCAGGCAAGGCTTCAATGTTCGTAATAAGTTACATTTGGTTGAGCTGTTGGCCAAGGAGGTCCCTTGAGCTCCTTCAACAATCCTTGCTGATGCAAGGACAAACTTTGCTCTCAGATAACTGACAGCAGGGACTGATCATTAAAGACGAATTCCACACAGTTAACTGAATGCAGAAGTCAACTGAGTACAAGCTTGGAGCCTTCACCCCTGTGTTGTAGTCTCTTTGAGGAGAGAAGGCTAAAAGGAAGAGACACCTGGAAACTCCCCTCTGCCCCCAACACCCACACACACCTACAATTGGTCCTTCCTAAGATGTGCTGGGGCATGATGGTAACAAACGTGTTTGAGTGGCCAACCAATGTTTGGTTTAACTTGAGGCCCTTGATATGAGAGGGAACCCATGACTAATACTGACTGGATTTCTAGGAATCTTACAGAAACTTAAATGGCAAGCATAGAGACAGCATGGGTCTATGCCAGGTCCTCTGCTGATACGTTATGACTGTTAGCTTGGTGTCTTTGCGGGACTCCTAACAGTGGAAGCAGGTGTAACTCTGATTCTTTGGCTTGATCTTGAGATTTTTCCTATCAGATTGCCTTGTCCAATATGAAGGCTTTCACCTTGTCTTTTTCCATCTTGTTTTGTCTGTTACGTCTGCTCCTTTTTGAAGAGGAAATGGGTGGGGGGGGTGGACATTGGGGAAAGGATAGAAATAAGGGGTAGTTGGGAGTGCAGGTTGGGGAAACAGTGGTCAGGATATATTATATGAGAATCTACCCTCATATAAAAACTTAATTCAATATTGCTTAAATGAAAATGCAAAGAAGGGAAGCTATAGTGAACAAAGAAAAGCAAATTCGTAAAGATAGGGGCAGCAAGATTGTGATACATATAGTACTTGCTCTATTTCTGTAGACAATGACTACTACATAAGAATGTAAAAATACCTGGAAGGCTTACTTCTTCCTTCTGATAATCTAGGCCTAGTCTTGGAAGCTTATAGCTTCTGTACAATCTTATCTAGGTCTAGAATGACTGGGCGTAGACCTGGGGGATTTAACAAAAGACACAGACTAGGGTCATTTGTGCTAAGAAAATGCCAAAGCTTTACTGAGGTTCACAGAATATACACCCCAAGTTCACTGGGTGGAGAATTCCTGGAAGCACAGTGGAAAAATAGGTTATGCCCTCGGGACAAAAACAGGAACAAAAATCAGGAAGTGGGTGTTACAACCAGGTGCAAAACAGAAAGATAAAAATATTCCTTTGTTAGGAACAAAAGCTTCCATGCATCAGCAAGGCTCAGCACTGGGCAAACACTGAGGGGGCTCAGGAGGGTTGGGCACTTGAGTGTTTTGGGCATCTGAGACTTAACTGTTGAATAAAATCACCCTTTCTTCTTCTTTTTGAACTCTGGCTGGTCAACTCTGTTCTTCTAGCTCAAACTCTTCATGCTAACCAATTCAAATTGCTTTCACTTTCTTTCACTTCTATCTGAATTGCTGTGCTTGGCCTGAAACGAACTCTAGAAAACTGCTCTCTTCTCATTCTCTTGCTCATTTTCTCTTTTTCTGTCTTTAGCCTGCCTGTCTCTGTAAAATTCTCCAGGTAAAACTGCCTCCTCCTCTTACCCTCTGTGCTGCTTCCTCTTTACTTTTCCTTCTTTCTTTTTTCTCCCCCCCTCCCCGAGCTGGGGACCAAACCCAGGGCCTTTTGATTGCTAGGCAAGTGATCTACCACTGAGCTAAATCCCCAACCCTGCTGCTCCCTCTTATATTGCCTCTTTTCCCTCTTCTCTTGAGAGTTGAGCATATCCTATTCTGTCAGATCTTTCGCTGATCCATCATTTTTTCACCCACTCAATTATACATTACTTACGAACATGAGTGCTTCCTTCAAAAAGGATGTTTACCTTCATCGTTTGATAGCACAGTTGTGTAGTAATGGCTGAGCCCTACCAGTTAGAAACAGCTCCCCCCCCCCCCCCCCGCCAGTAAATTGGACAGTCTCTGGGTTCACAATGCGATCAAATACTCTGCAACACAGGAGTTCAAACAAGCTCATCTTGGGCCCAGTCTACACCTGTGAAATCAGAAGCTTTGTTCTCAGCAATGTGAAACATATATCACGAAGGAAACAAAAGCAGTTACTTTCTTGTGTTAGCTTTCACTAGTTTGGAATGTGGAATTACAATGCTTTTCATTTCATTCCAATGGAATACTCATAATTGTTCTTAAGAAAAACTAATGTTTCAATAACTATTAATATAGAAATAAATGAGATGTTGCACAAAATCGCTACATTAACTATATTATGCATTAAGCCTAAATAAACCAATGTATAAAAAATTAAATGTTTAAACGCTTTCTCCAAAGCAAAAATGAAAGCATTACCATCTAAGATAAGTTACTTAAGGCAGAGAAAAAAACAAAGAGCCGAGTCAGTTATCTAAGACTTTTACATGTTTGTTCAACTGTACTTATCCTTAGTATTTAAACTCAAACAAAACAGTCAAATGTTTCTTTTTTTTTTTCCTTTTCATTTTTTCGGAGCTGGGGACCGAACCCAGGGCCTTGCGCTTCCTAGGCAAGCACTCTACCACTGAGCTAAATCTCCAATCCCTTCAATCTGTTTCTTAACCTCCTTTTTACTTCTTCATGCAGTATGACTCATTGGCAGAGGGCTCTCATGCCATTCAAGTAAAGCCACTTTCTGCAGTTTTACCACATCCTATAACAGCACATTTGTTTCACATCTATAAGAACTCTTGCTACAGAAAACTTGATTTTTCATTTCTCATCTCCACATAATGTTCTAAATAAACATTAGGAAAAAATCCCTTTGAAGGAGATTGTTTCACCTGGATTCTCTGTTTTCTGCCCTTCTATAAGAATTTGGCAGGAATTTGACCTTGGACTAGGACTAAGGCAGTAGGTTCAGGTAAGAATATTAACATTTGGGCTAGTAACATTCCTTTTCTCTGGTCAAACTGATGAGCCCCTAGAAACAATGATCACAGGACTTTATGCCTTGTTTGTTCCTTGACCTAGAATTAACATTATTATTTGCTTGTACTAAAAATGGTAGAAAAGCAGACTGGGAAAAATGAACCTGCTTCAGCCTCAGCACTGGCTAGAATCATGTTATATATTGTCTAATTGTCTTTTTCTTTTCACTCCTCACTCTCGCCCTTGAGACCTTGTTGACTGAGTTGGCTTGGTCACCCTTCATTTTCGAGTGCTACCTGCAATGTTGACAACATGGTTCAAGCTCTCATATCCATCTGATAATAAGAGTGCATTAAAGGTTAAAATTATATGGGAGAAAGAAATGGGTTGATGATGCTTAAGCTATAATTACATGCTGTTTTATGACCAATAAAACAATGACTGTGAGAGTCTTTACAAGTGCATGATCCTTTATTCATTCCTTTAACCTAAGGTCCCCTAGAGGCACATAGCTTGTCCTCAACAAATGAGCATTGATGTTATTTTCATGTTTAGGCTAACATGAATACAACTGCAATAAACATGAGAATTCTGGTGCTTCTTAAAACTAATTTCAAGTGCATGGAAACTATACTGAGAAGACTGCTGGGATCCATGGCAATTCTGTCATTTTTATGACAACTTAGTCTTGGCATCAGGAACCGGCTTTATGGTTGCAGGTTGTCTCCAAACCCAGTGATAGCAGTGACGTCACCCAGAGGTGAAAGGGACCTGTGCATCTGTTGTCATATATTTCCAGTGTCTTCCTAGTCCATCTCCCACCCTCACCTGCAAGAGGTTATGTCCCTGCCCAAATAAAAAGCCAACCCTTCCTGACCTTCCCCCCTTCTTCTCTTTTCCTCCTTTGTCTCTTACCTTCCTTTGTGCAACCCCCCCACCCCCACACCAATGAAAGTCTCTCAAGTGGAACCCTACTGGCCAGGTGTGGTCTGTCTGGGCACGAGCCTCGATTCCAATACAACACTGCGTAGAATGGGGTTTCTTGGGTGTAGGTATTATGTCCACATGTATCAGAATACATATATTAAATATGCACAATTTTATATCAAATATAGAGACATAGTCTTAACTAGTTTTCGTAGGTATCTATGGAAAATCCCAACCTACTGCTGGCAGAGTTTAGTGCTAAGACACAATCCTATGTCACATCCAGATTCATTGTTCAATTCTGTACCATGCTTTATTTTCACTCTTTTGTTTTCTCAATTAAGTCATACTGATAAACATCTGGTCTACGTGACCCTAAGGATGTATTCTCTGTCACTAAAGTCTACACTAAAGTCCTCTTTCTATGGCTTTGTACATTATTTCACATCAATTTCAGCTTCACACATGGATTATATAGCTTACTAAATGAATTATTATGTAGAATATCTTTTACCAATTTATATAACTGTAAACAACACCATTATAGTGATGTTAAAAAAGGAATGATGGGTATGTTCAATTTGCAACAAAAATTCAATACAATCTAAAGAAAACGTCTAATAATACATAACAGGACATCTGATTTCAAAGCTATTTGCCATGTGAAAAAAACCTCAGAATCATCAACAGGATTATGAAGAAATAGTACACATTTTGGCACAGTGTAGATTCCATCTGTACTTAACAAAGTGCTACAGCGATCAAAAGTTTTAGCACATTTGTGAAAAAAGGAGATGTAGAGAAAAAAAGGCAAGAACATAATCCCCAAATTATAGTCAAGTTTTAATCAAAAGACCTAAGGAAACTCAGTCAGGAAAAATGTGAACTTGACCAATATTACCTATGATTGCATATGTTTTCAAATGGAAAAAACACAGATTTCCGAACTCCCACAAAAATGACTCGAACTGACCCTAAACTGCTATATTTCTGACCCTCTGGCCACTACTGACCCCACGAGCTAGAGCTCTGTGTGGAGGTGGTAAGAAAGGAGGGTTATGGCTCTGCAGCTCCCAATGCCCCCGTGTGATTTCACACAAACCCAGCCCCCCGAACCCACACACAAACGAAGGTTGAAGAATAACTTAATGTCTGCTTCCACATGATGCCATGTGGATTTTAGTAATGATGTAGAGTCTGCCCTACCCACCTACACCCCACCCTGCACACCTGAGAAACCCCTGCTTCTCAGAAACTCCTTTTGGACTCTGAAACTGAATTTCCCTGAATCATTCCATTCACTGTGACTGCTGATAGTGGAAAGGTAAAAGGATTTTAACCAAGTATTGCCAAAGGATGATTCTCATAACCTCATCCCTCCCAGTTTCAAAACTATTTGTTTGGTTCACAGTCCACATCAGTCCAGTCAGATTGGACTCTGATAGCTTAGCCAACCTGTTGTTCCTGGTGGCTGCAAAATCTCCCTCACAGCTCTGTGATGAACTACATCAGAGAATATGGAAAGAACCTTCAAGCTACCTCCCACTGGTGCTCCTCCTGATTGCTAGGCTCCACAGAGAATGGTAGCAGCCCCTCTATTGGAGGATTAGAGATTGCATGACTCAGCACAGGCCTTCCCAGCTCTGCCCTTCCACCCCACCCTAGGGGCACACAGAGGCCTAGTATGGTAAATTTGTATTTTATTAGAATCTTCAACTCTCCCAGGTATGGAGAGCTCTTGGTACCACTTCTAGGAAAATGGCAAGTATATTTGCCACTGGGCTACGACAAGAAAGTATGTTCAAAAAAAAAAAAAAAAAAAAAAAAACACAGCTGAGGAATGAGGGAGCCAAATTGCCTGAGACCCCAATATTGAGCTAATTAGGACAGACAAAGGACACATGAAAATTCATCTAATGGACAAGCTCAAAAAAATGGAAAAAAAAAAACAGTGTTCTAGGAAAGCTTACAGAAAGGCTGATACAAATCTGGTGGTCAGCTTTGCTTAGAAACCGCCTTGCCAAGTGGAGGCTCCTGACCTTTGGGGGGAAGTCAGCTTCCTACAGACCTAGGCCAACATCCCACAGGTGTGAGCCAACTTCTTCATAGCCTAATACATCGAGGTCTCCCAGCCCCCTGAAGATTTCCTCCTCCCCCAGCCTTGCTATACTATATAACCAGAGCTTGCAATAATAAAATTGTCACCTTGATCAGACCCTAGTATTAGCGTCCTTCAAGTCTCTTGTCCCCCATTCTCTTCTCGGTACCCCCTGGACCCTCATTGACTGTCCTGTTGGATGGGACAGAGTAATGTGTTCCTGGTATCTTGGTCATCTTGATAAACCCAATACAGTGACCTCGGGAACTTTGTTTACACCTTTTTTCTTCCTTGGCTGTCCCATCCTGCAACAGGATAGTTGGCTCATTCCTGCGGGATGTTGGCCTAGGTCTGTAGGAAGTTGGGCCCTAGCAGAAGGTCACAATCTGTGGGTCTGGAGGAAATTGGCTCCTAGCAAAATGTCACAGCCCTAGGACTGCAGGAGTCTATAGGAAGCTGGTTCTTTTGCAAAGGTCTGTATGGAGCTAGCTCCCAACAAAAGGTCAGGAGCCTCCACTTGGCAAACCTGTTGGAACACCAGATTTGTGTCAGTGCTCCTGGCAAGCCTTGTTACTGAGCAATGCTGACCCCCAGATTGGTATCTGCACTTTAGCTAGAACCTTAGGTTTTTCCACTGAGCTTGTCCTTTAGGTGAGCTTTCCTATGTTCTTTGTCTGTCCTAATTAGCTCAATGTGGGGGTCTCAGGCAAGTCGGCTCCCCACACTTGGCTACTTTGTTTGTGCCTTACAACTGACCCTATTCTTTGTATGTAACCAGGCAGTCAAAGTGGGTCAGGGGTTGTAGGCAAATTTATCAGCCTGCTGAGGCATGGAATGATTGGAGGGGGAGAAAGTTCTATCAACCTTGGTGGAAGGAACAGGGAGGTGCCTCTGGACAAGAACCGATATTCTGTGCATATTTTGGAGAATTGTTTGTTAACTTGTGGCTTTGCTTTCTATGGCACTGTGGGGCATAAAAATTATGAAAAACAAACTCAAGGCAGCTGTATTAACCAGCAGTGCACTCAAATCTAACTCTTGGCTTTGCATCTTCACTCCCCCGCAGCAGAGACTGTTCGACTCACGCTGCTGGGTCGAGTACAAGGAACTAGATTCAAGGATCTTTTTCTCCTCCATCCTTGTTTCTCTCCTATCTGGTGTTAGGGGGTGAAATGAGGGTGGGGGGAGGGGGGCTGAGGAGGGGGATTAAAAGTGGGGAAAAAGAAACCACAAAGTAGCAAAGACCAGCAAAGATCTAGTTAGCTGGGTCTAAAATGCTAAAAGAGAATCTAGCCTAGGTAGATTTTACATTCCATGTATGCTGTCACCCTTAGGTTTGTCTTAGGTTCAGGTTCCAGGTTAAGTTTTGAACAATTCAAATATAAACTGGAGGCTACAAGTCTGGCCACTTAGATAGGCCATTTACACAGGAAACATTTCCAGGATGTTTCTTAAGTACACCAGTGCCCTAAAACAGTAGGTTAGTGACAGTGTCCTAAATGGAAGGTCTCAGAGGAAGAAAAACATAGGAAAAGGAGAAGGTAGAAAGTATAAAAGCTGGGGGGTGGGGGGCGAGGGTCTTAAACTAAGTAAGCTTAAGAAGAATGTCACCTTGTATACAGTTTACATGAGGGAAATGGAAAAAAACGGGACACATCTATGAAGTCAGCAGAAAGGTTAAACTACGAAGTTAGCAGAAACATCATATAATGGGACACACTCAGGAAAAGTCTAATCAAACAGTGATGCACAAGGAACTCAGTGTATTTCAAAAATATTCCTTACCAAGCCCATAGTGGCCTAGGGACCCATAGCCCATATTGTGGCAAGACTTGTATTCTCAGAATCTTAAGCAACCCCTCCCAAATGCCCTGGCCCCAAGCATATTCCTGGTTTTAGTGGAGGTGTTTGATCTCTATACCCAGGGCTCCAGGGAAAGCTCCCAAGGACTAGGCCCTAGATGGTTACTGGCTCTGCCAAGAATGTCCCTGAGTCTCAGAAGGAGCTCAAACACAGGGACATCAGTAAAAGGAGGGAAAGCGTAGCTTGATCAGGCCAGCACTCAGTACAACAGTGTTTGTTGATGTTTTACCTTTTCTAATGGTTGTCACTGAAAGGAGAATTATACGAATTCTAGGTTTGGAGATACAAAATTAAAAGAATAAACCCCAAAAGGCCACAGACCCAGGGCTAAGCCCTGTAGCCAGGACTAGCAGGCCATAAAGATAAAGGAGCACAGGAAACACTGTCCAGGCAGGACTGGCAAGCCATAAAAATAAGGAAAAGGAATGCAGGAACCAGCCTGATTCCTGGGAGACTGATTCATGGGACGTCTAGCAGGAAGACATCTCCCCCAGCTCACTCCGGGCCATATCTCAACTAGGCGTCCTCCAGCCCCTGATAAGCCCCTGACTTCTAGCACGTACTCTTTCTGCTTTGTTCTCACTGCTATGTTTGAATGAGCCAATTGTATGTAACCACGCCAAAACCCCCTAGCTTTCTCTATATAACCCTCTGACTTTTGAGTTTCGAGTTCAACTCCTCTGTCTCTTGCGTGAGACACGTGTTGGCCTGGAGCTTAGTTATTATTAAACGACCTCTTGCTTTTACATCAAGACCGGTCTCTCGTGTTACCTGGGGTGCGCCATCCTGAAACTAGAGCGAGGGTCTTACAGTCACCAGGGGTCATCTTGCCCATGTGGCGAACAATGCTTTTTTCAAGAAGAAAAAAACTAAACCTTTATGGCACACCAGGCCTTACTGTTGATTGTGATCCTGTAATGCCCCACTGATCAGCTTGTTAGAGGCCTGCTCTTTGATATGGAGATGGGCCTAGTGGCTGGTTGCTAATCAGGGTCTGGTGCCATATTTCTGGACAATCCAGGTGAACAAACTTGTGTATCCTAGCATCCTAATCTCTAACAGGCCTGGTTAGCTTACTACTTATACGTGTGGGGTGTTTTGCAGGCAGTCCTCTCTCAGCTAAATTCTACTTAGTGTGCCTTGCTATCTCCTAACCTTTAGCAAATCCTTTACATCATCAATTCTACTCTTACATTACAGCTTGATATTGGATTGCTACCCAGCACATGAGATGCCTTCCACAACCTCCACAAAATAACTCCAAATGGATCTTACACCTTAATGTTAAATGCTAAGAACAGAACTGTAGAAACTAGGCTTCTGAGTTTGGGATCACGCCAAGGATCTTTCCATAAACAAGCCAAATGCTCTGCAGAGTTGCAGCCCCTACAAGGAAGTTATTCAGAAACTGCCGCTGGGTCTAGTGAGTGGCTAAGACCTCACGGGTAGCCGCGGATTCCAACTCAGCCCCGGGAAAGACCCACCACACCAGCTCCCACTGCTCAGTCCCATGCCAGTCCGCCCCCCCCCCCCCCCCCCCGACCCTGTGCTCACCATGTCGCAACTTTGGAGCTTGCCTGAACATGCCTCAGAGAATCCAACGGCAGGACAGAGAGCACAGCAGCCAGAACCAGTTAAGACTGCTTAACTACTGAGCGAATCCTACACCTAGGCACCCGGAAAAGCCCGCCTTCCCTTCTGATTGGCAGGTCCATTGAAGACTCTGATTAGCCACTAGTCTTCAGTGACGAGAACTTCCGTAAGGGTGGGGGGGCTGAACGTATAGGGAAGGTACACAGTTGCCGGCCCAAGCATCAAGCCTGAAGCCAGACCTTTTCCAGATCTACAGGGATTTGCATTTCAGTAGCACTTGTGCCTGTCCTCCAATAGCGTTCTCATCTGTCTCCCCGCCCAGCCCCAGGAAGGACCCACCACACCACCTACCACTGCCCAGCCCCTTGCTCCTCCCTTTCGTGGGCAGTGACCCTGAGCTCACCCGGTCCTCACTTCAACCTGCACTCAGCTCACAATGTTCAGTAGTCTCTTTCCCTTCAGCCTCCAGGAATCAAGGTATACAGCTTGCATAACCCCTGGTACTCAACTTGCACTGGGGTTATTAATCTGTCCCACAAGTGGAAGGTGCCCAAGATATTAGCAATTAAAGAGAGATTTGATGAACCAAGAGTTTTCCTTTGTGGCTGTTGGGATTCAGACCCGACAATCAGCTGACCTTCATATATTTAACACACCAAAGCTGTCTTGGCCTCCAGGTTCTCCCAGCACTCCTCAGTCCCCACCTGTAACAGGGCATGTCTGGCATACCCCACCTTGTACCTTGAACTTTACAGTGCAGGGGCCGAGTTTTCCCTTCCCCAGAAGCTCTTCTTAAATAATCCAGAAATTTTGTACTCTTTGTCTTTCTGTTTCTCTGCCTCTCCCTCCTCCTCCCCTTTCCATCCTTCCCTCTCTTCCCTCCACTTTCCCTCTCACCCCCCCTCCCTGCCTACTGCATTTTTCTCTCCCTGCTTGCCTTGCTTGCTTTTTCTCTCTTTGTCCCCAACCCTGCTCATTATCCTCACTCCCCCATATCGACTTTTCTGACCTCTTTGTGACTAGTGAACTCTGTATCCTTGGGATCAGTGAGCCCACTAGAGAATTGCCCCCAATAAAAACTCTCATTTGGCTTGGGTGGAATCCTTCGTGCTGGGCTTAGGTAAACTGCAGCTAGTTTTCACTGGTCGGTACTGGAACCCTGGGAGACAAACCTTGTGGAACACTAGTGTTAGCCAGCACATCCTCTTCAGTGGGAAGATAAGCACACATTCACACACAGAACTGTTTTAGTAAAGGTTCTCTAGATGAACAGACCTGATAGGATGAATCTCTGCAGATTGAATTTTCACATCGTTTAGTCCAATGATGGCTAACGTGGCATGTATAGGGGTGGGGAAACCTATATGTGAACATAGCCAGACTCCTTCAGTAAAATCCCAGGCTTCTTTTCTTGAAGGAAATCATTGCTTTGGAAATGACTCCTATCCTCTCCTTGCCTGCCACAGGGGGGAAATCTTTCTCATTTCTTCTGTCTTGTCTTACATGATGGCTATTCCTTGTATTCAAACTGACTACATGTGGAATTAACTAAAACTGAAAGAGTTTAGGTACTGTGGGGGGATTTCTCTTAATTATAGCTTTTGAAACGTGAAAACCCTTCTTTAATCTAGATTTTTTGAGTTGTTAAGATCCACCTTTACTCTAGGCCACAGCTTTTGGTGGCAGCCTACATATATAAAGAACACTGAAGATGGTAGCTCATTCTCTTTGTCTACTTACCTTACCTCTGGCTAGCAAGTTCTTTCTTGCCTTTTCTCCTTTCTTTCTTTTCTTTTCTGACATTAAAAAGCCTACTTCTTTGAAACTCTGGTATATACTGAAGACAGACAGACATCCAGCCACATGGACTGAACCACACTGGATTCTTCAACTTTCCATTGGTAGACAGCCACTGTTAGTGAGACATTCTAATAAATCCGCTTTCAACGTACATACAGAGATTCATTCTATCAGTTTTGTTTATTAATAGAATATTTAGTTGTTGTTGTAAAAATATAATAATAAGAAAGGTATTGGTGTCTCTCACCCTGCTGGGTCCGGCACCTCAGTGCCCCAAGATATCTGCTAGATATCTTGGTGGAAACACATACCAGCCGCACGCTTTCCTACACTCAAACCCTCACATAAAAGAAGACACAACACAATAATCTTTGACCCAATTGGTAAAATATAATTGCCCTCTTAAAAATACAAAGCCCGCTACCATCCATCCCTTAAGAACATTGATAACAACCTGTAAATACACAGAGCAGGATCTTAACATCACCTGCCATGGCTTCTCCCCTCTCGCCTTCTCTCTCCTCCTTTCTCTCCTCCTCTCCTCCTTTTACTTCAAACTTCTCTCCAGCCCATCCTTCTTTGTTCTCCAATGACAGGCCTCCTTCTATCCTGTACCTGCCCTTCACCTGTACTTTACAGACTCAATGGAGAGGTGGTTCTGGTGAAGTCACCTGAGTTCTGAGTCCTTGACTAGGCAGCTGTCCTTGGGGCAGTGGAATTAGCATCAAAATACGTAACTTCAGGGCAAACCATAACACTTAGTAATATAGCCGCGTGTGCATACGAGGTTTTTGTTTTGTTTTTCCACCATTCCACTAAGGAAGATGTGCCAGCTAACAACTGTGCTCCACAGTGTTTGTCCTCTGTTTCCTGCTTTTCCCCAGGCTTATCTCAGACCTACCAGGTGAGAAGTAGCTGCAATTTACCTGAACCCAGATGAAGTCACAAGGCAATTGCAATGCTAGAGTAGATAGGTTGTGTAAAACCTAATACTCCACAATGGGAAGGCCCAGAAGATATGCCCTTCACGACTCCTATAAGACGCAAACTGGTGAGAGGGGCACCACACATTTGAAAAGTGTTGTTCTTCCCCTTTTCTGTGTGCCAGACCTTAGGGTTGGAGATGTTGCTCAATTAGATGAATTAAATTCAATGCTGCTGGGGTTGGGGATTTGGCTTACTGGTAGAGCGCTTGCCTAGCAAGAGCAAGGTCCTGGGTTCGGTCCCCAGCTCCGAAAAAAAAAAAATTCAATGCTGCCACCTGGCCCTAAGGTACCAAGTGAGAGGTGGCAGCATTGAATCAACAGAGACAAGGAGATCGTACTTATTATAATAGACAGAGTAGACAAACAACGTTTATAATGACATAGCCTGTAGTGATCAGCACAGGAGAGGTGAAATTTATAATGGCATGACTTGTTCGGACCTTTGGTACTGGCTGGTGTTGTCAGGCCCAAAATAGATAAAAAGCCTACTACATATCTGTTTTATCTCTATAAGCAGACAAATTCTCAAACAAATGAAAGAGAGGCTACATTGGATCCTGGCAAAAGGCAATCTTGGCCAGTGAATCAATTTCCAGACTTGAGTCAGTTTGCAGACCCAGAACCCCTTGAATGAAGGGGTGGCCAGGTTCCCCAGTGGAAGAATCTTGATAAGACACCTAAAAATTTTGCTATTAGCCTCTTTCCAGTTCTTCCCCATAGAGACCTGTAGCCTTTTACAAGGGTAACTGTACACTGGGGAAAGGAAATAATCAGGCTTTCCGGGGTCTATCAGATACTGGTTCTGATCCCAGGAGATCCCAAGAAATGCTATGGCCCTCCAGTTAAAGTAGGGGCTTATGGAGGACAGGGGTTGAATCGAGTTTTGACTGATGCATGACTCACAGTAGGTCCAGTAGGTGCCTGAACACATCCTGTGGTCATATCCCCAGTTCCAGAATGTATAATTGGGATAGATATACTTAGAAATTGGCATTCACAGTCACAGACCATATGAAGTTCAAGAAGAAGGAAGACCAAAATGTGGATGCTTCAGTCCTTCTTAAAAAGGGGAACAAAATACTCACAGGAGGAAATACAGGGACAAAGAGTGGAGCAGGAACTGAAGGAAAGGTCATCCAGAGACTGCCCCACCTGGGGAACCATTCCATATGAAGACGTCAAACCCAGTCACTATTGTTGTTGCCAAGAAGTGCTTGCTGACAAGAGCCTGAAATGATGTCTCTAAGAGGCTCTGCTAAAGCCCTACTGATACATATGAGGATGCCTGCAGCTAACCATCGGACTGAGCATGGGGACCCCAACGCAGGAGTGAGAGAAAAGACTGAAGGAGCTGAAGGGGTTTGTAACCCCATAGGAAGGACAACAATATTGACAAACCAGACCTCAGAGTTGTCAGGCACTAAACCACCAACCAAAGAGTACACGAAGAGGGACCCATGCCTCCAGCCACATATGCAGCAGAGGACTGCATTGTCTGGCATCAGTAGGAGGAGAAGCACATTTAGTGGGTCTATTTAGATTCTGGACACAGCACATTCCTCACTTGGGTGTGTTACTCAGGCATGTTTACCAAGTGACTAGGAAAGCCACTGGCCTTTTGTGGGGCCTGGAACAGAAGACTCTTCAACAGGTCCAGGCAGCTGTGCAGGCTGCCCTACTACTTGGACCACATGATCCAGCAAACTCTATGGTACTCGAGGTTTTTGTGGTAGATAGAGTTGCCGTTTGGAACCTCTGGCTGGCCTCTGTAGATGGATCACAGAAGATACCTTTGGTATTTTGGAGCAAAGCTATACCATCATCCGCAGACAACTGTTTTCCCTTTGAAAAACAGCTCTGGGCCTGCTATTAGGCCTGAGTAGAAACTGAACATTTGGCAATGGGACACCAAGTTACCATGTGACCTGAACTGCCCATCATGAGCTGGGTGTTATCACAAGGACAGCTTGGAAGTTACCAGGAATTCTGGGGTTGTTGGCTCCTGCACAGCTCCAATGTGAGGTCTGGCTAATGGTGGGACTGGCAGTCAGCCAGCTACAACTAACTCTATCAAGCTGTCAGTTCTCATGGCTGTCAGAGTGTCCGCATTGGCTATGTCTCAGTTTCCTACCACTAACATATTTGAGCTGAGACATTGAGTGGAGACATTAAATATTGGAAACCCATACAAACAAGGACTGGTCTATCTACCATACCTCAACCCATTTCCTGATTGTTCAGAAACACTGAAGTTTCCAGAGTGGAGTCTGTGAGTCTATTCTGGTTCGATGCTGCATACCTACAATAACAGCAATCAAGAGGCTGAGGAAGTAGGACTGCAAGCTTGAGGCTAGGCTGAGGTAAGTAGTGATACTCTGTCTCAAAAAATAAAATACAGGAAAAGGTAAGAGGCCCACCTCCCCTGAGAATTTTCCGAAGCCCTCAGTTGGGATCCCAGGAAAACCTAACTAAGAAGGTCCCCCAAATCAAATGGGTAGTGTCTTAGTTGGGGTTTCTCCTGTTGTGAAGAGACACCATGGCCATAGCAACTCTTATACAAGAAAACATTTAGTTAGGGCTGGCTTACAGTTCACAGGTTTAGTCCATTATCATCACGGTGGGAAGCACGGTGGCATGCAGGCAGGCATGGTGCTGGAGAGGTACCTGAGACTTCTACATCTGGATTTGCAGACATCAAGAAGAGAAAGGGAGCAACTAGGCCTGGCTTGAGCATCTGAAATCTCAAAGCCCACCCAACAGTGACAAACTTCCTCCAAAAAGGCCACACCTCCTAATAGGCCATTCCTTAAGAGCCTATGAGGGCCATTTTCATTCAGACTGTCACAGGTAGAAAGAAACTGCACAGCTTTAAAATGTGTATGTGATCATTAGTCACTGTCTAGGTAGGGGAGGTGGAGGGAGGCACGGTGTGGAGTATATGCAGAATGAATGTTTCTGGGAAGCATGACTTCAAGACTAGAAATACTTTCTTACGTAAATAGTTTGCTCAAATGCCCACAAGTCTATTCCTTTGTCCCTATCCTTTACAATGCAGAGTTGACATTTAATCAAGATTCTAGAGAAAATAAAGCCCCATACTGCTGTGCTGGACTTGTGGTAGATGCTTCTCAAGGCCTATTCTTTTTCTCTTATTCTTTCAACCACAACCTTTAATCGCATCTTCTGAGAAAAGACTTATGCACTTGATTCTTCTGATAGCACACAGGCGCAGGCAGGAAGGAGGAAGGGCCATGGTGGCTGCCAGTGGAGAACAGGCATGTTATTGACGACAGGAGTTGTGGGACTTTGTTATTTCTGTTGCTTCTGAGGATGATATTTTAAAGAAAACTCTTCCTCATGACTGAAGGAGATTTTCACACATAAGACATAGACCAGCAGCCGGTGTATCAGTGACGTGTCATGGCGTCACTCTGCACATAGGTATAGGGGAGTTACAGGTTGTGGATGTGCAGTAGGGACTGTTGGTAGGTAGTGGTCATGAGAATCACAGTATCTTGTTTCCACCAGTATCTCTATTTCTATTTTTCTTCCACAGCACTGAACGACTCATCCGCACTGTCATTTCCTTTGTTGAAGTTTATGTTTTTCCCTGTTGAACTACTCTAATAGGGTGCAGCATTCCTAGAGACTTCAATTTTCTAGCGTCACCTGGGGTCCAGGACACCATAAGTAGGACACAGCTGGAAGACAGTGCTGAGGGTGCCCCCTGGTGGCTTCTACTGAACCAATCTCACATAATGAGTTGATAAAAGTCTGAGAAAGGTGCTTTACTGTGTACAGTGAATTTCCTTTAAATAAATGTTCATGTGTGATGCTTATTTTATTAGAAAAATTTATAATAGTTTTCATAAATAATTAGTTGTATGTTCTAAATAAATACATTAAAAATAAAAGATTTAAAGTAAAAATTAAATTTAAATGTTTTCATGATTTTTAGTTTTAAAAGAAAAATTGTTTCTAGGTGAGTGAATCTTTGAAGCACACTTCAGTAGCCTATTTCCAATGTGATCAGGACTCTAGCTGGAGGACAGGATGTGCAAAATTGCTCAACTACATGCATTTTACATGACTGTCCTCCTACACAAACGGGAATATTCTGATCTGTAGTTTAGGTGCTGATTAAAGCATCTAGTTAATACACCCTCTTCTTCAATTAGGCCATAGAGCCCTTTGCCATCCCAAATAAATTTCACCAACCTTCCTAAGGAGGGGAGACAAAAATTCTTCTCCCCTTTTTGGCAAAGGTTTTGTATTTTTATTCTTAATACAATTTCCCAGTATCACTATATCCATAATTTAGTTAATGTACTTAAATTTATTTTTCCAATAATGAACAAATTTATAGTAGATCAAGATGACTAGATGGAAGAATATGCATCACACTTCACAACAGTTTTCAAAAGTAGACTCTGTTAACTCTGAATGTTTGCATCTGAAAGCTGCTCTCCTAATTTGCTGATGTGGTTGTAAAAATATAAAAATAAAAAAGCATAGTTGTCTTTTATCCTGCTAGGTCCACACAGCGGTGCCCACGATGTCTGCTAGATATCTTGGTAGAAACACATCCCGACTCCTTGGCGACCCAGTGTCTCTTACTGCCACACTCTTTCCGATACTCAAACCCTCACATAAAAAAACACACAATACAATAATCTTTGACCCAATTGGTAAGATATAATTGCCCACTTAAACATACACAGCCCGGTACCATCCATCCCTTAGGAACTTTGATAACAACCTGTAAATACACAGAGCAGAATCTTAACATCACCTGCCATGGCTTCTCCCCTCTGTCCTGTCTCTTCCTTTCTGTCCTGGTCTCCTCCTCCTCCTCTTTTTTTTTTTTTTAAAGATTTATTTATTATATAACAAGTACACTGTAGCTGTCTTCAGACAGAGCTGTCTTCAGAAGAGGGCCTTAGGTCTCATTACAGATGGTTGTGAGCCACCATGTGGTTGCTGGGATTTGAACTCAGAACCTCAGGAAGAGCAGTCAGTGCTCTTAACCACTGAGCCATCTCTCCAGCCCTGAGAAATGACAGTTTTTAATGTAATGTTGGCTAGTGCAAATTTCATGAAATGACAGTATAATGTGCTTCCTGTGAGTTAGATGGTCAAGAAGCAATACTGAACAGTCACAACAACACAGTTGACTTAATCTATGCTCAATGCATATAAAATTGTTTAGAAACAGCATAGAACCCAGACACATCTTTCTTACACTGTAAATCAGCTTAGATGTTTTACAATACTCGATAAAATGTTGATATATGAGAACACATTGAATTACTAGGAAATGATCTCTGTATGCACATCAAGAACCAGAATTTATTACCTGTTCATCATGCAACATTACCAGAGAGAAGCGGCGTGAGACGTCAGAGACCAAGCACAGTTCATGCTTCGCATGATGTAAAAGAACACAGGAGGGAAAGCTTTAAGGGAAACCCGTAGGACTTTTCTTTCCCTGCCCATCACTAACAGAGCCAAAGGCACTTGTGCATTCTTCCTATGAACCTTTCAAATTCTGAATACCTTGGAATTAAACATTTTGAAATCTAATAGTCACATAAAAGGGATCTCTCTGGAACTGCTTCAAAGTGTCAGCAGCAGATCCCATGTTCTGATGCTCTGTTGAATGGCAAGGAGGTGGACATGGAGGTTGGTCTGGAAAGACTGCCATGTGAATCATAAAGATACTCATCTCTACCCTGTCCAATACATGTCTGTGTGTAAATAAATACTAGTGTTTAAATAAAATAAACACTGTGAGAAGACAGAAGGAAGCACCTTGGAACCCTCTTTTACAGCTTTTCCTCTCTGGGCAAGAATCATTGAATCTGTTAGAGCATCTCCTGGTGTCCTTGTCTGGCTTGAGAGGGCCTTTATGGTACTTTAAGCTCTAGTCCCTCTTGGTCATTTTGGTGCTTCTTATTGTCTCAAGTGAAATAGACTGCTTTAGAACTAATTCCTAGGATTATTCTATATCCCTACAGTAATGTGCTTCCAGGAGCTAACAGAAGTGGAGGCACGGCTGTATTCTCTTAGTATATTCCTCAATATTGTCATCTCCTTAGCAATTTCCCAAAGATTAGACAGTTAATTTGTAGCTCAGGGTTCCACATACATGGATTTCTGCTTGAAAAACTTAGGCTCGACATACACACCTATAACTCAGCCTTCAAGAAGTAGATGTAAGAGGATTTTCAATTCAAGACTACCCTGAGCTACATATGAGATTCTATCTTAATACATCACTGTCCTCATGGGGAATAAAGAAATGGAAAGGAAATGTAGATATAGAAGGATATAAATGAGACAAAATGAAAGGAGAGAGGAGAAGGAAGAAGAGACTATTTAAAAGATGTTATTTCTGTACCAAACACGCAGAGTCTATCTGCCTGTCACAATTTTCTAATAATTCAAGATGTTTTCTTAGAAGCAACATTGTATTGAATATTGTAAAATATCTAAATTGATTTATGGTGTAAGCAGGGGGTGTCTGGGTCTTATGCTATTACTACACAATTTTACATAGGAGACCTGGCCCTTCCTAGATGTAATATTGATGAGTTGACCTTGAATACAAATCCCAAGTATACAGAGAACTGACTGTATCCTGACTGTAACGACACCTTATGGAAATTGTTGAGGTCATAATCAGAATCTAAGGGGAGAGTCATCAATACAGACGAGTCTGGCCCATGCATGGTTAGACAGGGTCAGTGTGAGGGAGATGTCATGGAGTCAAACAGTGATCACCAAGAGCCTTCCCGTCTTGTCTCTTCAGTAGACTGCTCTATGACAAGAGTTGTCCAGAGAGAAAAAGAAGGCAGAATCCAGAATAATAACGTTCATTGCTCTCTGCTTTTTTTTTTTTTTTCAGAGCTGGGAGCCGAACCCAGGGCCTTTCATTTGCTAGGCAAGCGCTCTACCACTGAGCTAAATCCCCAACCCTGCTCTCTGCTTTTTAACTTCTCTCTGAAGATATCTGTTGGGAGGCCACCTACAGGAAGTACATTAAACACCATCTACCATAAACTTGACTGATCTCCCCCCTTCTATGCACAGCAAGTGCCCATTACTCACAGGCACAATAGTACTTTTCAAAGGAAGACACAGGGGGCAAGGTGGGATCCACTTCTCAGTTTGTCATGGGCCAGCCTATTTGTGGTTTGATGAGGAAAGATTTCTTCTTTTCAAAGCAATAAAACATTTTTTGCTGTGTGCTAAGAAGCAGAACTTTTGCTCAGTGTCTTCATTAACTTGAGTTTAGATACGACCACGAATAGAATCCCCATGATGGCACAGTGGCTGTATACGGACAAGTAGAGAAACCTCATTATCACATCTGCCCTGTCTCACTAGTGATGCCCTCATCATGTTATGATGTAGCAAGAAGGCCCTAATCAGACACTGTTGCTGTGTTCTTTAAACCCCCAGTCTCCACAGTCAAGAGCCCAACAAATCTATTTTCTTTTAAAAAAAAAATTGACCAGGCTTTGGCCAGAAAGTGAACTAAGATAGTAGTATCTTTTGTTTTGCTTTCTTGTCAACTTGAGTATAGAAACTTTAAGGGATGTAAATAGAGATTTAAAGGGTTTATTTAGGGCCAGTGAGATATCTCAGTGGGTTGATGATCTGAGTTTTAGACCCAGAATAGATATGGAGGAAGGAGAGAACTAACTTCTGAACGTTGTCCTCTTGTCTCTACATGTGCACTGTGGCACTCACATGTGTGCAAGTAGGTACATGCTCCCACACGAGTCAATAAATATTTTAAAGTTATTTTATTTTGCAATATTTAACTCAAAAATATTAATAAATATATTTATTGATTTCTACACTGTATCAAAAACACATGTAATACTGTATTCATTCAGTTATGTTTAATTATTCTACTTTGGTTTCCAGTTTTGTGTTAACTTTTCATGTGACTATTGGCTATACATTTTTTATAGTTTCTACTGTCAATGTTGAGCCTCTTACAAGCATTCTAAAGTACATGGCTTTTGGTTCTCACCTATTGAAGGCTGTGACCATACCAACTAGAAAACACGTTCAAACCACAAGCTTCCATTGACTGGGAAATGAGTCAAATCATAAACTTCTCCCTTATGATTGACTAAGAAATACATTTCTTCATTGATCCTATCATAACCTTCAAAATTTGAACAATCCACTTTCTTAATTGATGTTTAAAGTCAGTGTGCACTGACTTTCAACAGTTCCAACGTATGTTCCTTATACCTACTTATTAACCCTTTCTTAAGTGGATTTCCTTGTTTTGGTTTAAAATGATTTCTGAAGTGGCCTGCTTCTGTTAGCACCCTAAACTGACATTATTGAAGGTGTTTCCAGAAAGACCTATTCTGAAAGCTATTTGGTGTCTACTAATGGACTTAGTGCAGTTCTTTCTGTTTAGAAACACTCTACCCCTGATCTTAAAGAAAACAAAACAAAACAAAAACAAACCTGCATTAATACTTAGCCATTGGTAAGCCACTGAGCTGATGTGCAGCAGGGCAGGGCAGAATATGATAGGGGTGAATGGAATTTCCCCTCTGCCCTCTGAAGATTTTCTGGAATAAAATGATTAAAATAAATTACATGGGAGAAAAGTGTGTTAATGCATTACTGTCCTTAAGTACAGCCCAACATGGTTCAGAAGCATTGGGCCCCGGTCTTTCTAGGGGAAATGAAATACAGAAAATGTAAGGAAACAGCATGCTGGGGCTTTTCTTGTTGTTGTTGAGCTTTTTTGTTTTTTAGAACAAATAGTAAAAATCATTTAGGGAAAGTTGGAAGTTTGAAGGCTATACAATAGTTTGGGATAACATGTATTTACTCTGCAAACTTGGTGGGAAATATTGTGTCCAATGTTGGAGAACCACTCACCCGAGGCTCCATTACAACATCTGATGCAAATCTGACAGAGGCTGAGGTCAGTTAGAGGGACACTAGTTGCACTGTGCCTGTCTTCTAGCTCTTAATTGCTAAATCACAACCTGTATTTTTTTTTTTAAACAGCATCTATTGTTTGTGATAGTCCTTACCAGGTAATGTGATACAATTTTAAAACATGTGTTCCTTTCTTCAAGAGAAGCAGTTTTGGGGCTAAGGAGAAGGCTCAGTGGTTAAGAGCACAGACTACCATTGAAGAGGACCAAGGCCTGGTTCCCAGCATCCAGATTGGAAGGTTCACAGCTGCTTCTAACTCCAGCTCTAGGGGACCAGATGCTTCAAGTCTCTGAGGGTGCCTCACACTCCCACACATACTAAAAATAAATATTAAAAAAAAAGAAAAAGCTGTTGTCAGCTTGCCTTCATAGTCCATTTTATGTATTGTTTTTAAAAACAGATAAAAAGGTGGGTTGGATATTAGCAATGTTCAGAGTTATCAAGACCAAGTGAAAAGGGTGTCATTGAAACAACCCAAAATGTTGACTGCTAGAGTTGTCTTAGTCTCAATCTCTCATCATTCCTAATGATGTGTGTGTGTGGAGGAGGGGGATCGTGTTTACCAGTGCACACTTACTGT
Organism: Rattus norvegicus; assembly: GCF_021556685.1. Classification (NCBI taxonomy): domain Eukaryota; kingdom Metazoa; phylum Chordata; class Mammalia; order Rodentia; family Muridae; genus Rattus; species Rattus norvegicus. Next base: position 129,392,762 of record NC_141542.1, on the reverse strand, counting down.
TGTCCCTTATCCTGCATAGGCTCTCTAATAACACTAACACCAGACATAGTAACTAATGTTTATTTGGTGTCCATTAGGTGACAGGGCCTGCACAGTCTTACACATTTCACCCCTAGTTTTACAGTAATCCCGAATGGTATGTGCTATTTAGTCAGTTTTACAGTTGAAGGTTCTAAGATGCTGTCTAGCACTCCATTGTGACTCAGAGCTGGAATCTTTGTCGCTCAATATTGAATGATAAGTGTTGTGTTGTTTACTGCTTATTCTGTCTCGAGCAGGCTCGCCATCCTAGGAGTAATAAACTGATATTTGTTACACAAAACTTTAGTCTAAATATCTAAAGAAGCATTATCTTATACAGGCATGAATTTAAACATCTCTCGACAGCCAAAATTGACACAAATATTTAGTGAAGAAAAAAAAAATCATTGCATGTTGCAGGTCGCCACCACTGCAGCCGGGGGTATGGGGTAGCTTGGGGTGTTCATGTAACATGTACCCTAGCCTCAGTGACATACCTAAAAAAAAAAAGACATTTGAGGACAAAGGAAGCATATAATGCTGACTTCTTGTGAAAGTACATGTGGTTAATCAAGAAGATAGGCATACAATTTCATTTTGTAAAGTTTTATAAAGGAAAGTAAACTAAGTACTGCCTGGGAGTTAGTGCTGTGCAGAGCACTCAGGCTTCTCTATGATTCTGCCTTCTTCTCAGCACCTCACAGCCAACAGCTGCCTCCATTACACCAAGTCATTAAAAGGAGTTTCCTTTGAGATTTCAAGATACCTCAGAAAAGACCTTGGTAGACATTTTAACGTTACTTTATTTTCAAGATACAGGTATCTAAATGCACTGAGACCATTAAGAAACTCACCAACGTAGATTAACATTGCTGTTACTGAGTTGCAGCTATACAAGGCCACCTCCTTATCACTTTATGGCGATGGAGGACTTTTATTATTCTTGTAAAATATACATAATATGAAAGCTATCATTTTTATCTAAGTTGATAGTTGAGTGGCATGAAGTACATTCACTGGATTGTGGGATTATGATTCCCATGCATCACAATTCTTTTACCATTTCAAACTGAAATTCTATATTCAATAAATACCAGATCTTCACTTCTCCCTCTCAAAGCCCTTGGCAACCACCATGCTGCTTTCCAGTGCTTCCAATTTGTTGTCTCTAGGCTCCTTGTACAAATAACATCATATAGTATTTGTCTCTTGGCAACTGGGTTATTTCTTTCTGTGTAAATTCCTTGGGGCATCTATGTTCTGGCATGTGCCACAGCTTTTCGTCTGAATTATGTTCCATTTGTATACAGTGTGTTCATATATGTTCATGCATCTCGAACAATTGTTGACCTCAGGTAATATCTACCTTGTTTTTGAAGCTGGGTCTCTCACTTGAGATAAATAATTTAGGCTAAGCTGTCTTGACAATGAATGCCAGGCACCAGCTCACCAGAGTTGGTTTTACTGGCAGAACATATATATATGCCTCAGTGGTATTTTGCAGTTTTGTCATGTGCGTCTGTGTGACTCTGTGTGTTCCTAAATCCAGCTTGGATCTAAAGCTTTCAAAAATGTCTTAATACTTATTATACAGAATAATGGGATTATAGGGTGTCCATGCATTATGTAATGTATTTTGACAATATTTCCCCTTAATTTCTCTTGGGATTGCATTGAATCAGTAGATTGATTTTGGAAGTATGGCCATCCCATGAACATGCAAGGTCTTTCCATCTTCTAGTGTCCTCTTTTAACTTTATTCAGTATCTATAAAGATTTCATTATAGAGGTCTTTCACATCCTTGGTCAGATTTAATTCAAGAGATTTTAGGGGTGGGGAGCTTGGATTTTTACGTTGTTTTGAATGGGATTATTTCCCAGATTTGTTTCTCAATATATTTTTACTGGTTGATAAGGCTACTGCTTGACATATATATTATTATGGTGAGATGTGTTTCTTATATTCTGAGTTTCTATGGGATATTTGACATGATTGAAATGTTATGATTTCTATTCTATCAAAAAACAAGAGATTAGAGAAATTTATAAAGTTTATTGACATATTGAGCCAGCACTACATGTCTGGATTAAACCAGTTTGACCATGGTAATTTTTTGATTTATTTTTGAATAGTTTGCAGGATTTTTTTTTTTTCATTCTTTTTTTCGGAGCTGGGGACAGAACCCGGGGCCTTGCGCTTCCTAGGCAAGCGCTCTTACCACTGAGCTAAATCCCCAAACCCTGCAGGTAATTTTTTAAAAAATTTTGCATATTTTATGTTGGAGATTGGTCTGTGTTTATCTGGTTTCAGTATTAGGCTAATACTAACTTCATAAAGAGTTTGGTAATGTAACCTTCCTTTGCTATTTAATAGCATAGTTTGAGAAGGATTTGTGTTAGTATTTAATTGAAGGTCTGGTAATTTTATTTGGTAAATATTTGACCACAACTTCACTTGTACTGCTTTCTACAAAGCTGCTCAATTTATTTATTTATTTATTTATTTTTTAGATCTTCACGATTTACTTTTGGTAGGTTATATACATCCAGAAATCTATGTGCTTTATTTTAGAGTTTTCTATTTATTGGAATAAATGATTTCTAAGATAAGACCTAATGATTTTTCTGAATTTCATTAATGTAGTAACAAGTGTCCTTACCCCTCAATCTATTTAAGTTGAAGCTTTTCAACTTGTTTTTGTATTTGAGGATTTTATGAATACTATATATCATTTTCATCCCTCCCTGTACCACAGCCAACCTCCTCCCATTTCCTTCCCCAAATTCACACTCTTTCCTAACCCCCTAAAACTAAACGCCAACCTAACCCTACCTGTCCAGTCCCTAACCTTAACCCACACTGCCCCCCCAACACTTTAACCCTAACCCCTAACTTTCTAGCACTAACTGCACACCCAACCACACTATTCATAATCCCTACCCTTCTAACTCAGCTCGTTTCCAATAGACTCCTGGCATTTACTTTGACCATGTTTTTGAATTGTTAGGTATTTATGCAGATTTCACAAAGACTTTACCGCACTGAGCCCATTTATAAGGCTTTTCTCAAGAATGTTATTTTCTGCATTCACAGGGTTTCAGTGAATGGAAGTATGAACACTTTTGTTATAAGGAGATATAGAAATGTGCAAAGGCTTCACCATATTGAGTACATTCACAGTTTCTCTCTAGTGTAGTATCTTTTATGCTGTTTGTGTTAATTTGGGTTTTAATGCTGTGAAAAGATACCATGACCAAGGCAACTCTTAGAAAGGACATTTAATTGGGGGGAGGGGAGGTATACAGATTCAGAGGTTCAGTCTATTATCAAGGTGGAAGGAATGTCAGTGTCCAAGCAGACATGGTGCTGGAGGAGAGAGTTCTACATCTTGATCAGAAGGCAGCCAGAAGACGCTTCTGCCCTGGGTAGAGTTTAAGCATGGGGTCTCAAAGCCCATCCCCCCCCCACAGTGACATACTTCCTCAAAGGCCACATCTACTCCAAAAAGGCCATACCTCCTAACACTGCCACTTGCCATGGGCCAAGTATATTTAAACCACCATACCTTTGAAGATCACAGTAAAGGCTTTACTACATTGGTTACATTCATAGGGTTACTCTTTAGTATGTATGTGTTCTTTTATGTAGTTGGAGGTGGCTTGATCGTGAAAAGGCTTTACCACATTGCTTACATTCGTAAGGTTTCACTCCAGTATGAATTCTTTCATGCCTTTTAAGGTCATTCTGACATACAAAGGCTTTACCACAGTGCTTACATCCATAAGGTTTCACTCCAGTATGTATTACTTTATGTGTTCGGAGACTAGCGTTACATACAAAGGCTTTACCACATTCATTACATTTGTAAGGTTTCTCTCCAGTATGTGTTCTTTTATGTTTTTTAAGATCATTCTGACATACAAAGGCTTTACCACATTGATCACATTCATAGGGCTTCTCTCCAGTATGTATTCTTTTATGTACTTGGAGATGACAACGATGTGCAAAGGCTTTACCACATTGATCACATACATAGGGCTTCTCTCCAGTATGTATTCTTTTATGTACTTGGAGATAACTATGATATGCAAAGGCTTTACCACATTGATCACATTCATAAGGTTTCTCTCCAGTATGTGTTATTCCATGCGTTTTGAGATGACTCTGTCGGGCAAAGGCTTTACCACACTGATTGCATTTGTAGGATTTTCTTCCAGTATGTATTATTTCATGCCTTCTAAGAGTACGATGATGTGCAAAGGCTTTGCCACATTGATCACACACATAGGGCTTCTCTCCAGTATGTATTGTTTTATGTACTTGGAGATAACGATGAGATTTAAAGGCTTTACCACACTGATTGCATTCATAGGATTTCTCTCCAGTATGAATCCTTTTATGACTTTGAAGTTCATTACGGCATGTAAAGGCTTTACCACATTGCTTACATTTATAGAGTTCCTCTCTAGTATGTGTGCTTTTATGTGTTTGGAGATGACTGTTTTGTGAAAAGGCTTTACCACATTGATTGCATTTGTAGGGTTTTTCTCCAGCATGCATCATTTTATGCGTTCGAAAATTACGGTGATGTGCAAAGGCTTTATCACATTCATTACATTTGTAGGGTTTCTCTCCAGTATGAATTCTTTCATGCCTTTTAAGATCATTCTGACATACAAAGGCTTTACCACATCGATTACATTCATAGGGCTTCTCTCCAGTATGTATTCTCTTATGTACTTGGAGATGACTACAATGTATAAAGGCTTTACCACACCAATCACATTCATAGGGCTTCTCTCCAGTATGTATTCTTTTATGTACTTGGAGATAACTATGATATGCAAAGGCTTTACCACACTGATCGCATTTGTAAGGTTTCTCTCCAGTATGTGTTATTCCATGCGTTTTGAGATGACTGAGTCGTGCAAAGGCTTTACCACACTGATTGCATTTGTAGGATTTTCTTCCAGTATGTATTAGTTTATGCCTTCCAAGATTACAACGACGTTCAAAGGCTTTACCACATTGATTGCATTTGTAGGGTTTTTCTCCAGTATGAATTCTTTCAAGATTTTGAAGCTGAGAATCGTATGTAAAGGCTTTATCACGTGGCTTACATTCACAGAGTTTCTCTCCAGTATGTGTGCTTTTATGTCTTTGGAGATGACTATGTTGTGCAAAGGTTTTACCACACTGAGTATTTTCAGAGGGTTTCTCTCCAGTATGACATCTTTCATGCCTGCAAAGATAGATAGTTGGCACATGGGAAAGCTTTACCACATTCACTAAACTAATGAATCTAATAAATGGAAATTAATTTTATAATTTGGTCTAATTGTAAAGAAGAATCACATCTTAAGGTTGTATCACTTTGTTTACACTCATGGTTTCCCATTCACTATGGGTTGGTAAAAGTGTTATTACATGGCTCACATTTGTACCATCCTCTATCTCTATGAGATTTCTCATATATTTGAAGAGAAATGGAAGAGCTCAGAGCTTTACCACATTGAGTACATTCATATGCTTTCCTTTATTGTGAAATACACTACATTTGCATACCACATCGGCCAAGTGAACCAGGACAAACAGAAAGGGATTTCCACAATCCTAGTATTCATAGGGATTTTCTGCTAGGTGAGTTTATGGATATATTCCCAATGAAGTTGGGAAACCAACTAATTATAAACTTATATCACACTGAGAAAGTCTGCTCAAATGTGGACTGCTACATATATCTTAATTGTTCTGGGGGTGGGGGGCATTGCTTCTTTCCATATCCTTGTGCTCACATGACTTGTATCCATTGTGATACAAGATATAGCTGTTAAAATAACAAAAGAAAGATTTCCACATTGAATTCACACAGTTTGACTTTCTGTTCATCATAGACATCTGGTATAAGAATTAAGGTTGCTCTTCAACAACATTCTTGACTCTCATAAACTATCCATTTCACTTAAACTTAACAGTGTTAGTATATGAGTAATCAGCTTTACTATGAAACAGTTGCCTATTACAAACAAAAACTTATCACCTACTCTGTGTGTGTGGGTGTGTGTGTGGGTGTGTGTGTGTGTGTGTGTGTGTGTGTGTGTGTGTGTGTGTGTGTGTTATGAGACTAAACAGACTGGCAGGTATATACAGTAGCTGTAATGTGGCTATGATTCAAATGGTAAGGCTAAGGCATTGTTTCTTTGTCTTCTTTCTTAGAGGAATGCCTTGCAAAAAACAAGTCAGACACCTGACATTGAGGTACATGGATTTGTGAGAATTTAATAATCAATACACTTAAAGAAGTGCTTTTTTTTTTTACACTGTTGCTTTTCTTGTTTTTTTTGTTTTTTTTTTTTTTTTTGTTTTTTTTTTTTTGTTTTTTCCGGAGCTGGGGACCGAACCCAGGGCCTTGCGTTTGCTAGGCAAGCGCTCTACCACTGAGCTAAATCCCCAACCCCCACTGTTGCTTTTCTTTAAAAGTTCCAGGACATACTAACATTTCTTCAGAGGCATATTCATACCAACTTGCACATGAAAATTACCTTCCATGTCTTCTGAAGCTTTGAAAATGTTCTTCAATACTATGGTCTCCCCAATTGTAACCTAAAATACAATACCAGAAAATGTATGATATATTATTGGAAATTAGGCAACATTTAAGTTACTATCTTCAGTGAACCTGATTTTTTCACCTCATTCTTCTTTATTCTCAACTGAAGTTACAGAAAAGCAACAGTAACAAAGGAACATTTGTTTCCTTATTTTAAAAACTGAAAGAAAATTCACTGTCGTACCTATAGCAGTGAGGTTCCTGTAGGTCTCCTGCATCACATCTTTGTAGAGACTCTTCTGTGAAGGATCCAGCAAAGCCCATTCTTCTCGGGTGAAGTTCACATGTACATCATCATAGGTCAGTACATCCTGAAATATCCCATACATTTGTAAAACAGTAACCATGATACCGATATCACTGTAAATGTATGCTTCTGGTGCTTGCCCCACTTATTTCTTGACCCAGATGTTCTAATGTTAATTACCAAATCATCTTAGAAGTAAACTGAGTAATAAGGTTCACTTCTGTCATTTCTTTGCTCTTTGAGTAGGATATAGCCTTGCAAGAGAAATGCTAATTAATGGGGGGGGCGGGCGGGCAGTACTGAGCATACAGAGAAATTGTATGAACAATTACTAACTGAAAAAAATATCAAGTGAGCAATAGGCTTATGTATTTAATCCAAGCACTGAGGAGGCAGAGGCAGGTATATCTGAGGTCTATCCAGGACAGCCAGAGGTACATATTAAGACCCTGTCTCCCCTATGAAAAATCAATCAAACAAACAAGAAAGATAGAAAGGACTCAGAGGTTTTTACTAGAGTTCCTACAAAGAATTACATTCACTGAAGTTCTGTATTCTTCTTCCAGAATCTTTAGGTGGCCCAGTTTAAACTGTAACAATAATGAGATCTTACTAAAAGGGAATGAATATTTAAACAGATAAAAATATTGGCAATATAAATGTTGATCCTAAATAAGCAACATAGGACAGGAGCTGGCTCATCACTGAAGAGTTTTTGCTGGTCTTAAAAATAATTGGCCTCAATTGCCAGTAGTTAGAAGTGAGCTTTACAACTACTGATTACTCCAAGTTCAGGAATTCTGAAGCCATTTCCTGACTACTATGGGGATTAGGCATACATGATGTGCATATTCATTCATACAGGCAAAATATACATATTCATTAAAATAAATCAACACAAACGCAACAGGTAGGAAAAATGTCATATATCTGCAATCCAATGACTCAGAAAGCTCAGGCAATATAGCCAGGCAGTATGAATGTCATGAATACATGCCACCTGAGAAACAGAATATGCTCTCTGTCAAATTTCAAAATTCAAAACGTGGATGAAGATCAACACAGCAGCATATGCTTGACATGTGCCAAAACCCACAGTCCAACCCATCAGCCAATAATATAAAAACGAACAAACAAACAAACAAACAAACAAACAAAGAGAAAGCTGGGCATGTTGGCCCACATTGAATCCTGGCACTCTGGAGCCAGAGGCAGGTGGACCATTTACGTTTGAGGCCACACGTTCTACATACCTACTTTCAGGGCACCCAGGGCTACATAGAGAAACTTTCTCCTCAAAAAAACAAAAAAAAAAAAAATTAAAATTATAAAAAACACCAAGCTTGCAAAATACCTTAGCACTGAATAGCAATTGCTTCAACTGCATCTTATGTGATTTAGGGTTAGAGTCTATAATGCTGAAGGGAAGACAACACGTGAAGGAAGCTGACTAATCAGGTACAACCAATACACAATACACACACACACACACACACACACACACACACAAACACCACACAGGAATTGGGTTGAGTCTATAGACACTCAAATGCCATCCCCAGTAACTAATCATGTAGAAAGGTTCCTCCTACAAAAGCAGTTGTATTTAGAGAACTGAGTTGGCCAGAGCAAGGCTGACTCCTACATGACAGGTTGTAAACTGACAGGTTGGGAAACTAGGCCTAAGTTTCTGTTTCCCAGAACTGGAAAAGTCCAAACAAGTCAATTCTAGGAAAACCATCCCTCACAGGCAGCTAATCAGGAGCTTCCCATGACCCTAATAGCCTGCAGCAGCCCATACACTCTTCAAATGCCCCAAATCACTTCTGACACTCTTGATTGCCACATCTTGTAAAATCAGAAAGCAAGTTATATCTTTCCAACATACAAAGGCACAGAATACCCCTCCCCATTCCAGTAGAGAGGAATGTGTACATAGTGAGGGAAGATTGGACCAAAGCAAGAAACCCAGTAGGACAAACACCAAACCCTGCAGCTCTGTCTCAGACACAAGGAGCCTTCATTTCAAAAGGCTTAGATTGCCCTATCCCTGCAACTTCTCATACATCTCTCAGTTTAGATCTTTGAACTCCCTATATGCAGCTCTCCATGACAGGTGTCTCATAACTTGGGTATCTCTAGATCTTGTGGTCTCAAATGCAACTCAGGCTTCATCCTCAGATTCTTCCCATGCACTCTCACAGTGTCCTCCCTCACTGGGGCTCTGACTCTGCCAAACATAGATGGCTGGAACAGTGCTGAACTGAAACCACGGGGGAAGAAGCCATAACCTTATTTTTCCATATTTCTTATTTCCAGAACTTGGGTGCCACGCTTGGACCTGTAGTAGCAGGTTTTATATGAAGTTCCTTCCTGGGTCTAGGAATGACTTTGCCAACTCCCCCTTCCATTAACTCAAGGCTTATCAGGAGGGACTTTTTCTGTTAATTCACCTTCTTAGGCTTCTGTAGTGAGCCATATTGGATTTGGGCCTGGCCATTTGTATAGCTCAAAGTGGCTATGTGACTCTTGGCCACACATACTCCTCTAACAGCCTCTCCCATGAATTTACGGCACAGGAAGATAACATTCATGGGATGCTTCAGCCTAAGCAAAAATCAGTTATCTCCTCAGTCAACATCCACCTGACCTCATCACCTGACCTCTTTGCCTCCAGCTATCACTGCCTATACCCTCATCTCCCCCTCCTTCATGTTTCACAAAGGTCACTCCCCCTACCTGAAAGCCTTAAAAGCTGTAACATTCATCCCAATAAACAAGACCTTGACAATAGAATCTTGATTGGTCTCCTTCTTCTCCTCACCCTCATTTGGCCCACAGGTAGAAAGCCTCTTCTGGACCCTGAATAACTGGGTCCCCGCTGGGGGGGGACAGGCTTCCAATCCTGAGCAAAGTCCTTCTCTTTAATGGTGATAATCTCTTTGAAAATTCATGCCTCTGTCTCAGCATTTGGCTGCCATGTGTAACTTCCCAGGGCTGCTTTTCTCTACAAACCACAGACTTTGCCTTTATTTCTGCTCAACTTGTTGTTTTTTTCCTGTAGTCCAGAATGAGTTACTAGTAATAATCATCTAACAGATTCAATATTTCACCTGAGAAATATAGCTAATTGTTTTTTAATTCGGCCTTACTCAATTTCTCAGAGCATGTGCAGAATATTGGAAATTGTTGAGGTCATAATCAGAATCTAAGGGGAGAGTCATCAATACAGACGAGTCTGGCCCATGCATGGTTAGACAGGGTCAGTGTGAGTGAGATGGCACGGAGTCAAACAGTGATCACCAAGAGCCTTCCCATCTTGTCTCTTCAGTAGCCTGCTGTATGACAAGAGTTGTCCAGAGAGAAAAGGGAGGCAGAATCCAGAATAATAACGTTCATTGCTCTCTGCTTTTTTTTTTTTTTTTCAGAGCTGGAAACCGAACCCAGGGCCATTCGTTTGCTAGGCAAGCGCTCTACAACTGAGCTAAATCCCCAACCCCGCTCTTTGCTTTTTAATTTCTCTCTGAAGATATCTGTTGGGAGGCCACCTACAGGAAGTACATTAAACACCATCTACCACAAACCTGACTGATCTCCCCCCTTCTATGCACAGCAAGTGCCCATTACTCACAGGCACAATAGTACTTTTCAAAGGAAGACATAGGGGGCAAGGTGGGATCCACTTCTCAGTTTGTCATGGGCCAGCCTATTTGTGGTTTGATGAAGCAAGATTTCTTCTTTTCAAAACAATAAAACATTTTTTGCTGTGTGCTAAGAAGCAGAACTTTTCCTCAGTACCTTCATTAACTTGAGTTTAGATACGACCACGAATAGAATCCCCATGATGGCACAGTGGCTGTATACGGACAAGTAGAGAAACCTCATTATCACATCTGCCCTGTCTCACTAGTGATGCCCTCATCATGTTATGATGTAGCAAGAAGGCCCTAATCAGACACTGTTGCTGTGTTCTTCAAACCCCCAGTCTCCACAGTCAAGAGCCCAACAAATCTATTTTCTTTTAAAAAAAAAATTGACCAGGCTTTGGCCAGAAAGTGAACTAAGATAGTAGTATCTTTTGTTTTGTTTTCTTGTCAACTTGAGTATAGAAACTTTAAGGGATGTAAATAGAGATTTAAAGGGTTTATTTAGGGCCAGTGAGATATCTCAGTGGGTTGATGATCTGAGTTTTAGACCCAGAATAGATATGGAGGAAGGAGAGAACTAACTTCTGAACGTTGTCCTCTTGTCTCTACATGTGCACTGTGGCACTCACATGTGTGCAAGTAGGTACATGCTCCCACACGAGTCAATAAATATTTTAAAGTTATTTTATTTTGCAATATTTAACTCAAAAATATTAATAAATATATTTATTGATTTCTACACTGTATCAAAAACACATGTAATACTGTATTCATTCAGTAATATTTAATTATTCTACTTCGGTTTCCAGTTTTGTATTAACTTTTCATGTGACTATTGGCTATACATATTTTTATAATTTCTACTGTCAATGTTGAGCCTCTTACAAGCATTCTAAAGTACATGGCTTTTGGTTCTGACCTATTGAAGGCTGTGACCATACCAACTAGAAAACAAGTTCAAACCACAGGCTTCCATTGACTGGGAAATGAGTCAAATCATAAACTTCTCCCTTATGATTGACTAAGAAATACATTTCTTCATTGATCCTATCATAACCTTCAAAATTTGAACAATTGCCACTTTCTTAATTGATGTTTAAAGTCAGTGTGCACTGACTTTCAACAGTTCCAACGTATGTTCCTTATACCTACTTATTAACCCTTTCTTAAGTGGATTTCCTTGTTTTGGTTTAAAATGATTTCTGAAGTGGCCTGCTTCTGTTAGCACCCTAAACTGACATTATTGAAGGTGTTTCCAGAAAGACCTATTCTGAAAGCTATTTGGTGTCTACTAATGGACTTAGTGCAGTTCTTTCTGTTTAGAAACACTCTACCCCTGATCTTAAAGAAAAACAAAACAAAACAAAAACAAACCTGCATTAATACTTAGCCATTGGTAAGCCACTAAGCTGATGTGCAGCAGGGCAGGGCAGAATATGATAGGGGTGAATGGAATTTCCCCTCTGCCCTCTGAAGATTTTCTGGAATAAAATGATTAAAATAAATTACATGGGAGAAAAGTGTGTTAATGCATTACTGTCCTTAAGTACAGCCCAACATGGTTCAGAAGCTTTGGGCCCCGGTCTTTCTAGGGGAAATGAAATACAGAAAATGTAAGGAAACAGCATGCTGGGGCTTTTCTTGTTGTTGTTGAGCTTTTTTGTTTTTTAGAACAAATAGAAAAAATTATTTATGGAAAGTTGGAAGTTTGAAGGCTATACAATAGTTTGGGATAACATGTATTTACTCTGCAAACATGGTAGGAAATATTGTGTCCAATGTTGGAGAACCACTCACCCGAGACTCCATTACTACATCTGATGCAAATCTGACAGAGGCTGAGGTCAGTTAGAGGGACACTAGTTGCACTGTGCCTGTCTTCTTGCTCTTAATGGGTATATCACAACCTGTATTTTTTTTTAACAGCATCTGTTGTTTGTGACAGTCCTTACCAGGTAATGTGATACAATTTTAAAACATGTGTTCCTTTCTTCAAGATAAGCAGTTTTGGGGCTGGGGAGAAGGCTCAGTGGTTAAGAGCACAGACTACCATTGAAGAGGACCAAGGCCTGGTTCCCAGCATCCAGATTGGAAGGTTCACAGCTGCTTCTAACTCCAGCTCCAGGGGACCAGATGCTTCAAGTTTCTCAGGGTGCCTCACACTCCCACACATACTAAAAATAAATATTAAAAAAAAGAAAAAGCGGGCTGGAGAGATAGCTCAGCGGTTAAGAGCACCGGACTACTCTTCCAGAGATCCTGAGTTCAATTCCCAGCAACCACAATGTGGCTCACAGCCATCTTTAAAGAGATCTGATGCCCTCTTCTGGTGTATCTGAAGACAGCTACAGTGTACTTATATATAATAAAATGAATAAATCTTTAAAAAAAAATTTAAAAAAAAAAGAAAAAGCAGTTGTCAGCTTGCCTTAATAGTCCATTTTATGTATTTTTGTTTTTAAAAACAGATAAAAACAGTGTGTGTGTGTGGGGGGGGTAGGGATCGTGTTTACCAGTGCACACTTACTGTTGTCCCCTATCCTGCATAGGCTCTCTAATAACACAAACACCAGTGACAGAAATAGTAACTAATGTTTATTTGGTGTCCATTAGGTGACAGGGCCTGCACAGTCTTACACATTTCACCCCTAGTTTTACAGTAATCCTGAATGATATGTGCTATTTAGTCAGGTTTACAGTTGAAGGTTCTAAGATGCTGTCTAGCACTCCATTGGTGTGGGACTCAGAGCTGGAATCTGTGTCGCTCAGTATTAAATGCTAAGCGTTGTGTTGTTTACTGCTTATTCTGTGTCGAGGAGGCTCGCCATCCTAGGAGTAATAAACTGATATTTGTTACACAAAACTTTAGTCTAAATACCTAAAGAGGCATTGAGCTTATGCCAGCATGAATTTAAACATCTCTCGACAGCCAAAATTGACACAAATATTTAGTGAAGAAAAAAAAAAATCCTTGCATGTTGCAGTCCACCACCACTGCAGCCGGGGGTATGGGGTGGGTTGGGGTGTTCATGTAACATGTACCCTAGCCTCAGTGACATACCTTAAAAAAAAAGACATTTGAGGACAAAGGAAGCATCTAATGCTGACTTCTTGTGAAAGTACATGTGGTTAATCAACCAGATAGGCATACAATTTCATTCTGTAAAGTTTTATAAAGGAAAGTAAACTAAGTACTGCCTGGGAGTTAGTGCTGTGCAGAGCACTCAGGATTCTCTGATTCTGCCTTCTTCTCAGCACCTCACAGCCAACAGCTGCCTCCATTACACCAAGTCATTCAAAGGAGTTTCCTTTGAGATTACAAGATACCTCAGAAAAGACCTTGGTAGACATTTTAACATCACTTTATTTTCAAGATACAGGTATCTAAATGCACTGAGACCATTAAGAAACTCACCAACGTAGATTAACATTGCTGTTACTGAGTTGCAGCTACACAAGACCCAACCTCCTTAGACTTTATGGCGATGGAGGACTTTTATTATTCTTGTAAAATATACATAATATGAAAGCTATCATTTTTATCTAAGTTGATAGTTGAGTGGCATGAAGTACATTCACTGTATTGTGGGATTATGATTCCCATGCATCACAATTGAATAGTTTCAATAACTATTCAAACAAATAAATGAGATGTTGCACAAAATCGCTACATGAACTATATTATGCATTAAGCCTAAATAAACCAATGTATAAAAATATTAAATGTTTAAATGCTTTCTCCAAAGCAAAAATGAAAGTGTTACCATCTAAGTTACATAAGGCAGAGAAAACAAAGAGCCGAGTCAGTTATCTAAGACTTTTACATGTTTGTTCAACTCTAATTTATTTATTTATTTATTTATTTTTGGTTCTTGTTTTTCGGAGCTGGGGACCGAACCCAGGGCCTTGCGCTTCCTAGGTAAGCGCTCTACCACTGAGCTAAATCCCCAGCCCCTTCAACTCTAATTTATCGTTAGTATTTAAACTCAAACAAAACAGTCAGTGTGGTTCTTTTTTTCTTTTCATTTTTTCGGAGCTAGGGACCGAACCCAGGGCCTTGCGCTTGCTAGGCAAGCACTCTACCACTGAGCTAAATCTCCAACACCTTCAATCTGTTTCTTAACCTCGTTTTTACTTCTTCATGCAGTATGAATCATTGGCAGAGGGCTCTCATGCCATCCAAATAAAGCCACTTTCTGCATTTTTATAGCATACTACAATAGCACATTTGCTTCTCATCTATAACAACTCTTGCTACAGAAAGCTTGATATTTCATTTCTCTTCTCCACATAATGTTCTAAATAAATATTAGGAAAAAAAAAACCTTTGAAGGAGATTGTTTCAGCTGGATTCTCTGCTTTCTGCCCTTCTATACGAATTTGGCGGGAATTTGACCATGGACTAGTACTTAGGAAATAGGTTCAGGTAAGAATATTTTCATTTGGGCTAGTAACCTTCCTTTTCTCTTATCAAACTGATGAGCCCCTAGAAACAATGATCACAGGACTTTGTGCCTTGTTTGTTCCTTGACCTAGAATTGACCTTATTATTTGCTTGTACTAAAAATGGTAGAAAAGCAGACTGGGAAAAATAAACCCGCTTCAGCCTCAGCACTGGCTAGAATCATGCTATATATTGTCTAATTTTCTTTTTCCTTTCAATCCTCACTCCCTCCCTTGAGACCCTGTTGACTGACTGAGTTGACTTGGTCACCCTTCATTTTCAAGTGCTACCTACAATGTTGACAACATGGTTCACGCTCCCATATCCATCTGATAATAAGAGTGCATTAAAGGTTAAAGTTATATGGGAGAAAGAAATGGGTTGATAATGCTTAAGCTATAATTACATGCTGTTTTATGACCAATAAAGCACTGACTGTGAGAGTCTTTACAAGTGCATAATCCTTTATGCACTCCTTTAACCCAAGGCATCCTAGGTCGCCTAGAGGTACCTAGCTTGTCCTCAACAAATGAGCATTGATGTTATTTTCTTTTTTCTTTTTTTTTTTAAAGATTTATTTATTATGTATATACATGAGTACACTGTGGCTGTCTTCAGACACAGCAGAAGAGGGGATCAGATGGTTGTGAGCCACCATGTGGTTGCTGGGATTTGAACTCAGGTCCTCTGGAAGAACAGTCAGTGCTCTTAACCACTGAGCCATCTCTCCAGCCCGATGTTATTTTCATATTTAGGCAAGTATGAATACAACTGCAAGAAACATGAGCATTCTGGTACTTTTTAAAACTAATTTCAAGTGCATGGAAACTATACTGAGAAGACTGCTGGGATCCATGGCAATTCTGTCATTCTCATGAGAAGTAAGTGTTGGTATGAGGAACCGGCTTTATGGTTGCAGGTTGTCTCCAAACCCAGCGATAGCAGTGACTTCACCCAGAGGTGAAAAGGGACCTGTGCATCTGTTGTCATATATTTCCAGTGTCCTCCTAGTCCATCTCCCACTCTTGTCTGCAAGAAGTTATGTCCCTACCCAAATAAAAAGCCAACCCTTCCTGACCTTCACCCCTTCTTTCTCTTTTCCTCCTTTGTCTCCTCCCCTCCTTTGTGCATCCCCCATCCCCAGCACCAATGAAAGTCTCTCACGTGGAACCGTACTGGCCAGGTGTGGTCTGTCTGGGCACGAGCCTCGATTCCAATACAACACTCCATAGGATGAGGATTGCTTGGGTGTAGGTATTACGTACACATGTATCAGAATACACATGTTAAACATGCACAATTTTATATCAACTATAGAAACACAGTCTTAACTAGTTTTAGTAGGTATCTATGGAAAATCCCAACCTACTGCTATCAGACTTTAGTGCTAAGACACAATCCTGTGTCACATCCAGATTTATTGTCCAATTCTGGACCATGCTTTATTTTCACTCTTTTTGCTTTCTCAATTAAGTCATACTTATAAAGACCTTGTCTACGTGACCCTAAGAATGAATTCTGTGTCACTAAAGTCTACACTAAAGTCCTCTTTCTATGGCTTTGGACATTATTTCATATCAGTTTCAGTTTCGCACACATACTATATAGCTTGCTAAATGAATTATTATGTAGAATATCTTTTATCAAGTTATATAACTGTAAACAACACCATTATAGTGATGTTAATAAAGGAATGTTGGGTATGTTCAATTTGCAGCAAAATTCAAAATTTAAAGAAAACGTCTAATAATATATAACAGGACAGCTGATTTCAAAGCTATTTGCCATGTGAAAAAAACCTCAGAATCATCAACAGGATTATGAAGAAATAGTACACATTTTGGCACAGTGTAGATTCCATCTGTACTTATCAAAGAGCTACAATGATCAAAAGTTTTAGCACATTTGTGAAAAAAGGAGATGTAGAGAAAAAAAAGGCAAGAACATAAGCCCCAAATTATAGTCAAGTTTTAATCAAAAGACCTAAGGAAACTCAGTCAGGAAAAATGTGAACTTGACCAATATTACCTATGATTGCATGTGTATTCAAATGGAAAAAACACAGACGTCCCAACTCCCACAAGAATAACTCAAACTGACCACTAAACTGCTATATTTCTGACCCTCCGGCCACTACTGGCCCCACGCTCTAGAGCTCTCTGTGTGGAGGTGGTAAGAAAGGAGGGTTATGGCTCTGCAGCTACCAATGCCCCCGTGTGATCTCACACAAACCCAGCCCCCCCCCCCCAACCCACACACAAACGAAGGTTGAAGAATAACTTAATGTCTGCTTCCACATGATGCCATGTGGATTTTAGTAATGATGTAGAATCTGCCCTGCCCACCTACACCCCACCCTGCACACCTGAGAAACCTCTGCATCTCAGAAACTCCTTTTGGACTCTGGAACTGAATTTCCCTGAATCACTCCATTCACTGTGACTGCTGATAGTGGAAAGGTAAAAGGATTTTAACCAAGTATTGCCAAAGGATGATTCTCATAACCTCATCCCTATATTCTGTGTATATTTTGGAGAATTGTTTGTTAACTTGTGGCTTTGCTTTCTATGGCACTGTGGGGCATAAAAATTATGAAAAACAAACTCGAGGCAGCTGTATTAACCAGCAGTCCCCCTAAATCTAACTCTTGGCTTTGCATCTTCACTACCCCCAGCAGAGACTGTTCGACTCACACTGCTGGGGTACAAGGAACTAGATTCAAGGATCTTTTTCTCCTCCATCCTTGTTTCTCTCCTATCTGGTGTTAGGGGGTGAAACAAGGTTGGGGGGAGGGGGGCTGAGGAGGGGATTAAGAGTGGGGAAAAAGAAACCACAACGTAGCAAAGACCAGCAAAGATCCACTTAGTTGGGTCTAAAATGCTGAAAGAGGATCTAGCCTAGGTAGATTTTACAGTCCATGTATGCTGTCACCCTTAAGTTTGTTTTATGTTCAGGTTCCAGGTTTTTTTTTTTTCTTTTCTTTTTTTTTTCTTTCGGAGCTGGGGACCGAATCCAGAGCCTTGTGCTTGCTAGGCAAACGCTCTACCACTGAGCTAAATCCCCAACCCCCAAGTTTTTTTTTTCTTAAGATTTATTTTATTTATATGTTAGTACACCGTGGTTCCCTTCAGACACTTCAGAAGAGAGCATCCCATTACAGATGGTTGTGAGCCACCATGTTGTTGCTGAGAATAGGATCTCTGGAAGAGCAGTCAGTGCTCTCAACTGATGAGCCATCTCCCCAGCCCATTTTTTTTCCAGGTTAAGTTTTGAACAATTTAAATATAAACTGGAGGCTACAAGTCTGGCCACTTAGATAGGCCATTTACACAGCAAACATTTCCGGGATGTTTCTTAAGTACACCAGTGCCCTAAAACAGTAGGTTAGTGACAGTGTCCTAAGTGGAAGGTCTCAGATGAAGAAAAACATAGAAAAAGGAGAAGCTAGAAAGTATAAAAGCTGGGGTGGGGGTGGGGGTGTTTTAAGCTAAGACATTAAGAAGAATGTCACCTTGTATATGGTTTACATGAGGGAAATGGAAAGAAACCGGAGACATCTATGAAGTCAGCAGAAAGATTAAATTACAAAGTTAGCAGAAACATCATATAATGGGACACACTCAGGAAAAGTCTAATCAAACAGTGCTGCACAAGGAACTCAGTGTATTTCAAAAATATTCCTTACCAAGCCTGTAGTGGCCTTGGCACCCATAGCCCCACATGGTGGGGAGTGTTGTTGTAAAAATGTAAAAATAAAAGAGGGTATTGTTGGTCTTTTATCCCGCTAGGTATCTTGGCAGAAACATCCCAGCCGCACACGTTCCTACACTCAAACCCCCATATACAGAACACACAACACAATAATCATAGATCCAATTGGTAAGATATAAATGCCGACTTAAACATACACAGCCCGGTACCATCCATCCCTTTGGAACATTGATAACAACCTGTAAATACACAGAGCAGACTCTTAACATCACCTGCCATGGCTTCTCCCCCTCTCCTCTCTCCTCTCTCTTCCTTTCTGTCCTGGTCTCCTCCTCTTCCTTCAAACTTCTCTCCTGCCCATCCTTCCTTCTCCTCCAATGACAGGCCTCCTTCTATCCTGTACTTGCCCCTCACCTGTACTTTACAGATTCAATGGGGAGGTGGTTCAGGTGAAGTCACCTGAGTTCTGAGTGTGTGCCTAGGCAGCTGTCCTTGGGGCAGTGGAATTAGCATCAAAATACACAAAACTTCAGGGCAAACCACAACAGGCAAGAGTTGTTTCCTCAGAATCTTAAGCAACCCCTCCCAAATGCCCTGGCCCCAAGCATATTCCTGGTTTTAGGGGAGCTGTAGGATCTCTATAACCAGGGCCCCAGGGAAAGCTCCCAAGGACTAGGCCCTAGATGGTTACTGGCTCTGCCAAGCATGTCCCTGAGTTTCAGAAGGAGCTCAAACATGGGGACCTCAGGAAAAGGAGGGAAAGCATCCCTTGATCAGGCCAGCACTCAATAAACAGTGTTTGTTGTTGTTTTAACTTTTCTAGTGGTTGTCACTGGGTGTCATCTTGACCATGTGGCAGAACTATACTTTTCTCAAGAAGAAAACTAAACCTTTATGGCACACCAGGCCTTACTGTTGATTGTGATCCTGTAATGCCCCATTGATCAGCTTGTTAGAGGCCTGCTCTTTGATATGGAGATGGGCCTAGTGGCTGGTTGCAAATCAGGGTCTGGTGCCATATTTCTGGACAATCCTGGTGAACAAACTTGTGTATCCTAGCATCCTAATCTCTAACAGGCCTGGTTAGCTTACTACTTACACGTGGGGTGTTTTGCAGGCAGTCCTCTCTCAGCTAAATTCTACTTGGTGTGCCTTGCTATCTCCTAACCTTTAGCAAATCCTTTACAACATCAATTCTACTCTTTCATTACAGCTTGATATTGGATTGCTACCCAGCACATGAGATGCCTTCCACAACCTCCATAAAATAACTCCAAATGGATCTTACACCTTAATGTTAAATGCTAAGAACAGAACTTGTAGAAACTAGGCTTCTGAGTTTGGGATCACGCCAAGGATCTTTCCATACACAAGCCACATGCTCTGCACAGTTGCACCCCTACAGGGAAGTTATTCAGAAACTGCCTCTGGGTCCAGTGAGTGGCTAAGACCTCACAGGTACTGGCCAATTCCCACTCAGCCGGGGGTAAGACCCACCAGGCCAGCTTCCACAGCTCAGTCCCCGCCCCCCGCCCGCCGCGCCGCCCGCTGGCCGGGCCCGCCGGGTCTCTTACCCCTTTGTGGGCCATGACAATGTGCTCACCATGTCGCAACTGTGGAGCTTGCCTGAGCATGCCGCACAGAATCCAACCGCAGGACACAAAGCACAGCAGCCAGGACCATTTAAGAAGGCTTAGCAACAAAGCGAATCCTGCAACAAGGCACCCGGAAAAGCCCGCCTTCTCTTCTGATTGGCAGGTCCATTGAAGGATCTGATTGGCCAGTCGTCTTGAGTGACTTGAGAACCTCCATAAGAGTTAGAGTGAGGTGAAGATACACAGTTCTTGGCCTCAGCTTCAAGCCCAGGGCCACACCATTTCCAGATCTACAGATTTGCATTTCAGTAGCACTTGTGCCTGTCCTCCAATAGCTACTCATCTGTCTCCCCGCCCAGCCCCAGGAAGTACCCACCAGGCCACCTACCACGGCTCAGCCTATTACTCCTCCCTTTTGCGGGCAGTGACCCTGTGCTCACCAGGTCCTCACTTCAACCTGAACTCAGCTCACAACATTCAATAGTCTCTTTCCTTTCCTCCTCCTGGCATCAAGGTATACAGCGTGCATAACCCCTGGTACTCAACTTGCAGTGGGGTTATTAATCTGTCCCACAAGTGGAAGGGTGCCCAAGATATTAACAATTAAAGAGAGATTTGAGGAAACAAGAGTTTTGTTTTGTGGCTGTTGGGATTCAGTCCCTACAATCAGCTGATCTTCATATATTTAACACACCAAAGCTGTCTGGGCCTCCAGGTTCTCCCAGCACTCCTCAGTCCCCACCTGTAACAGGGCATGTCTGGCATACCCCACCTTGTACCTTGAACTTTCCAGTGCAGGGACCGAGTTTTCCCTTCCCCAGAACCTCTTCTTATACAATCCAGAAATTTTGTACTCTTTCTCTTTCTGTTTCTCTGCCTCTCTCTCCCTCCCCCTCACCTTTCCATCCTTCCCTCTCTTCCCTCCACCTTCCCTCTCATTCCCCCGCCATACATCATTTTTCTCTCCCTGCTTTCCTTGCTCACTCTTTCTCTCTTTCTCCCCAACCTTCGTTATCCTTACTCCCCATATCGACTTTTCTGACCACTTTGGGACTAGTGAACTCCTATCCTTGGGATCAGTGAGCCCACTAGAGAATTCCCCCCAATAAACACTCTAATTTGGCATGTGTTGAATCCTTCTCGCTGGGCTTAGGTAAACTGCAGCTAGTTTTCACTGGTAGGTATGGGAACCCTGGGAGACAAACCTTGAGGAACACTAGTGTTAGCCAGCACATCCTCTTCAGTGGTAAGATAAGCACACATTCACACACAGAACTGTTTTAGTAAAGGTTCTCTAGATGAACAGACCTGATAGGACGAATCTCTGCAGGTTGAAAGCAGATTTATTAGAATTTTCACATCGTTAGTCCAACGATGGCTAACGTGGCATGTATAGGGGTAGGGAAACCTATACGTGAACATAGCCAGACTCCTTCAGTAAAATCCCAGGGTTTATTTTCTTGAAGGATATCATTCCTTTGGAAATGACTCCTGTTCTCTCCTTGACTGCAATGGAGGGGGCGGGGGGATGTCTTTCTCAGTTCTTCTGTCTTGTCTTACACATTGGCTATACCTTGTATTCAGACTGACTACATGTGGAATTAACTAAAACTGAAAGAGATTGGGTACAGTGTGGGGATTTCTCTTAATTATAGCTTTTGAAATGTGAAAACCCTTCTTCAATCTAGATTTTTTGAGTTGTTAAGATCCACCTTTACTCTAGTCCACAGCTTTTGGTGACAGCCTACATATATAAAGAACACTGAAGATGGTAGCTCATTCTCTTTGTCTACTTACCATACCTCTGGCTAGCAAGTTCTCTCTTGCCTTTTCTTCTTTCTTTCTTTCTCTCTTTTCTTTTCTTTTCTGGCATTAAAAAGCCTACTTCTTTGAAACTCTGGTATATACTGAAGACAGACAGACATCCAGCCACATAGACTGAACCACACTGGATTCTTCAACTTTCCGTTGGTAGACAGCCACTGTTAGTGAGACATTCTAGTAAATCCGCTTTCAACATGCATACAGAGATTCATTCTATCAGTTCTGTTCATTAATAGAATCTTTAGTAATATAGCCGTGTGTACATGCGTGGTTTTTGTTTTGTTTTTCCACCTTTCCACTGAGGAAGATGAGCCAAATAACAACTGTGCTCCAGAGTGTTTGTCCTCTGTTTCCTTCTCCCAGGCTTGTCTCAGACCTACCAAGTGAGAAGTAGCTGCAGTTTACCTGAACCCAGAATGAAGTCACAAGGCTCAGGGAAATTGCAATGCCAGAGTAGATAGGTTGTGTAAAACCTAATCCTCCACAATGGGAAGGCCCAGAAGATATGCCCTTCACGAATCCTATAAGACGCAATCTGGTGAGAGGGGCACCACTGTAGGATGATGTCACTGGTGAGGGGCAGGTAAACAATATAAGGAGGCCTGTCATTGGAGGAGAAGGAAGGATGGGCAGGAGAGAAGCTTGAAGGAGGAGGAGGAGACTATGAGAGAGAGGAGACTGAGAGAGGGGAGAAGCCATGGCAGGTGATGTTAAGATTCTGCTCTGTGTATTTACAGGTTGTTATCAATGTTCCTAAGGGATGGATGGTACCAGGCTTTGTATGTTTAACTGGGCAATTATATCTTACCATTTGAGTCAAAAGATTATTGTGTTGTGTGTTCTTTTATGTGAGGGTTTGAGTGTAGGAAAGCATGTGGCTGATTTGTGTCTCTGCCAAGATATCTAGCAGATGTCTTGGGGCACCGAGGTGCGGACGTAGTGGGTAAAAAGACAACTATACTCCATTATGTTTATAATTTTACAACAACACACCACACATTTGAAAAGCAAAGAGGCTACTGAATTCACCCCAGGTCTTTGTTAAGTGGGAAGAGATTACCATGGGCTTTGACACAGGAGAATCCTATCACTGAAACACGCATACTCTGGTCCCTGCATGGCCCCTGCCAGAAAAGGCTTTATCACACTGCTTATATTCATAGGGTTTCTCTCCAGGATGTGTTCTTTCATGTATTTGTAGAGAACTATGATATACAAATTTTAGGAACAAGCGAAAGAAATGTGTTTTAAGTGCTGCCTTTTTGTTGCTGGACTCTATTTAATCATGGAATGAAACTATGTTAAAGTTCCTAGGTTCTAGGGGAGCTGGAGAATTACCAATAGCTGAACAGCTTCTGTTATTCATCTTTTCTTTCATAAAACATGACTATTCTCAATGGCAAAAGAACAAATGGATATGATTGGTTAGATGGTAACACCTATATTCTATATCCATTGACACTGTACAGTCACATAAAGAAAGCCCCTATCCCTAAATGCAGAGTGGTGGAAAAATGTATCTGTCACTTGTCACAGATGTTTGTGGTTTTCAAAATTAAGAGCTTCATGACATGGGTTGCAGTTGAGCTCCTGAGTATATTCCACAGTCCTGATTGATCAGATTGATTACAATAAATTCTTGTCATCTGCATTGACTTGGTATTGGAGTTGTATTGGTTCTAAGTGGACTCATAACACAGAGGCTGTACCACATTGCTTACATGCGTAGAATCTCTCCAGTATGAATATTTTTATGATGATGAAGACTATATAAATGTGCAAAGTCTTCACCATATTAAATACATTCATGAGGTTTCTCTGCAGTATGAATTCTTTTATGCCTTTGAAGATGACTTTGACGTACAAAGGCTTTACCACATTGGTTACATTCATAGGTTTCTCTCCAGTGTGTGTTCTTTTATGTATTTGGAGATGACTATGACGTGCAAAGGCTTTATCACACTGGTTACATTCAAAGGGTTTCTCTCCGGTATGTGTTCTTTCATGTATTCAGAGATGACTGTAATGTGAAAAGGCTTCGTCACATTGATTACATTGAGAGGGTTTCTCTCCAGTATGAACTTTTTGATTCCTTTGAGGGTGACTCTGATATGCAAAGGCTTTATGACATGGAGTATATTCAGAGGTTTTTCTCTCCAGTATGACTTCTTTTATGCCTGCAAAGATAATTGGAACATGTAAAAGCTTTACCACATCATTACACTGATGAATCGTTTTATCTGTATGAATTAATTTTACAATTTGGTGAAGAGGAATCATATCTTAATGTTTATCACTTTATTTACATTCATGGTTCCCACATTTCGGGTGGTTTTGTGTCTTTGAAGATCCCTGTGAAGGTAAAAGCATTTATTACATAGCTTACATTGATAGCATCCTTTTTCTATAAAGTTCATCACATATTTGCAAACAGGAATAACTCAGAGTTTTGCCACACTAATTACATTCATAAATTTTCCTTTAGTATGAACCATACTGCATTCGGAAAGTGGACCAGGACAAATAGAAGAATTTCCAAATTCCTAGTACCCAAAGGGATTTTCTGCACTGTGAATTTATGGGTGAATTCCCAATTAAGTTGGAAAACTAACCAATTGTAAACTTGTATCATACTCAGAAAATCTACTAAAAGTGGGGGCTACTATATATCTTCTAATTGTTCTGGGAGAGAAAGAGAAGTACTTTGTTTCTTTCAATATCCCTATACTCATATGGCTTGAATCCATTGTGACATAAGATATATCTGTCTAATAAAAAGAGTAACAAATAAAATAACAAATGGGAAAACATATTGCGTTCAGACTATGTTCCTCATAGACATGTGGTATAGGGATTAAGGTTTCTCAACATCAACATTCTTGATTCTCATAAACTGCCCCTCTCACTAAACTTAGCAATGTTACTACAAGTATATGAGGAACCCTAGCTTTACCATAGACTTTACCATACTATTCAGATACTATAAGATTTGGACATATATTTATCATCTACTCAGTGTGACTAACCTTTTGCGATCTGAGTGGTAAGAGACTAAACAAATTGGCAGTTCTTCAGCATAGCTCTAATGGGACTATGATACAAAAGGTGATATCTGTTAAGACACTGTTTCTTTCTTAAAAGAATGCCTTGCAAAAGAAAGTCAGATACCTAACATTGAGGTACATGGTTTTGTGAGAACTTAATAATCACTGATATACTTAAAACAGTACTTTTTTACACTGTTGCTTTTCTTTTAATCTTCCAGAACACATTAAAATTTCTTCAGAGGCATATTCATATCAACTTGCACATGAAAATTACCTTCCACGTCTTCTGGAACATTGACAATGTTCTTCAATAGTATAGTCTTCCCAAATGTAACGATACATTATTACGATATGTACGATATATTATTGGAAATTAGGCAAAATTTAAGTTACTATCTTCAGTGAACCTTAGAACAATGTCTAACTTACTCACATTATTCTTCATTCTCAATTGATATTACAGAAAAAAATCAATAACAAAGAAACAGTAGTGCCCTCATTTTAAAGAGTGAAAGAAAATTCACTGTCTTACCTATAGCAGTGAGGTTCCTAACATTACATCTTTGTAGAGACTCTTCTGAAAAGGATCCAGCAAAGCCTACTCTTCCTAAGTGAAAGTTCATATGCACATCCTCATAGGTCATTGCATTCTAAAATATCCCATCCAAGTGTACAATAGAAAGCATGATACTGACAACACAATAAATGTATACTTCAATAACAATATAGTCAATTTACTTCTGATGTATCCCCCACTTATTTCCTAAGCAGAAGTCTTATGAAATTGCCAGGTCATTTTAGAAGAAAACTAAATGAGGTTCATCTCTGTCATTTCCTTGCTCTTTGAGTAAGATATAGCCTTGCAAAAGAAATGCCAATGAATACATGCACACACACACACACACACACACACACACACACACACACGCACACGCACACAGAGAGAGAGAGAGAGAGAGAGAGAGAGAGAGAGAGAGAGAGAGAGAGAGAAAGGCAAACAGATCAACAGTACTACGTACACATTAGGGAAATTGTATGAACAAATACTAATTGCAAAAAATGATGGGTAATCTGGGTGTATTGGCTCATGACTTTAATTCCAACATTCAGGAGGCAGAAGCAGGTGTACCTCATTGATTTGGATGCCAGCATGGTCTGTGCAATGACTCAGCAGTTGTGGATTGGTGCACTGTGACCCATCACACAATACCACCTGTCTCCTAAGAGGTCTTCTCTAACCTGAGACACACACATAGGACATCCCCCAACCTCCACCTGCTGGAACCCTAGCAAGCCCACTAGTCATGGGCTCTGCCCTGCCCTATGGGAGCTCCATCCTCCTTCTAAATCCTAAACAAAAAAGAGGGAATCATCATCCTTGACTTCAAGCTGTACTATAGAGCAACAGTCATAAAAACTGCATGATATTGGTACAGAAACAAACAGATTGATCAGTGGAGTCAAATTGAAGACCAAGAAATAAACCCCTACACCTATGGACACTTTGACAAGAAAGCCAAACCATATAATGGTAAAGGGAGAACATCTTCAACAAATGGTGCTGGTCTAACTGGATATCTGCAGGTAGAAGAATGCAAATAGATCCATAATTATCACCCTGCATAAAACTCAAGTCCAAGTGGATCAAGGATCTCAACATAAAAGTAGATACACCAAATCCCAGAAAAAGAAAAATGGGAAATACAATTGAATGCCTTGGTACAGGAGACAAATTCTTAAAGAGAACACCAGAGGCTCAGGCTCTAAGATCAGAGGACTTAATGAAACTGAAAGTTTCTGCAAAGCAGAAGACACTATCAGTAAGACAAAATGGCCTACAGATTTGGAAAAGATCTTCACTAACTGTACATTTGACAGAGGGTCAAAAATATAAAAAATATATCCAAAATATAGAAAGAACTAAAAACATCAACAAACCAAATAACACAATTAAAAAATTGGGTACAGAGTTAAACAGAATTCTCAACAAAGGAATCTCAAATGGCCAAGAAGCACTTAAAGAAATGCTCAACATCCACAGTCATCAGGGAAAGGCAAATCAAAACAACCCTTACATTCCACCTCACACCCCTCAGAATGGCTAAGATCAAAAACTCAAGCGACAGCACATGCTGCAAGGATATAGAGCAAGGGGAACAACCCTCCATTGCTGGTGGGAAATCAATCTGGCAGGTTGGAAAAATTGGAAATGGTTCTACCTGAAGACCCAGCTATACCACTCCCAAAAGATGCTGTACCATACCACAAGGACACTTGCTCAACTATGTTCATAGCAGTTTTATTTGTAATTGCCCAAACCTGAAAGCAACCTAGATGCCCCTTGGCCAAAGAATGGATACAGAAAATGTGGTTCATTTACACAATAGAATACTACTCATCTTTTAAAAAAAAGAGGACATCATGAAATTTGCAGGCAAATGGATGAAACTAGAAAATATCATCCTGAATGAGGTAACCTAGATCCAAAAATGTACTGACTGATAGGTAGATACTAGCTATAAAGTACAGGATACACAAGATATACCCTCTGACACAAAGAAGTTAAACAAGAAGGAGGGTCAAAGTGAGGATGCTTGATTCTCACTTAGAAGGGAGAATGAAATCGTCATAGGAGGCAGAGGAAGAGAGGGAAGTGGGTGGAAGAAAGGAGGAGGAGGGGAATGGGGGCAGGATCAGGTGTGTTTATAGGTGGAAAGGGGCACAGAGGGCCAGGAGAATGAATAGAAATCTGCAGCTGCAGGGAGTGGGAGAGTTGGGGGAATCTTTAGGAAGTCCCAGAGACCTAAAAATGGGGAGAATCCCAGGAGCCAATGCAGGTGGCTGAAATGCCTTAATAGTGGGGACAAGGAATATGAAGAGGCCACCTCCTATAGCCAGGAAGGATGCCTGAAGGATAAGGACACCAACCCACCTACAAAACGTTTAACCCCAAAATGTGTCCTTTCTAAAAGAAATGTAGGGACAAAAAAGGAGCAGAGACTGAAGGAATAACCCACCAATAACCAGGCTAAGTTGAAACCTATCCCATGGGCAAACACCGATCCCTGACCTTATTAATGATATTCTGCTATGCTTGGGGCAGAACCTTAAGATAATTGCTAAACTCAGCAGCTGACTGAAACAGATGCGGATATCCACAGCTAAACATTGGGTGGAGGTAGGGGAGTCTTAAGAAAGAGTTGGGGGTTAGGATTGAAGGGCCTGGATGCAGATCGGAACCCCACAGGAGGACCAACAGAGTCACCTAACTTGGACCTCTGGGAACTCACAGAGACTGAGCCACCAACCAAAGACCCACATGGGCTGGAATAAGGCCCCCGGCACATATATAGCACAGGTGAATCTCAGTCTCCATGTGGCACCCCAACAACTGAAACAGGGGCTCTCGGTTCTGCAACAGGCTGCTTTGTGGGAGAGGATGTGCCTATTCTGGTGGAGCCTTGATGAGCCAGGGTAGGGAGATACTCAGGTAGGTCCCTACCCTCTCAGAGAAGGGAAGGTAGGGAAAAGATCTCAGTTATACAAAGAATTATACATTCACTTTAGTTCTGTGTCATCTTGCAGAAACCTGAAGTACCCCAGTTTAAACTATAATAGTAATAAGATCTTACTAAAAGGGAATGCATGTCTAAACAGTTACAAATGGACAGATGAAGATATTAGCAATGTGAATGTTGAGCGTGAATAGGGAACACAGGGCAGGAAAGATGACTCAGCAGTGAAGAGCACTTGCTGGTCTTGCAGTTACTTACATGGGGCTCATGACTACCCATCATTCCAAGTTCAGGAGTTCTGAGGCTATCTCCTGTCAAGGCCCATGTGAGAGGAATAGCAAACAGGTTTAGAACTCACGGAGTATGGCCCATTGGTTAGCACAACCATGATGGGTGTGCCTTAGACACATGATGCATAGGATTGCGTCTGAAGGATTTCATGTTGTTATGAAGTTTTGTTCTGCTTGTTGTCTTGGTGGTCATCACGTCCCTCCTAATCTATGAGTTATATGACAACTCTAAGGGGTTTCCAACCCCTCAGTGGGCAATGTCCTTGACATTCGCATTAATAGTCATTGATCTTTTTCAAGTATTGCTATGAGAATAAATTAATGATTCAACTACCACCCTCAGAAAGAACTTAGGGGTTTAGATTGTTACTAATAATCACTATATTTATGGAGTGTTTGCAAATGCAGATTGTAAGTAAAGTTAGGTTAAGATGTTTTTGCTTGCCACTTTGATGTAGAAAATATTGAGGAACAATTTATCAGAAAAGTACACTCTTGATAGTTGAGCCAGGGATTTTTTGAAGTCAGGGAGCAAGAACAAGGACACCCTGGCTAGTACTAGCAGATACAACTTTCTTGTAAAGTATACAAATTTAATACACAGATTTCACAACCCCTGCAGAAACAACTCAAAGGAACCCCTAAACTGTTATATTTCTGACCCCCCCTACCAGCTCGTACTGATCTCTCTTCCAAACCGAGAGACCCCATGCTTTAGAGAATGATTAGAAAGGTAGGTTATGGCTCTGCAGTTCCCACAGCTCCCGTGTGGTTTCAGGCAAACCCATCCCCACTGAAGCATACATACAAAACAGTGTTGGAGAATAATTTAATGTCTGCTTCCAGCCACATGGATTAAGGCACAAGAAGGGGACGCTGTTCTATGCATCCCATCCCTACCTAGGAAAAGTCTGCATCTCACAAACTCCTTTTGTGCTCTGAAACTGAATTTCCCTGAATCATGCCAGGGTGGATGGTGGTAGTAGAAAGGTAAAAAGATTCTAATCAAGCACAGCTGAAGGATGATCCCATCACCTCCTTTCTTCCACTTCCAAAACTATTTATAAAATTTGTCATAAAAAAACCCTGAATATGGAATGTAAGGTTCAGAATTTCTAGAACCAAAGTTTTAGTTTTCCAATCTGTCTTCCTACTGTACTCCAAAGCCAATACCTGTGTGTGCACACTGGAGAGTGATAAGCAACACAGCTTTCCACTGCCAAGGAGGAGCTTTGTACAGGCTCTTCGTTCCCCCATCTTTCCCTTCCCAGAAAAGCTAAGCTATAGGAGATGTTGCTCTAATCAGAAACAAATATGAAAGCACTTGAGCAAAAAGAATGGAATTCTTAATGACTGGGAAACACTGGAGAGTAGAAAAAAGAGATTAGAGCAGTGATAAATAAAGAAATTTGAAGTTAAAAAAGTAATACCAGCTGGATTCCAAACTTTGCTGAGCCCTGCCTGCAGCTCACTGCTCCAGAACCACGGGGGAGAGAGAGCTCACTGCCCTGACAGGTAGGCACTCCTGAGACTGCAGAGCGGGAGAGACCACCAATACTGCCCACCCCTGCCCACATTCCTGGCCCAAGAGGAAACTGTATACACCCTCTGGGAAACGGTAGAGAGGTGCACTGGAGCTGCAGACCCCTTGTACCCGGGACACTGCTGGAACCTAAAAGGACTAGATTAACAGCTCTCTGCACCCAAATCCCGTAGTAGGGAGAGCTAAACCTTCAGAGAGGCAGACAAGCCTGAGAAGCCAGAAGAGATTATACTCGGCCCACATTCCTGACTCACAGGAACACACAGGAACTCTTCAGGCCCACAGGAACAGCTGAAGACCTGTAGACAGGAAAAACTACACACCCGAAAGCAGAACACTCTGTTCCCATAACTGGCTGAAAGAAAACAGGAAAACAGGTCTACAACACTCCTGTCACACAGGCTTATAGGACAGTCTACCCACTATCAGAAATAGCAGAACAAAGTAACACCACAGATAATCTGATGGCGAGGGGCAAGTGCAGGAACCCAAGCAACAGAATCCAAGACTACACGGCATCATCGGAGTCCAATTCTCCCACCAAAGCAAACACTGAATATCCAAACACACCAGAAAAGCAAGATCTAGATTTAAAATCATATTTGATCATGATGCTGGAGGACTTCAAGAAAGACATGAAGAACTCCCTTAGAGAAACGCAGGAAAACATAAATAAACAAGTAGAAGCCTATAGAGAAGAATCAAAAAAATCCCTGAAAGAATTCCAGGAAAACATAAAGAAACAAGTAGAAGCCTATAGAGAGGAATCACAAAAATCCCTGAAAGAATTCCAGGAAAACACAATCAAACAATTGAAGGAATTAAAAATGGAAATAGAAGCAATCAAGAAAGAACACAGAGAAACAACCCTGGATATAGAAAACCAAAGGAAGAGACAAGGAGCCTTAGATACAAGCATCACCAACAGAATACAAGAGATAGAAGAATCTCAGGAGCAGAAGGTTCCATAGAAATCATCAACACAACTGTCAAAGATAATTTAAAACAGAAAAGGCTACTGGTTCAAAACATATAGGAAATCCAGGACTCAATGAGAAGATCAAACCTAAGGATAATAGGTATAGAAGAGAGTGAAGACCCCCAGCTCAAAGGATCAGTAAATATCTTCAACAAAATCATAGAAGAAAACTTCCCTAACCTAAAGGAAGAGATGCCCATAAGCATACAAGAAGCCTACAGAACTCCGAATAGATTGGACCAGAAAAGAAACTCCTCCAATCACATAATAGTCAAAACACCAAATGCAAAAAATAAAGAACGAATATTAAAAGCAGTAAGGGAAAAAGGTCAAGTAACATATAAAGGCAGACCTATCAGAACCACACCAGGCTTCTCTCCAGAGACTATGAAAGCCAGAAGATCCTGGACAGATGTCATACAGACCCTAAGAGAACACAAATGCCAGCCCAGGTTATTGTATCCTGCAAAACTCTCAATTACCATAGATGGAGAAACCAAGATATTCCTTGACAAAACCAAATTTACACAATATATTTCTACAAATCCAGCGCTACAAAGGTAATAAATGGTAAAGCCCAACATAAGGAGGCAAGCTACACCCTAGAAAAAGCAAGAAACTAATTGTCTTGGCAACAAAACAAGGAGAAGAAAAGCACACAAACAGCCTCACATCCAAATATGAATGTAAGAGGAAGCAATAAACACTATTCCTTAATATCTCTCAACATCAATGGTCTCAACTCCCCAATAAAAAGACATAGATTAACAAACTGAATACTCAATGAGGACCCTGCATTCTGCTGTGTACAGGAAACACACCTCAGAGACAAAGACAGACACTACCTCAGAGTGAAAGGCTGGAATACAACTTTCCAAGCAAATGGTCGGAAGAAGCAAGCTGGAGTAGCCATTCTAATATCAAATAAAATCAATTTTCAACTAAAAGTCATCAAAAAAGATAAGGAAGGACACTTCATATTCATCAAAGGAAAAATCTACTAAGATGAACTCTCACTCCTAAATATCTATGCTCCAAATACAAGGGCACCTACATACGTAAAAGAAACCTTACTAAAGCTCAAAACACACACTGCTCCTCACACAATAATAGTAGGAGATTTCAACACCCCACTCTCATCAATGGACAGGTCATGGAAACAGAAATTAAACAGAGACGTAGACAGACTAAGAGAAGTCATGAACCAAATGGACTTAACAGATACTTATAGAACATTCTATCCTAAAGCAAAACGATACACATTCTTCTCACCACCTCATGGTACTTTCTCCAAAATTGACTATATAATTGGTCAAAAAAAGGCCTCAACAGATATAGAAAGATAGAAATAATCCAATGCGTCCTATCAGACCACCACGGCCTAAAACTGGTCTTCAATAACAATAAGGGAAGAACGCCCACATATACGTGGAAGCTGAACAATGCTCTACTCAACGATAACCTGGTCAAGGAAGAAATAAAGAAAGAAATTAAAGACTTCTTAGAATTTAATGAAAATGAAGGTACAACATACCCAAACATATGGCACACAATGAAAGCTGTGCTAAGAGGAAAACTCATAGCTCTGAGTGCCTGCAGAAAGAAACAGGAGAGAGCATATGTCAACAGCTTGACAGCACACCTAAAAGCTCTAGAACAAAAAGAAGCAAATACACCCAGGAGGAGTAGAAGGCAAGAAATAATCAAACTCAGAGCTGAAATCAACCAAGTAGAAACAAAAACGACCATAGAATGAATCAACAGAACCGAAAGTTGGTTCTTTGAGAAAATCAACAAGATAGATAAACCCTTAGCCAGACTAACGAGAGGACACAGAGAGTGTGTCCAAATTAACAAAATCAGAAATGAAAAGGGATACATAACTACAGATTCAGAGGAAATTCAAAAAATCATCAGATCCTACTACAAAAACCTATATTCAACAAAACTGGAAAATCTGCAGGAAATGGACAATTTCCTGGACAGATACCAGGTACTGAAGCTAAATCAGGAACAGATAAACCATTTAAACAACCCCATAACTCCTAACGAAATAGAAGCAGTCATTAAAGGTCTCCCAACCAAAAAGAACCCAGGTCCAGACGGGTTTAGTGCAGAATTCTATCAGACCTTCATAGAAGACCTCATACCAATACTATCCAAACTATTCCACAAAATTGAAACAGATGGAGCACTACCGAATTCCTTCTATGAAGCCACAATTACTCTTATACCTAAACCACACAAAGACACAACAAAGAAAGAGAACTTCAGACCAATTTCCCTTATGAATATTGACGCAAAAATACTAAATAAAATTCTGGCAAACCGAATCCAAGAACACATCAAAACAATCATCCACCATGATCAAGTAGGCTTCATCCCAGGCATGCAGGGATGGTTTAATATAAGAAAAACCATCAACGTGATCCATTATATAAACAAACTGAAAGAACAAAACCACGTGATCATTTCATTAGATGCTGAGAAAGCATTTGACAAAATTCAACACCCCTTCATGATAAAAGTCCTGGAAAGAATAGGAATTCACGGCCCATACCTAAACATAGCAAAAGCCATATATAGCAAACCAGTCGCTAACATTAAACTAAATGGAGAAAAACTTGAAGCAATCCCACTAAAATCAGGGACTAGACAAGGCTGCCCACTCTCCCCCTACTTATTCAAATTAGTTCTTGAAGTTCTAGCCAGAGCAATCAGACAACAAAAGGAGGTCAAGGGGATACAGATTAGAAAAGAAGAAGTCAAAATATCACTATTTGCAGATGATATGATAGTATATTTAAGTGATCCCAAAAGTTCCACCAGAGAACTACTAAAGCTGATAAACAACTTCAGCAAAGTGGCTGGGTATAAAATTAACTCATATAAATCAGTAGCCTTCCTCTACACAAAAGAGAAACAAGCCGAAAAAGAAATTAGGGAAACGACACCCTTCATAATAGTCCCAAATAATATAAAGTACCTCAGAGTGACTTTAACCAAGCAAGTAAAAGATCTCTACAATAAGAACTTCAAGCCTCTGAAGAAAGAAATTGAAGAAGACCTCAGAAGACGGAAAGATCTCCCATGCTCATGGATTGGCAGGATTAATACAGTAAAAATGTCCAGTTTACCAAAAGCGATCTACAGATTCAATGCAATCCCCATCAAAATACCAATCCAATTCTTCAAAGAGTTAGACAGAACAATTTACAAATTCATCTGAAATAACAAAAAACCCAGGATAGCTAAAACTATCCTCAACAATAAAAAGACTTCAGGGGGAATAACTATCCCTGAACTCAATCGGTATTACACAGCAATAGTGATAAAAACTGCATGGTATTGGTACAGAGACAGACAGATAGACCAATGGAAAAGAACTGAACACCCAGAAATGAACCCACACACCTATGGTCACTTGTTTTTTGACAAAGGAGCCAAAACCATCCAATGGAAAAAAGATAACATTTTCAGCAAATTGTGCTGGTTCAACTGGAGGTCAACATGTAGAAGAATGCAGATCGATCCATACTTATCACCCTGTACAAAGCTTAAGTCCAAGTGGATCAGGGACCTCCACATCAAACTAGATACAATCAAACTAATAGAAGAAAAAGTGGGGAAGCACCTCGAACACATGGGCACTGGAGAAAATTTCCTGAACAAAACACAATTGGTTTATGCTCTAAGATCAAGAATCGACAAATGGGATCTCATAAAACTGCAAAGCTTCTGTAAGGCAAAGGACACTGTGGTTAGGACAAAACGGCAACCAACAGATTGGGAAAAGATCTTTATCAATCCTACAACAGATAGAGGCCTCATATCCAAAATATTCAAAGAACTCAAGAAGTTAGACCACAGGGAATCAAATAACCCTATTAAAAATGGGGTTCAGAGCTAAACAAAGAATTCACAGCTGAGGAATGTCGAATGGCTGAGAAACACCTAAAGAAATGTTCAACATCTTTAGTCATAAGGGAAATGCAA
This sequence comes from Rattus norvegicus, assembly GCF_021556685.1. NCBI lineage: Eukaryota > Metazoa > Chordata > Mammalia > Rodentia > Muridae > Rattus > Rattus norvegicus. Next base: position 129,357,292 of record NC_141542.1, on the reverse strand, counting down.
ATCAGAACAACCCTGAGATTTCACTTCACACCAGTGAGAATGGCTAACATCAAAACCTCAGGTGACAGCAAATGCTGGCGAGGATGTGGAGAAAGAGGAACACTCCTCCATTGTTGGTGGGGTTGCAGACTGGTACAACCATTCTGGAAATCAGTCTGGAGGTTCCTCAGAAAATTGGACATTGAACTACCTGAGGACCCAGCTATACCTCTCTTTGGCATATACCCAAAAGATGCCCCAACATATAAAAAAGACACGTGCTCCACTATGTTCATAGGAGCCTTATTTATAATAGCCAGAAGCTGGAAAGAACCCAGATGCCCTTCAACAGAGGAATGGATACAGAAAATGTGGTACATCTACACAGTGGAATATTACTCAGCTATCAAAAACAATGACTTTATGAAATTCATAGGCGAATGGATGGATCTGGAAAATATCATCCTGAGTGACGTAACCCAATCACAGAAGAACACACATGGTATGCACTCATTGCTAAGTGGCTATTAGCCCAAATGATTGAATTGCACTAGATGCACAGAACACATGAAACTCAAGACGGATGATCAAAATGCGAATGCTTCACTCCTTCTTTAGAAGGGGAACAAGAATACCCTTGGCAGAGAATAGGGAGGCAAAGATTAAAACAGAGGCAGAAGGAACACCCATTCAGGACCTGTCCCACATGTGGCCCATACATATACAGACACCCAATTAGACAAGATGGATGAAGCAAAGAAGTGCAGGTCAACAGGAACTGGATGTAGATCTCTCCTGAGAGACACAGCAAGAATACAGCAAATACAGAGGTGAATGCCAGCAGCAAACCACTGAACTGAGAACAGGACCACCGTTGAAGGAATCAGAGAAAGGACTGAAAGAGCGTGAAGGGGTTCAAGACCCCATATGAACAACAATGCCAAGCAACCAGAGCTTCCAGGGACTAAGCCACTACCCAAAGACTATACATGGACTGACCCTGGGCTCCAACCTCATAGGTAGCAATGAATGACCTACTAAGATCACCAGTGGAAGGGGAAGCCCTTGGTCCTGCCAAGACTGAACCCCGAGTGAACGTAATTTTGGGGGAGGGCGGTAATGGGGGGAGGATGGGGAGGGGAACACCCATATAGAAGTGGAGGGGGAGGGGTTAGGGGGATGTTGGCCCGGAATCCGGGAAAGGGAAAAACATTTGAAATGTAAATAAGAAATACTCAAGTTAATAAAAAAAAACATAAATAAATAAAGTAATACCAGGGGCCTGGAGAGATGGCTCAGTGGTTAAGAGCATTGACTGCTCTCCAAGAGGTCCTGAGTTCAAATCAGCAACCACTTTGTGGCATGCAACCATCTGTAATAAGATCTGATGCCCTCTTTTCGTGTGTCTGAAGACAGCTACAGTGTGTGTGTGTGTGTGTGTGTGTGTGTGTGTGTATAAATATATATATATAATAAATAAATAAATACATCTTTTTAAAAAAAAGTAATACAATCAACTGACTTTTTAGAAAGATAAACAAAATTGAAAAACATATAGGTATACTGACTTTGAAAAAGAGTACACCACTCCCTGGTAGAGGGGATGGTATTAATAAGATAGTGTTCGACCTTGTTCCTGTATGCAATGCTAGCTTCAAAGATCTGTAATCTGACAAACACAGCTATAGTCAATGGTTTGTGTCTCACATTTCTGAGCTGACTTAACTATGTCAACAAAGATTGCATATCTCTTCATAGGACAGTCTCCTCATTGGTAAGTCAATAGTCACTGACTTACCTAATCTACCCAAATTATACACCCATCCCTGAGTCTAGTCTGTTTTCCTTCACATACATGAATTAATACATGCTGGGAAATTACAAAATTACTTACCCTGCTTGAATCAGGTCTTTCTTCATAGTGGTGGTTCTGCAGCTGACTCCCTTACATTTAGTCTGTGGTCTAGTTATTGCCTATCCTGTTTCACTGTGCAGGCTACACAGTAAACTGTTCCTCCCGTTCTAGTCTGAAGGCAGAAACCATGCTTCACGTGCAAATCTTTTTTCTGTTACTGCAATGAACAGTTCACACAAATGAGTAATTTTAAAACTCTGTTGTGATACAGTCTTTAACTAAAGAATTTAAGATGTTTAATCAGGAAGAAAGCAAGGTCACTGCCCTGGGGAACAACAGACTGGGGTCAAGGTGCCTGAGTAAACAGCTTTTCTCAGAAATATTTTTATAAAAGGCCAAAGATGCAGCTCTCCTAGAATGAATATGCCTTCCCAGGGAGAAAGCACTGCACACACAAAAGACTACTTGAGAAAATCTCTTTAATGACAGCATACATTCAACTCTGGCTAATGCTCAAAGAAGAGCTGGCTGAGAATAGATTTTATTTTCCACCTATGCTGTCACCCTTAAGTCCCAGGTTAAGTTTTAAACAATTTAAATATGGACTACAAGTATAGTGCAAGTCTATCCACTTAGACATTTATACAGCAAAGATATTCCCAGAATTATTTCTTAAGTACACCAGTGCCTTGAAACATCAGTGACAGGTTACTAAGTAGAAGGTCCCAGAGAATGAAAAAGACAGGAAAAGTAAAAGGTAGAAAGTATAAATGTTGGAGTGAGGAGGCCTTGCAGAAGCTGTGTCTTATGCTAAGTAAACCTCTTAAGAATATTAGTTACAAGGAGAAAATGGAAAGAAACGGGAGGCTTCTATGAAGTCATCAGAAACAGAAACTGACACTGACTCTGAACCTGACCCTTATCCTGACCCTACCCTAACCCTAACCTTTAAGCTTAACCCTAACCCCTAACCCTAACCCTTAACCCTAACCCTAATCCATAACCACTATCCCTAAACCCTGACTCCGTCCCTGACCCCGACCCCGACCCTGACCATAACCATAACCTTGACCCTATCCCTAAATCCCCCTAACCCTAACCATGACCCTGACACTGACCCTGACCCCTTCTAACCGTATACTTCACCCTGAGCCTGAACCTGACCCTAACCCTCTACCCCTGACCCCCTAAACCTAAACCCTGACCCCCAAACCCTAACCCGCACCCTTTGACCCCCAACCGTCACCCCCAACACACCCCCCCACACTGACCCTAAGGAATTTGAAATGATGACTTACATTCTGTAGTCCAGCTCTAAATGTTGGTCAGCTATGAGTTGGAAATCTAAGAATCTTGTACTTGGTCGGTACCAGGAGGCTTGTTGTTTCGGGGGTATTCAGTAGAAGGAGCGGATGTGCTGTTATACTGTTCAAGCAGGTGAAAGGGGAATCTTTCTTCTTCCAATGTCCCGTGTCTGTCTACAGGTGAAGGTATAACCTGATTAAAGGTGTGTTTTCAAGCCACAAGGTCTGGATCACAGGTGAGCCCTGTAAGTCTAGATTGTCGTTAATTCAGATATAGTCAAGTTGACATCCAGGAATAGCCATTACATACACTAACAGTAATTGCCACCTACTACCTGTCCAGCCTTCCTCCCCACATCGGCCCTTCCTCTTCCATGTCTTTTGGTTGAAATGTAGATTATGCATAGAAAAGAAAAATGCAATATTTGTATTTCTGAGTCTGACTTATTTCATTTAACATGATCTCAATTTGGCACCATTTTCCTGCATAGATCTTTCACAATTTCGCTCTTTTTATGGCCGAATAAACTTCCATTACATTTGAAGCATAGTTTCTTTATCTGTGCATCTGTCGAGCATCTGGGCTGATTCCACTTCCTGACTATTGTGGAAATAAACACAGATGTGCAAACGTCTCTGTGGTGCCCCGACTTAGCCTTTGGGTCTATAATAGACTCAGGGGTGGTGTAGCCACGGTACAGTTACATGGTCGTTTGTGTGCGTCCCATGCTGATGTCCATGAAGAACAATAATTTACATTCGGTGATTTGTAGTCAACCCTTTGTTAGTAGGAGAGGTCGGGCTGTCAGGGTTTTAGGTTTTTGACAAACTGCATGCAGTGCCCTGGAAGGCAGTGTATGAAAGTCTGTGAAATGTCCTTAGAAACAGAGAAAAGCAGGACCGGATCCGCCAGAGACAGTGCCTTCCTCCATCTGCAATCCTCCTACTTAACCTCAATGAGGAAAGTTCCAGCCCTGATGGGGAAGAGGAGGTGTAGTGGAGCCTGGGCGGCTGCACTGGAAACTGAGGGGCCGCACTGGAGACTGAGCAGCTGTACTGGAGTCTGAAGGGCTGCACTGGAGCGAACACAGAGAGCTTCACTGCACCCGGACCACAGTGCGGGGAAGGAACAGGTAGGGTTTTTCAGTCTTTTCCACACTTTTTATTCCATCCTCTAACACTTGTAACGTGCGTTTACCAACCTTAAAACACCTTAGGGCCAAAAACACTTCCTGAGAGCTTTCGTATCCTCAGACCTTGCATGAAATTTAAACTGTACCCTTTCCTACTATATGGCTGTTCCCCCTGAGACGCGGATGGTGGATAACCGGGGTCCGTTATGGGAAAGTGAGTGTCTTTAGGTAAAGGAATAGAAGAAAGTTGTTTCTTTCACTCGTCTGTCGTTAAACCCTTCAGACCTGAGAAGAGTGGATTTTACCTGACTGAGCAAGAGGATAATTCACAGGCCTACGTATCAATTAATGGAAGAGATTGACCGGTTACCCTGATGCCTGCCCGACTGGGATGCTGTGTTGTCGATGGCTTCACTGGGGACCAAGGTCCCACCACAAGGTCAGCGTTGACTGCCAGGCCTGGCAACCCTGCTCTTCCTGGAGAAACTCGGGAGAACGTCCTGACTCTATCATAAGCAACAGAAGGCCTGTCCTCTGCCCCATTTGTCCACGGTTTGGACAGGGTCCTGGCAGTGTATGAGGCATTGGGGCAGTAATGCCCAGTCATCAGTGCACCCCAGTCCAGGTGGAGTCCTTGGTCACGATGCCCACATCCTCTTGGAGGCCTTGAAGGGGTCACTGCTAGGATTAGGGAGCCTCTGTCATGGTGAGTTAAAGCATTTCAAATGCCATTCTCAGCAGGTTCTCCGACAGCTTTGAGGTCTGCTACCTACCACGCATGTCTGAGCTGAACAACCTTTGTCTGTTTTTAGTTACCTGCTCTAAATTGTCCCTGTATGTTAAAAATAAATACCTTTTAAAGAGTACAGACAGAGCATAACCATAATTTTTGGAAGACAAAAACTAAGTTTTAACAAGAGAAAACTATGTAACTCCTTCACAATGCCAAGTGGGTAACTATTACAGGACAACGTTTGGCTGTCAGGGCCACCAAGCGTTCCTTTCTTTTTTTCCGACCCAGAACAGAGATGGCTGCCAGCCATGTGGCTGCCTTAAGTCAGTGGTGAAGCTATGACTCCTCCTTCTTTACCCCATAGTCAAGATGGCAACCAGCCATGTGCTGTTTAAACCATTCCTCCTACCAGCCTGTGCGTAGCTGTCCATGCAAAGTCTGAGACAAACTCAATTGGATAAATGTAACCTGGCAATCGAGGTTTAGACCCAAAAGTGTCCATTTTCTAGTCTTAGCTGGAACCCGAAGGCTCAGCTGCATATAAGCCTAGGGCTGTACAGTTGGGAATGAGGGTAGCCTGGGGTCAAACATCTAACCATCTTGCCTCTGACTCATGAATTCTGGGATTACAGACATGAAAAACCACCATACCCAGCTCAAAACTGGATTCCTGAATTTACATTTGTGCCTTTTCATGTTTTCTTCTGTTTTTTTGTTTTAAGCTTGTTTGTTTGTTTGTTTGTTGTTTGTTGAGACATGGTTTCTCTGTGTAGTCCTTGCTGTCCTGGAACTCTCTCTGTAGACCAGGCTTGCCTAGAATTCACAGAGATCCTCTTCCCGCTGCCTCCCAAGTGCTAGGATTAAAGGCATAAGCCACTACCACCTCGACTCTTTTCGAGGCTTTACTCCACCTCCTTAGAAACTCTCACATTCCATGCACATACTTTTTGCATTGCTATATATTCTTAGTAATTAGCCTTTTCCTCCCAAGCAACACCATTTTTCATAATTTTATCTTCTGAGTTCGACTTGGTCCAACATTAGTATAGCGACTTCAGAATTCTATTAGTTAAGGTATCCACCATAAACATTCTTGTAGACAGTACAGAGTTTAATATTGCTTTTTAACCAGTTGAATACTCACTGTCTTTTAATTGGTGTGTTTAAACAATTCATGATTAATGTATATTTATGTGTTGAATGTTAAAATCTGTGGCATTTCTAGTTATAAATTGCACATTTTTATTATTCACTTCATCGTTATGGTTGAATTATTACTCATTCCTCATTATTCTCTTTGAAAAGCATTTTGGTAACATTTAATGAATTTCCGTGCATTAGACTTCAAGCATCCAAGAACCATTGTCTTAGGGTTTCATTGCTGTGAAGCGATCCATGACCAAGGAAATTCTTACAAAGGTGAACATTTAACGGGGGCTGCCTTCAGTCTCAGTTAATGTTCAGTCCATCATCATATTAGCAGAAAACATGGCAGCGGCAGGCAGACACGGTGCTGGAGAAAGAGCTGAGAGTCCTTGATTCGAAGGCAGCCAGGAAGGGACGTCTTCCACCCTGGGTGGAGCTTAAGCATAAGACGTCACAGCTCAGCTATACAGTGATTCATGTCCTCCAACAAGTCCAAACCTTCATCCCAAGGCAGCTCTACTCTGACTTCCCAGGAGGCTCCAGTGCTGTCCCTGCAGTAAAGGACCTCATGGTTCTAAAATCTCAGGTCTTCCTTGATCTGGAGGGCATGTTGTATTCACATAAAAGAGCATCACAATTATGTGTAATATTGTAGTTATCCCAGTGTTTACAGGGTACGCTTTTAATGAATCAGAGCCTAGATTCAAATTATCTGCACTATGAAGAACTTATCATACTAAACTCTCAATTTTCCTTCCTAACTTTGTGGTGCTGTTATCAGCATTACCACATATTTTACCTCTGTGTGTTCTGTAAACAAATAGACTACTGATACTATTTTTACCACTGCCAATATTCTTTTAGAGAATGTTAAAATAGAAGTTATTTATTTGATTCTTAGTATGTTTTCTGTACAGTATAGGTCCCGGTTTCTCTCTGGTGTCATAGTCTTTCCTGCCTGAAAAACATTTTATCATGAAATTGATCCAATGATTGAATTGAGTACACAGATGATGTGTACTCAACATTTGTTTGCCTGCACAAGTCTTTATTCTGTTTAGTTTACTGTTTATGTCCAATTATGGATTAGTAGTTTCTTTCTTCCCATAGGCCATGTTAAAGATACCTTCAAGCTACTACAAGTTCTGGTATGACAATGACTATAATTTTTATCTTCACTTGATGCATTAATGTTGCTATTGTTTCTCTGGTTGCCTTCAAAATCTTTTCTTCTCAGAAATTCAAGTGTGACACAATAATGTGTATAGGTTTTTGACAGATTTATTGTTTTGGGTATAGATGTAGCTGGTTGGAGGTATGATGTATAAGGCTTTATATTTTTAATTTCCAGACCTATTTATCTTTTTAATATTTTATGAATTTTTCAGTTATGTTGCTGGTATCAATCAATTTCTAAAATTTATTAGCAATTGCTTCTTCAAATACTTCTTTTTTTATATCAAAGACAGGTTATGGGAAGATGCTTTCTCGTGGGCAAGTTTACTGGCCCCAAGGACCAAGGCCAGGGAAATTGCCATGGGAAAAGGGGGTCAGTAGGAGAGAGGAAGGGGCACTGAGAGAGCAGAGGAGAAAAAGAGCTCTTTTTTCCCCAAATCTTTATTCTGTGCCTTCATGGTCTTTCAGCACCTATGTGGTGGTAACAAACCACCACAGGTTATTTCCTAAAGTCTTTTTAAGAGTGGCTTTTTCTGTCATTCATGTATGTTGAAAGATCCCCGAAGGGAGACCCTCACTCAAGTCTCGGGAAGTCTCGGACCCCAACACAGGAGAGACCAATATTGATCCAATTAGCAGAGGCGAAGTTTATTCTGTACGGAGCTCCCGGTCGACACGTATCCCATGCAAGAGACAGAGGAGTTGAACCTGAGTGGCTGGGAGAAGGGCTCTTTAAAGGAAGAAATCACAAGCCCCAGGAGATGAGAGGACATCAAAATGAAATACCAAAAATGTCACAAGGGGAAACTTTCAAAGTCATAGGATTGTTCTTCAGACTCTAGGGTTTAAATCAGGGGAAAGGTCAAGCCCTCATTCTCCTGAAAAGAGATCTTGATTCCTGTCTTTTAGGGTAAATGTTTGTCAGAGTTGACGAAGCATCTGCATCTGATACACATCTGGTTAGGCTTCGGCCCTGGTTTCCTGGAATACTATCTGCAGGACACTATGGCTGGAACATTATCTGTAAGGCAAATGGGGGCTTGAATAAACATCACAGGGGCAGAACAGAACCCGTTACTCATTTACTCATGTCTGGTGACATCCAGAGGGTAAGTGAGTCTGCACCAGTCCTCCTGCATTTTCAACCATCTGTCTTCCTGAGTCAGATCCTGTTCTGAGTTTTGAGCTAGTTTAAAACTCTCTCATTCCCCTCTTCTTCTACTAAGTAATTCTAATCTTAGAATTTTGGTATCAAGTCTCATATTCGGCTTCACCAGTTGTCCTAACTGTTTGGTACTGTTGTCTCAGAACCATCAACTGAACATAATTCACCAGAAGGTTAACAAAACAATTAGCCTATTTGCCATGCATGGGCCAAAAACTAAAACCAAGCAAATTATCAGTAACAGCCCGGATGTATCAGAGAGTAATGAGTGGCAGCTGTCCTAGAACTAATTACTGTTTGGTTACACAAATGATTATGGGAGGCTGGTGGTGTTTCCAAACAGAGTCTGGATAGATGTCCTTGTACCTGTCAATCAGGACACTATCTGGACCTACACACCAAGGTCATGACTGTCTTTTAGAGCTTTTAAAATTATACAGATTGTGATCCCTGAGGCACAGTCCCAAGAAGTGTTAGGAGTACTAACATATGTCCTACACCCACACCTACAATTGGGGGACCTATTTTGATGGAACCCAGGGCAAACATGAATTTCTTGTTTCTAAAACACACTTAGAGCAACCTCTCAGTCACATCTCTGATGTATCTACTTATCTGATGTGCAAGTCTAGGGAGCTTTTTGAAGATCTGAGTGTCCCTCTAGGTCCCAGCTCTCACCCCAACAGCTAGTATGCTGCTGGTGAGGGCTGAGAATTGGCGGCTGTCAGGGTGGTCAGCAGCACCAAGTATGGTCCTTTCCAGCGATGCTCAAGTGTCTGGGCTCAGTGTCATCATATGTACCTGAGTTTCCGACCTGGAACTGATGAGATGTCTCAGGGGTCTCTGGGGAATAGGCTGCTGCCAGCTGTGACCAGATTTTTTTTCTGTATCACCTGTAGGTTTTTTAGCCTGGCATACAAATCATTATTACTATGATATGTTGGTTCAGTAACATCATCTAACACAGTCAGAGGAGCCAAGGCCCCATATAAGATCTCAAAAGGGGGTAAGGCTGAATCTGGAAGGGATATTTCTTGCTCTGAAGAGTGCAAGAGGGAAGGAGTGCCACCCAGTCTGCGCCAGTCTCCATGGTCAACTTGGTCAGGATCTCTTTAGAGTTTTATTTGTTTTCTCTACCTGTCTTGAACTTTGAGGTCTGTAGATAAAATGTAATTTCCAATCGACCTCTAAATACTTGGCCACACCCTGGCTTACCTTGGCAATGAAAGTAGGGTCATTGTCTGACCAGATTACCTTGGGCACTCCAAATCAGGGGAAGATTTCTTCCAGTATCTCCTTGATGACTACCGAGGCCGTCTCTTGCTTGGTGAGGAAAGCTTCTATTTATTCCTAGAAAGGTATCTGAAAGCACTAGGAGATACTTGTAACCATATTTTTCTGGTTTTATCTCAGTGACGTTCACTTTGACTTTTCACTAAACTCTCTAGGTCTCTTTGCCCTGTTTGCTTGTTAAGCATTTACTTACTGGCATACCTTATACTTTTTTACTGCCTCTCTGGCTCAAATCTTAAAGTCTATTACATATGCCTTAACTACTTGGACGAGCTTCTTATCTCCTAAATGAGTCCATTTGTGTATTTGGCAAAGTGAGTCTTTTGTTTGTTCTCTGGGGAGTATAGCTTTTCCCGCAAGTGTGCCATTGTGCTTTTTCTTTTAAGCAATTTGGGACTTTTCTTCTGTTGTACATTCTAAGTGAGGCCATCCTTTAGTCCGATCCCAGTTTCCAGCGACTGTCTCTTGCAGGCCTGTAACCAGGATAGGCTCTTGCATAGCCATTTTTCGAGCCTCTCAATCTACTTTGTTATTGCCCCATGCCACTGAATCTCTTCACTCCTGATGTCCTGGGCAATGAATAATACTCAGAGTTGCTGGCTTCATCAGGGCATCCAAGAGATGGCAAAGGCATCTGTGGCGCTGATGTGCTGGGGGGGGGGGGAAGAGGTTTGTCCATCCCAGATGACATTTGTTTGTCCACCATGGCAGCACCCACTCATCTCTGACCTTCATGAAGAGAACTGCTCCTGTCTGTAGAGAAGGTAGCCTCGGCTTTCAGCAGGGGTCCATCAGTCTGTCGCAGAGGTCTTGCCTGCACTCATGGTCTTCTGCCAGCGCTTGACACTCGTGCTGTGGTGGCTCCAGGTCAGGATTGGGCAGCAAGGTGACCCCACAGTGACAAACTTCCTCCAAGGAGGCCACACCTCCTAATAGTGCCATTCCTTAAGAGCCTATGAGGGCCATTTTCAATCGGACTGTCACAGGTAGAAAGAAACTGCACACCTTTAAAATGTGTATGTGATCATTAGCTACTGTCTAGGTAGGGGAGGTTGAGGGAGGCACGGTGTGGAGAATGTGCAGAATGAATGTTTCTGGGAAGTATGACTTCAAGACTAGAAATACTTTCTTAAGTAAATAGTTTGCTCAAATGTCCACACGTCTATTCCTTTGTCCCTACCTTTTAGAATGCAGAGTTGACATTTCCTCAAGATTCTAGAGAAATTAAAGCCCCCATACTGCTGTGCTGAACTTGTGATAGATGCTTCTCTAGCCTATTCTTTTTCTCTTATTCTTTCAACCACAACCTTTAATCGCATCTTCTGAGAAAAGACTTATGCATTTCATTCTTCTGATATCACAAAGGCCCAGGCAGGAAGAAGGAACGGCCATGGTGGCTGCTTAGTGGAGAACAGGCATGTTATTGACAGGAGTTGTGGGACTTGGTTATTTCTGTTGCTTCTGAGGACCATATTTCAAAGAAAACTCTTCCTCATGACTGAAGGAGATTTTCACACATAAGACATAGGCCAGCAGCCGGTGTATCAGTGACGTGTCATGGCGTCACTCTGCACATAGGCATAGGGGAGTTACAGGTTGTGGATGTGGAGAAGGGACTGTTGGTAGGTAGTGGTCATGAGAATCACAGTCTCTTGTTTCCATCAGGATCTCTATTTCTATTTTTCTTCCACAGCACTGAACGACTCATCCGCACTGTCATTTCCTTTGTTGAAGTTCATGTTTTTTTCTGGTTGAACTAGTCTAATAAGGTGCAGCATTCCTAGAGACTTCAATTTTCTAACATCACCTGGTGTCCAGGACACCATATGTAGGACACAACTGGAAGACAGTGCTGAGGGTGCCCCCTGGTGACTTCTACTGAACCAATCTCATATAATGAGTTGATAAAAGTCTGAGAAAGGTGCTTTACTGTGTACAGTGAATTTCCTTTAAATAAATGTTCATGTGTGATGCTTATTTTATTAGAAAAATTTATAATAGTTTTCATAAATAATTAGTTGTATATTCTATATAAATACATTTAAAAAATAAAAGATTTAAAGTAAAAATTAAATTTAAAAAGTTTTCATGATTTTTAGTTTTGAAAGAAAAATTCTTTCTAGGTGAGTGAATCTTTGAAGCACACTTCAGTACCCTATTCCCAATGTGATCAGAACTCTACTGGAGGACAGGATGTGAAAAATTGCTCAACTACATGCATTTTACATGAGTGTCCTCCTACACAATAGGGAATATTCTGATCTGTAGTTTAGGTGCTAATTAAAGCATCTAGTTAACACACCCTCTTCTTCAAATAGGCCATGGAGCCCTTTGCCATCTCAAATAAATTTCACCTACCTCCTTAAGGAGAGGAGACAAAAATTCTTCTCCCTTTTTTGGCAAGGGTTTTGTATTTTTATTCTTAATACAATTTCCCAGTATCACTATATCCATAATTTAGTTAATGTACTTAAATTTAATTTTCAGATAATTAACAAATTTATAGATCAAGATGACAAGATGGAAGAATATGCATCATACTTCACAGCAGTTTTCAAAAGCAGACTCTGTTAACTGTGAATGTGTGCATCTGAAAGCTGCTCTCCTAATTTGCTGATACAAAATTAATTGCTGAGCATACTCCAGAGAAATGATCTTTTTTAAAAAAAGATTTATTTCATGTATCTAAGTACACAATAGCTATCTTCAGACACACCAAAAGAGGGCATCAGATCTCACTACACATGGTGGTGAGCCACCATGTGGTTGCTGGGATTTCAACTCAGAACCTCTGGAAGAGCAATCAGTGCTCTTAACCACCAAGCCAACTGTCCAGCCCTGAGAAACGACAGTTTTTAATGTAATGTTTGCTAGTGCAAATTTCATGAAATGACAGTATAATGTGCTTCCTGTGAGTTAGATGGTCAAGAAGCAATACTGAGCAGTCACAACAACACACTCGACTTAATCTAGGCTCAATGCATGTAAAATTGTGTAGAAACAGCATAGAACCCAGACACATCTTCCTTACACTGTAAATCAGCTTAGATGTTTTACAATACTCGATAAAATGTTGATTCTAAGAGAACATATTTGAATTACTAGGGAATGATCTCCGCATGCACATCAAGAACCAGAATTCATTACCTGTTCATCATACAACATTACCAAAGAGAAGCGGCACGAGATTTCAGAGACCAATCACAGTTCATGCTTCACATGATGTAAAAGAACACAGGAGGGAAAGCTTTAAGGGAAACCTGTAGGACTTTTCTTTCCCTGCCAATGACTAACATAGCCAAAGGCACTTGTGTATTCTTCCTATGAACCTTTCAAATTCTGAATACCTTGGAATTAAACATTTTGAAATCTAATAGTCACATAAAAGGGATCTCTCTGGAACTGCTTCAAAGTGTCAGCAGCAGATCCCATGTTCTGATGCTCTGTTGAATGGCAAGGAGGTGGACATGGAGGTTGGTCTGGAAAGACTGCCATGTGAATCATAAAGATACTCATCTCTACCCTGTCCAATACGTGTCTGTGTGTAAATAAATACTAGTGTTTAAATAAAATAAACACTGTGAGAAGACAGAAGGAAGCACCTTGGAACCCTCTTTTACAGCTTTTCCTCTCTGGCCAAGAATCATTGAATCTGTTAGACTATCTCCTGGTGTCCTTGTCTGGCTTGAGAGGGCCTTTATGGTGCTTTAAGCTCTAGTCCCTCTTGGTCATTTTGGTGCTTCTTATTGTCTCAAGTGAAATAGACTGCTTTAGAACTAATGCCTAGGATTATTCTATATCCCTACAGTAATGTGCTTCCAGGAGCTAACAGAAGTGGAGGCACGGCTGTATTCTCTTAGTATATTCCTCAATATTGTCATCACCTTACCAGATTTCCCAAAGATTAGACAGTTAATTTGTAGCTCAGGGTTCCACATCCATGGATTTCTGCTTGAAAAACTTAGGCACAACACACACACGTATAACTTAGCCTTCAAGAGGTAGATGTAAGAGGATTTTCAATTCAAGACTACCCTGAGCTACATATGAGATTCTATCTTAATACATCACTGTCCTCATGGGGAATAAAGACATGGAAAGGAAAGGATGTAGAAGGATATAAATGAGGACAAATGAAAGGAGAGAGGAGAAGGACGAAAAGACTATTTAAAAGATGTGATTTCTGTACCAAACACACAGAGATCTATCTGCTTGTCACAATTACGTAATAATTCAAAATATTTTTATAGAAGCTACATTGTATTGAATATTGTAAAATATCTAAATTGATTTATGGTGTAAGCAGGGGGTGTCTGGGTCTTATGCTATTACTACACAATTTTACATAGGAGACCTGGCCCTTCCTAGATGTAATATTGATGAGGTGACCTGGAATACAAATCCCAAGTATATAGAGAACTGACTGCATGCTGACTGTAAGGACACCTTATGGAAATTGTCGCAGCGATAATCAGAATCTAAGGGGAGAGTCATTAATACAGACGAGTCTGGCCCATGCATGGTTAGACAGGGTCAGTGTGAGGGAGATGGCACGGAGTCAAACAGTGATCACCAAGAGCCTTCCCGTCTTGTCTCTTCAGTAGCCTGCTCTATGACAAGAGTTGTCCAGAGAGAAAAAGGAGGCAGAAAACAGAATAATAACCTTCATTGCTCTCTGCTTTTTAACTTCTCTCTGAAGATATCTGTTGGGAGGCCACCTACAGGAAGTACATTAAACACCATCTACCATAAACCTGACTGATCTCCCCCCTTCTGTGCACACCAAGTGCCCATTACTCACAGGCGCAATAGTACTTTTCAAAGGAAGACACAGGGGGCAAGGTGGGATCCACTTCTCAGTTTGTCATGGGCCAGCCTATTTGTGGTTTGACGAAGCAAGATTTCTTCTTTTCAAAGCAATAAAACATTTTTTGCTGTGTGCTAAGAAGCAGAACTCTTGCTCAGTGTCTTCATTAACTTGAGTTTAGATACAACCATGAATACAATCCCAATGATGGCACAGTGGCTGTATAAGGACAAGTAGAGAAACCTCATTATCACATCTGCCCTGTCTCACTAGCAATGCCCTCATCATGTTATGATGTAGCAAGAAGGCCCTAATCAGACACTGTTGCTGTGTTCTTTAAACCCTCAGTCTCCACAGTCAAGAGCCCAACAAATCTATTTTCTTTAAAAAAAAATTGACCAGGCTGTGGCCAGAAAATGAACTAAGATAGTAGTATCTTTTGTTTTGTTTTCTTGTCAACTTGAGTATAGAAACTTTAAGGGATGTAAACAGAGATTTAAAGAATTTATTTAGGGCCAGTGAGATGTCTCAGTGGGTTGATGATCTGAGTTTTATCCCCAGAATAGATATGGAGGAAGGGGAGAACTAACATCTGACCTTGGTACACATTTTAATGTTACTTTATTTTCAAGATACAGGTATCTAAAGGCACTGAGACAGTTAGGAATTTCACCAAAGTAGATTAACATTGCTGTTATCGAGGTGCAGCTATACAGGGCCCAACCTCCTTATCACTTTATGGTGATGGAGGACTTATTATTCTTGTAAAATATACATAATATGAATGCTATCATTTTTATCGAAGTTGATAGTTGAGTGGCATGAAGTACATCCACTGTATTGTGGGATTATGATTCCCATGCATCACAATTCTTTTACCATTTCAAACTGAAATTCTATATTCAATAAATACCAGCTCTTCACTTCTCCCTCTCATAGCCCTTGGCAACCACCATGCTGCTTTCCATTGCTTCCATTTGTTGTCTCTAGGCTCCTTCTACAAATAACACCATATAGTATTTGTCTCTTGGGAACTGCATTATTTCTTTTTGTGTAAATTCCTTGGAGCATCTATGTTCTGGCATGTGCCACAGCTTTTAGTCTTAATTATGTTCCATTTGTATACAGTGTGTTCATATATGTTTGTATGCATCTCGAACAATTGTTGACCTCAGGTAATATCTCCCTTGTTTTTGAAGCTGGGTCTCTCACTTGAGATCAATAATTTAGGCTAAGCTGTCTTGACAATGAATCCCAGGGCACTAGCTCACCAGAGCTGGGTTTACTGGCAGAACATCACATGCCTGACTGGTGTTTTGCAGTTTTGTCATGTGCGTTTGTGTGACTGTGTGTGTTCCTAAAACCAGTATGGATCTAAAGCTTTCAAAAATGTCTTAACACTTATTATACAGAATAATGGGATTATAGGGTTTTAATGCATTAAGTAATGGACTTTGATACTATTCCCCCCTAATTTCTCTTGGGATTGAATTGAATCTGTAGATTGATTGTGGAAGTATGGCCATCCCATGAGTATGCAAGGTCTTTCCATCTTCTAGTGTCCTCCTTAATTTTACTTAGTATCTACAGAATTTTCATTACAGAGGTCTTTCACTTCCTTGGTCAGGTTTAATTCAAGAAATTTTTTGGGGGGAGGATATTTGACATGATTGATGTTGGCTTTGTCAAAAGCCTTACATGTCTATCGATTGATATTTCTATTCTATCAAAAACAAGAGATTTGTGAAATTTATAAAATTTATTGACATATTGAGCCAGTACTACATCTCTGGAATAAACCAGTTTGATCATAGTAATTTTGTGATTATTGAAGAGTTTGCAGGCATTTTAAAAGAAATTTTGCATGTATTTATGTTGGAGATTGGTCTGTGTTTATCTGGTTTTAGTACTAGGCCAATACTAACTTCATAAAGAGTTTGGTAATGTAACCTTCCTTTGCTATTTAATAGCATACTTTGAGAAGCATTTGTGTATTTCATTGAAGGACTGGTAATTTTTTTATTTGGAAAATATTTGATCACTACTTCACTTGTACTGCTTTCTACAAAGCTGCTCCATTTTTTTTTAGATCTTCACGATTTACTTTTGGTAGGTTATATACATCCAGAAATCTATATACTTTATTTTAGAGTTTTCCACTTTATTGAAATAAGTGATTTCTAAAATAAGACCTAATGATTTTTCTGAATTTCATTAATGTATGTAGTAACAACTCTCCTTACCCCCCAATCTATTTACGTTGAAGCTGTTCAACTTGATTATTTTTGTATTTGAGGATTTTATGAATACTATATATCATTTTCATCCCTCTCTGTCCCACAATCAACATCGTCCCATTTCCTTCCCCAAATTCACTTTTTCCTAACCCCCTAACCCTAAACACCCCCAACCTAACCCTACCCACCCACTCCCTAACTCTAACCCACACCACCCCCAACCCTTTAACCCTAAACCCTAACTTTCTAGCACTAACTGCACACCCAACCACCCTATTCATAATCCCTACCCTTCTAACTCAGCTTGTTTCCAATAGAATCCTGGCATTTACTTTGACCATGTTTTTGAATTGTTAGGTATTTATGCAGATTTCAAAACACAAACACTTTACCACATTGAGCCCATTCATAAGGCTTTTCTCAAGAATGTTATTTTCTGCATTCACAGGGTTTCAGTGAATGGAAGTATGAACACTTTTGTTATAAGGAGATATAGAAATGTGCAAAGGCTTCACCATATTCAGGACATTCATACTTTCTCCCTAGTGTGGTATCTTTTATGCTGTTTGTGTTAATTTGGGTTTTAATGCTGTGAAAAGATACCATGACCAAGGCAACTCTTAGGAAGGACATTTAATTGGGGGGAGGGTAGGTATACAGATTCAGAGGTTCAGTCTATTATCAAGGTGGAAGGAATGTCAGTGTCCAAGCAGACATGGTGCTGGAGGACAGTTCTACATCTTGATCAGAAGGCAGCCAGAAGACTCTTCTGCCCTGGGCAGAGTTTAAGCATGGGGTCTCAAAGCCCATCCCCCCACCAGTGACATACTTCCTCAAAGGCCACATCTACTCCAAAAAGGCCATACCTCCTAACACTGCCACTTGCCATGGGCCAAGTATATTTAAACCACCATACCTTTGAAGATCACAGTAAAGGCTTTACTACATTGGTTACATTCATAGGGTTACTCTTTAGTATGTATGTGTTCTTTTATGTAGTTGGAGGTGGCTTGATTGTGAAAATGCTTTACCATACTGACTACATTCGTAAGGTTTCTTTCCGGTATGAATTCTTTCATGTTGTCAAAGTTGATCATGAGAGGCAAAGAATTTACTAAATTACTTACATTCATAAGGTTTCACTGTAGTATGTGTTGCTTTATGTTTTCGGAGACTAGCATTACATACAAAGGCTTTACCACATTCATTACATTTGTAAGGTTTCTCTCCAGTATGAATTCTTTTATGTACTTGGAGATAACTATGAGATGTAAAGGCTTTACCACATTGATCACATTCATAGAGCTTCTCTCCAGTATGTATTCTTTTATGTACTTGGAGATAACTTTGATATGCAAAGGCTTTACCACATTGATCACATTCATAGGGCTTCTCTCCAGTATGTATTCTTTTATGTACTTGGAGATAACTTTGATATGCAAAGGCTTTACCACATTGATCACATTCATAGAGCTTCTCTCCAGTATGTATTCTTTTATGTACTTGGAGATAACTATGAGATGTAAAGGCTTTACCACATTGATCACATTCGTAAGTTTTCTCTCCAGTGTGTGTTATTCCATGCCTTTTGAGATGAGTGGTTCGTGCAAAGGCTTTACCACACTGATTGCATTTGTAGGGTTTCTCTCCGGTATGAATTCTTTCATGTCTTTTAAGAGCATTGTGAAGTACAAAGGCTTTACCACATTGATTACATTCATAGGGCTTCTCTCCAGTATGTCCTCTTTTATGTACTTGGAGATGACTACAACGTATAAAGGCTTTACCACATTGATCACATTCATAGGGTTTCTCTCCAGTATGTATTCTTTTATGTACTTGGAGAGAACTACAACTTATAAAGGCTTTACCACATAGTTCACATTCGTAAGATTTCTCTCCAGTATGTGTTATTCCATGCCTTTGGAGATGACTGGGTCGTGCAAAGGCTTTACCACATTGATTGCATTTGTAGGGTTTCTCTCCAGTATGAATTCTTTCATGTGTTTTAAGAGTACTGTGAAGTACAAAGGCTTTACCACATTGATTACATTCATAGGGCTTCTCTCCAGTATGTCCTCTTTTATGTACTTGGAGATGACTACAACGTATAAAGGCTTTACCACATTGTTCACATTCGTAAGGTTTCTCTCCAGTATGTGTTATTCCATGCCTTTGGAGATGACTGGGTCGTGCAAAGGCTTTACCACATTGATTGCATTTGTAGGGTTTCTCTCCAGTATGAATTCTTTCATGTGTTTTAAGAGTACTGTGAAGTACAAAGGCTTTACCACATTGATTACATTCATAGGGCTTCTCTCCAGTATGTATTCTTTTATGTACTTGGAGATAACTATGATATGCAAAGGCTTTACCACACCGATCACATACATAAGGCTTCTCTCCAGTATGTATTCTTTTATGTACTTGGAGATGACTACAACGTATAAAGCCTTTACCACATTGATTACATTTGTAGGGTTTTTCTCCAGTATGAATTCTTTCAAGATTTTGAAGCTGAGAATCGTATGTAAAGGCTTTATCACGTGGCTTACATTCATAGAGTTTCTCTCCAGTATGTGTACTTTTATGTCTTTGGAGATGACTATGTTGTGCAAAGGCTTTACCACACTGAGTATTTTCAGAGGGTTTCTCTCCAGTATGACATCTTTCATGCCTGCAAAGATAGATAGTTGGCACAGGTGAAAGCTTTACCACTAAACTAATGAATCTAATAAATGGAAATTAATTTTATAATTTGGTCTAATTGTAAAGAAGAATCACATCTTAAGGTTGAATCACTTTGTTTACACTCATGGTTTCCCATTCACTATGGGTTGGTAAAAGTGTTATTACATGGCTCACATTTGTACTATCCTTTTTCTCTATGAGATTCCTCATATTTGAAGAGAAATGGAAGAGCTCAGAGCTTTACCACATTGAGTACATTCATATGCTTTCCTTTATTGTGAAATACACTACATTTGCATACCACATCAGCAAAGTGAACTAGGACAAACAGAAAGGAATTTCCACAATCCTAGTATTCATAGGGATTTTCTGCTAGGTGAGTTTATGGATATATTCCCAATGAAGTTGGGAAACCAACTAATTATAAACTTGTATCACACTGAGAAAGTCTGCTCAAATGTGGACTACTACATATATCTTAATTGTTCTGGCGGTGGGGGGCATTGCTTCTTTCAATATCCGTGTGCTCACATGGCTTGTATCCATTGTGACACAGGATATAGCTGTTAAAATAACAAATGAGGGGTTGGGGATTTAGCTCAGTGGTAGAGCGCTTGCCTAGGAAGCGCAAGGCCCTGGGCTCGGTCCCCAGCTCCAAAAAAATGAACCAAAAAAAAAAAAAAAAACAAATGAAATATTTCCCATTGCATCATTCATACAGTTTGATTTTTTGTTCATCATAGTCATATGGTATAAGAATTAAGTTTTCTCTTCAACAACATTCTTGACTCTCATAAACTGTCCCTCTCACTTAAACTTAACAATGTTACTATATTAGTAATCAGCTTTACTATGATATATTTGCCTATTAGAAACATAAACTTATCACCTACTCTCTCTCTCTTTCTCTCTCTCTCTCTCTCTCTCTCTCTCTCTCTCTGTGTGTGTGTGTGTGTGTGTGTGTGTGTGTGTGTGTGTGTGTTATGAGACTAAAAAGATTGGTAGGTATACAGAGTAGCTGTAATGTGGCTATGATTCAACTGGTAAGGCTAAGGCATTGTTTCTTTGTCTTCTTTCAAGTCAGACACCTGACATTGAGGTACATGGATTTTTGAGAATTTAATAATCAATACACTTAGAGAAGTGCTTTTTTTTTTTTTACACTGTTGCGTTTCTTTAAAAGTTCCAGGACATACTAACATTTCTTCAGAGGCATATTCATACCAACTTGCACATGAAAATTACCTTCCATGTCTTCTGAAACTTTGACAATGTTCTTCAATAGTATGGTCTTCCCAATTGTAACCTAAAATACAGTACCAGAAAATGTATGATATATTATTGGAAATTAGGCAACATTTAAGTTACTATATTCAGTGAACCTGATCTTTTCACCTCATTCTTCTTTATTCTCAATTGAAGATACAGAAAAGCAAGAATAACAAAGGAACATTTGTTTCCTTATTTTAAAAACTGAACGAAAATTCACTGTCTTACCTATAGCAGTGAGATTCCTGTAGGTCTCCTGCATCACATCTTTGTAGAGACTCTTCTGTGAAGGATCCAGCAAAGCCCATTCTTCTCGAGTGAAGTTTACATGTACATCATCATAGGTCAATGCATCCTGAAATATCCCATACATTAACAACAGAAACCATGATACAGATATCACTGTAAATGTATGTTTCTGATATTTCCCTCACTTATTTCTTGACCCAGATGCTCTAATGTAATTACCAAATCATCTTAGAAGAAAACTGAGTAATAAGGTTTACCTCTGTCATTTCTTTGCTCATTGAGTAGGATATAGCCTTGCAAAAGAAATGCTAATTAATGGAGAGAGAGAGAGAGAGAGAGAGAGAGAGAGAGAGAGAGAGAGAGAGAGGTGCACAGTACTAAGCACACAGAGAAATTGTATGAACAATTACTAACGGCAAAAAATATCAAGTGAGCTTACAAGCTCATGTCTTTAATCCAAGCACTCAGGAGGCAGAGGCAGGTATATCTGAGGTCTATCCAGGACAGCCAGAGGTACATATTAAGACGCTGTCTCCCCTATGAAAAATTAATCAAACAAACAAGAAAGATAGAAAGGACTCAGAGGTTTTTACTAGAGATCCTACAAAGAATTACATTCACTGCAGTTCTGTATTCTTCTTCCATAATCTTGAGGTGGCCCAGTTTAAACTGTAACAATAATGAGATCTTACTAAAAGGGAATGAATGTTTAAACAGATACAAACAGATAGCTCAAAATATTGGCAATGTAAATGTTGATCCTAAATAAGCAACATAGGACAGGAGCTGGCTCATCAGTGAAGAGCTCTTGCTGGTCTTAAAAATAATTGGCCTCAATTGCCAGTAGTTAGAATGAAGCTTCACAACTATTGATTACTCCAAGTTCAGGAATTCTGAAGCCATTTTCTGACTACTATGGGGATTAGGCATACATGATGTGCATATTCATTCATACAGGCAAAATATACATATTCATTAAAATAAATCAACACAAACACAACAGGTAGGAAAAATGTCATATACCTGCAATCGAATGACTCAGAAAGCTCAGGCAATATAGCCAGGCAGTATGAATGTCATGAATACATGCTATCCTAAGAAACAGAATATGCTCTCTATCAAATTTCAAAATTCATAACGTGGATGAAGATCAACACAGCAGCATTTGCTTGACATGTGCCAAAACGCACAGTCCAACCCATCAGCCAATAATATAAAAACGAACAAACAAAGAATAAGCAGGGCATGTTGGCCCACATTGAATCCTGGGACTCTGGAGCCAGACGCAGGTGGACCATTTACATCTGAGGCTGCATGTTCTAAACAGCTACTTTCAGGACAGCCAGGACTACATAGAGAAACTTTGTCCTCAAAAACAAAAACAAAATTAAAATTATAAAAAACACCAGGCTTGCAAAATACCTTAGCACTGAATAGCAATTGTTTCAACTGCATCTTATGTGATTTAGGGTTAGAGTCTATAATGCTGAAGGCAAGACAACATAAGAAGGAAGCTGACTAATCAGGTACAATCAATACACAATACACACACACACACACACACACACACACACACACACACACACACACACACACCCCACACACCCCACACAGGAAATGGGTTGAGTCTATAGACACCCAAATGTCATCCCCAATAACTAATCATCTAGAAAGCTTCCTCCTACAACAGCTTCTATTGAGAGAACTGAGTTGGCCAGAGCAAGGCTGACTCCTCCAAGACAGGTTGTAAACTGACAGGTTGGGAAGCTAGGCCTAAGTTTCTGTTTCCCAGAACTGGAAAAGTCCAAACAAGTCAATTCTAGGAAAACCATCCCTCAAAGGCAGCTAATCAGGAGCTTCCAATGACCCTAATAGCCTGCAGCAGCCTATACACTCTTCAAATGCCCCAAATCACTTCTGACATTCTTGATTGTCACATCTTGTAAAATCAGAAAGCAAGTTATATCTTTCCAACATACAAAGGCACAGAATACCCCTTCCCATTCCAGAAGAGAGGAATGTGTACATAGTGAGGGAAGATTGGACCAAAGCAAGAAACCCAGCAGGACAAACACCAAATCCTGCAGCTCTGTCTCAGACACAAGGAGCTTCAGATTCAAAAGGCTTAGATGGCCATATCCCTGCAACTTCTCATACATCTCTCGGCTTTGTTACCTCCACTTGCTATAAGCAGCTCTTCATGACAGGTGTCTCATAACTTGGGTATCTCTATATCTTGTAGTCTCAAATGCAACTCAGGCTTCATCCTCAGACTCATCCCATGCACTCTCACAGTGTCCTCCCTCACTGGGGATCTCACTCTGCCAAACACAGATGGCTGGAACAGTACTGAACTGAAACCACGGGGGAAGAAGCCATAACCTTATTTTTCCATATTTCTTATTTCCAGAACTTGGGTGCCACGCTTGGACCAGTAGTAGCAGGTTTTATATGAAGTTCCTTCCTGGGTCTAGGAATGACTTTGCCAACTACCCCTTCCATTAACTGAAGGCTTATCAGGAGGGACTTTTTCCCTTAATTCACTTTCTTAGGCTTCCAATCCTGAGCAAAGTCCTTCTCTTTAATGGTGATAATCTCTTTGAAAATTCATGCCTCTGTCTCAGCATTTGGCTGCCATGTGTAACTTCCCAGGGCTGCTTTTCTCTACAAACCACAGACTTTGCATTTATTTCTGCTCAACTTGTTGGTTTTTTTCTTGTAGTCCAGAATGAGTTACTAGTAATAATCACCTAACAGATTCAATATTTCACCTGAGAAATATAGGTAATTGTTTTTTAATTTTGCCTTGCTCAATTTCTCAGAGCATGGGTGGAATAAGAAAGACTTGGGGTCAAAATACCAAATAAATGACCTCTAGCTAAATTTTTCATGGAGTCTATTTTCCACTGAAATCCTATGACCTCAACTTCTGACTGCATTACTTGCATGACTCCAGTCTTCAGGTGCTACAACAACAGCCGATTAAGCTCTGAATACAGCTTTCTATGCTGTATTGCCATCTCAAGCCCTGATGTTTACCAGGTTCCTCCAAAGGAGAACATTTCTAGTTTCTCTAGTTTCTGTCCAGCAACAAAATAACCTTTTTTTTGTTCTAACTTGCTAGTCTCCTACTTTGATTCAATTCTCTAACCAAAAGCATCTCAGCAAATAAACAGGTTCACTTGTTTGGTCCAGTCACATGACAGCCATCAGTTCTGGAGCTTAGGATAGAAACTCAAGCTTCAAGAAAAGGCAAAAACCATGAACAATTATTGTTTCCTGCTTGGTCACTGTCTCATACTTAGCCAGCTCTCTTACCCAGCCCAGGCCCACTTGCTCAGCGATCCTGCCACACTCAGTGTAGAGCCATCCACATCAATCATCACAACACAATCTCTCACTGATACAGCATCCAGACATTTTGATGAGGGCATGCCCTCAAGTGAGAGCCCCTCAGATGATTGTAGGCTCTAAAATGTTCACAACTGAAGCTAACTAGGACAAAAAGGCAAAAATATATCAGAAAGTTTAAAAAAACCCAAATCAAATGTGTTAACAATATCATTTAAGTAGCAAAAACCAACAAACCACAGACACACACACACACACACACACACACACACACACACAAAATCAAAATTAATGATTACGAAAACTGGAAAACACAGATTTGCCAAGAAATGAGGAGAGGCAAGCCTTTAGAAGAGGACACTAAAACTTTCCCAAATATCAAAACTTCAAGAAACTCATAACATAGTAAATTTTCAGAAGATAAAGGAGACAGAAAGACAGAGAGAAAGTGTTTTAAACATGAACTACAAGAGTGTAATAACAAATTTATGAAATTACAGGCCAATACTCATCCTGTGTATTCTGTATCTCATCTTTGCCAATAAATAAATAAATAAATGAATAAATAAATAAATAAATAAATAAATAAATAAATGGGATTAGCTATGGCAAAATCCCAGTCAATTGGGCATAGTGGCAGCCTAAGGAATGGGAAAGTATTTTTTTTAAAGAAATCCATATCTTATAGAGGCCTAATATATAAAATACATAATGACTTCAAGAAATTAAACTTTCAAAGTAAAAAATTCAATTAAAAAATGGGGTAAAGCGGCTGGAGAGATGGCTCAGCGGTTAAGAGGACTGACTGCTCTTCCAGAGGTCCTGAGTTCAATTCCCAGCAACCACATGGTGGTTCATAACCATCTGTAATGGGATCGGATGCCCTCTTTTGGCGTGTCTGAAGACAGCTACAGTGTACTCACTCACATTAAATAAATAAAGCTTTAAAAAAGGGGGGGGTATAAATCTATACAGAGAATTCTCAACAGAGGAATCTCATAAAGCTGAGAAATACTTAAAGAAATCATTATCATCTCAGCCATCAAGGAAATGCAAATCAAAACTACTTTGAGAATCTATCTTGCACATGTCAGAAGGGCTAAGATCAATACAAGTGACAAGTCATGCTGGTAAGGATGTGGAGAATGGGTAACAACTCTCCATGCTTGTAGAGTGCAAACTAATACTGCCACTATGGAAATGAGCATTTCCTCAGAGTCCTGCTGCCTCAGAACCCCTAGAATCCATCTATCTCAAACCACAGCTATAAAACTCTTGGCATCTATCTAAAAGGTGCTCCACCCTACCACAAGACCATTTGCTCACCTATGTTCATAGCATATTTATTCACACTTGCCAGAACGTAGAAACAACCTAAGAGTACCTCAACTGAAGAATGGGTTGAAGGACCCTGGTTCTTACTGAAGCCTAAGAGCTGTCAGGAGGCTTGGCCTGGTGGAAAGTAGGTAGATTATGGGTACCCTAAGGGCTTTTGCCAGCTTTACATCAACTGCCTCTGGTCAAGGCTAGGACAAGTTCCATTTTCCACCCACAGTTCTTGGGAGGAGCAGGGACATTCTTGAAAATCCTGCAAAATGTACTGATAGTAGACTGACCCTCTGCTCCCAGATGAAGAGCTCAAAGGCATGCCATATAAGTTTGAACTGTAAACCTGCTAATGTAACCTGTGCCTCTGAAAGTATAAAAACTGCTTGTCACAGCCACTGGGGTCACTTCCATTCACTTATTATGAGGGGCTGATTGAAGGTTGACCCCAACACACCCAAAAATAAACTCTTGCCTTTGCATTAAACTCCATTCTCATGCCTCACTTGGGGGATCTCCTGGTAGTTAAGACTCACTTTGAGCCTTAGGGGGTAAACAAAAAAACGTGGTGCATTTATCACTCAGCTGATTAAAAATATGACATCATGAATTTACAGGCAAGTAAATGCAACTAAAGAAATCACACCCAGAATGACAAACATGGCATGCATTTACTTACAAGTGGATATTACCTATTAGGTAAATAGTAATCAAACCCAGAGGGGTTAAAGAGGTGGACTCTAGGGACGAAGCACAGATCTCTTTCTAGAGGAGAAATAGAATAATTTCTGTGAGTAGACCAGAGTTTGATGGGAACAGGAATAGGGAGGATCAGTTGAGAGGGATGCAGGGGAAAGTACAATGCAGCAAGAAACAGCTGGAATTAGGGGTTATTTGGGAGTTAGTGTAGAAATTCAGTACAATGACAACTTCCTGGATGACCAGGGTGACCATAATGAAAACTCCTGGTAATGGAGGATATGGAGTCTGAAGGGACCATCCTTTGACACTGAAAGAATAAAATATGCAGCCAAGAAGTCAGAAGTTTAAAAATGCTATCTCAGGGTTGGGGATTTAGCTCAGTGGTTAGAGCGCTTGCCTAGGAAGCGCAAGGCCCTGGGTTCGGTTCCCAGCTCCGAAAAAAAGAACCAAAAAAAAAAAAAAATGCTATCTCACCCCTAAGAAGCCCTAAATACCTCAAATTCCAGACCCTGCCCTCAACCTGAAAGTAAGTACTTAAGATAAGGCCCTTAGATATACGATTCCCAAACTACCTTGAGAAGCAGGAAGCTTCTCCTAGGAACTAAAGGGAACAAAAAGTTCTGCAATCTTGAGAGACAGGAAGCTTCTAGTGATTTTCTAATGATACCACCCCTGGCCCCTTAGGCTGTGGTTTCTCCCTGTAAATACCCTTTCTCCCACCTCTTGGGGTCGAACTCCTGTGCCCCTGCATGGGATATGAGTCTCGACCCCAGTGCACCTAGCTTGTCATCAACAAACGAGCATTGATGTTATTTTCATATTTAGGCTAACATGAATACAACTGCAAGAAACATGAGCATTCTGGTACTTTTTAAAACTAATTTCAAGTGCATGGAAACTATACTGAGAAGACTGCTGGGATCCATGGCAATTCTGTCATTTTTATGATAACTTAGTGCTGGTATGAGGAACCGGCTTTATGGTTGCAGGTTGTCTCCAAACCCATCAAAGGCAGTGACGTCACCCAGAGGTGACAGGGACCTGTGCATCTGTTGTCATATATTCCCAGTGTCCTCCTAGTCCATCCCCACCCTCACCTGCAAGAGGTTATGTCCCTGCCCAAATAAAAAGCCAACCCTTCCTGACCTCCGCCCCTTCTTTCTCTTTTCCTCCTTTGTGCCCCACCCCACCTCCTAGCACCAATGAAAGTCTCTCAAGTGGAACCCTACTGGCCAGGTGTGGTCTGTCTGGGCAAGAGCCATGATTCCAATACAACACTCTGCAGGATGGGGGTTGCTTGGGTGTAGGTATTATGTCCACATGTATCAGAATACATATGTTAAACATGCACAATTTTACATCAACTATAGAAACACAGTATTAACTAGTTTTAGTAGGTATCTATGGAAAATCGCAACCTACTGCTATCAGAGTTTAGTGCTAAGACACAATCCTGTGTCACATCCAGATTCATTGTCCAATTCTGGACCATGCTTTATTTTCACTCTTTTTGTTTTCTCAATTAAGTCATACTTCTAAAGATCTTGTCTACGTGACACTAAGGATGTATTCTGTGTCACTAAAGTCTACACTAAAGTCCTCTTTCTATGGCTTTGAACATTATTTCATATCAGTTTCAGTTTCGCACACATACTATATAGCTTGCTAAATGAATAATTATGTAGAATATCTTTTACCAAGTTATATAACTGTAAACAACACCATTATAGTGATGTTAAAAAAGGAATGTTGGGTATGTTCAATTTGCAGCAAAATTCAAAATTTAAAGAAAACGTCTAATAATATATAACAGGACAGCTGATTTCAAAGCTATTTGCCATGTGAAAAAAACCTCAGAATCATCAACAGGATTATGAAGAAACAGTGCACATTTTGGCACAGTGTAGATTCCATCTGTACTTATCAAAGAGCTACAATGATCAAAAGTTTTAGCACATTTGTGAAAAAATGAGATGTAGAGAAAAAAAGGCAAGAACATAAGCCCCAAATTATAGTCAAGTTTTAATCAAAAGACCTAAGGAAACTCAGACAGGAAAAAGATGAACTTGACCAATATTACCTATGATTGCATGTGTATTCAAATGGAAAAAACACAGACGTCCCAACTCCCACAAGAATAACTCGAACTGACCCCTAAACTGCTATATTTCTGACCCTCCAGCCACTACTGACCCCACGCTCTAGAGCTCTCTGTGTGGAGGTGGTAAGAAAGGAGGGTTATGGATCTGCGGCTCCCAATGCCCCCGTGTGATCTCACACAAACCCAGCCCCCCACCAACCCACACACAAACGAAGGTTGAAGAATAACTTAATGTCTGCTTCCACATGATGCCATGTGTATTTTAGTAATGATGTAGAATCTGCCCTACCCACCTACACCCCACCCTGCACACCTGAGAAACCTCTGCATCTCAGAAACTCCTTTTGGACTCTGGAACTGAATTTCCCTGAATCATTCCATTCACTGTGACTGCTGATAGTGGAAAGGTAAAAGGATTTTAACAAGTATTGCCAAAGGATGATTCTCATAACCTCATCCTTATATTCTGTGCATATTTTGGAGAATTGTTTGTTAAATTGTAGCTTTGCTTTCTATGGCACTGTGGGGCATAAAAATTATGAAAAACAAACTCGAGGTAGCTGTATTAACCAGCAGTCCCCCCAAATCTAACTCTTGGCTTTGCATCTTCACTACCCCCAGCAGAGAGACTGTTTGACTCACGCTGCTGGGTCGAGTACAAGGAACTATATTCAGGATCCTTTTCTCCTCCATCCTTGTTTCTCTCCTATCTGGTGTTAGGGAGTGAAATGGGGGTGGGGGGAGGGGGCTGAGGAGGAGGGGGTTTAAGGGTGGGGAAAAAGAAACCACAAAGTAGCAAAGACCAGCAAAGATCCAGTTAGCTGGGTCTAAAATGCTAAAAGAGGATCTAGCCTAGGTAGATTTTACATTCCATGTATGCTGTCACCCTTAAGTTTGTTTTAGGTTCAGGTTACAGGTTAAGTTTTGAACAATTTAAATATAAACTGGAGGATATATGTCTGACCACTTAGATAGGACATTTACACAGCAAACATTTCCGGGATGTTTCTTAAGTACACCAGTGCCCTAAAACAGTAGGTTAGTGACAGTGTCCTAAGTGGAAGGTCTCAGATGAAGAAAAACATAGGAAAAGGAGAAGGGAGAAAGTATAAAAGCTGGGGGGTGGGGGGCGAGGGTCTTAAACTAAGTAAGCTTAAGAAGAATGTCACCTTGTATACAGTTTACATGAGGGAAATGGAAAAAAACAGGAGATATCTATGAAGTCAGCAGAAATGTTAAACTACGAAGTTAGCCGAAACATCATATAATGGGAAACACTCAGGAAAAGTCTAATCAAACAGTGCTGAACAAGGAACTCAGTGTATTTCAAAAATATTCCTTACCAAGCCTATAGTGGCCTTGGGACCCATAACCCATAAGGTGGCAAGACTTGTATTCTCAGAATCTTAAGCAACCCCTCCCAAATGCCCTGGCCCCAAGCATATTCCTGGTTTTAGGGGAGCTGTTTTATCTCTATACCCAGGGCCCCTTAGGAAAGTTCCCAAGGACTAGGCCCTAGATGGTTACTGGCTCTGCCAAGCATGTCCCTGAGTCTCAGAAGGAGCTCAAACACCAGGACCTCAGGAAAAGGAGGGAAAGCGTAGCTTGATCAGGGCAGCACTCAATACAACAGTGTTTTTTGTTGTTTTACCATTTCTAATGGTTGTCACCAGATGTCATCTTGACCATGTGGCAAACTATGCTTTTCTCAAGAAGAAAACTAAACCTTTATGGCACACCAGGCCTTACTGTTGATTGTGATCCTGTAATGCCCCACTGATCAGCTTGTTAGAGGCCTGCTCTTTGATATGGTGAGGGGCTTAGTGGCTGGTTGCAAATCAGGGTCTGGTGCCATATTTCTGGACAATCCTGGTGAACAAACTTGTGTATCCTAGCATCCTAATCTCTAACAGGCCTGGTTAGCTTACTACTTACAGGTGGGGTGTTTTGCAGGCAGTCCTCTCTCAGCTAAATTCTACTTGGTGTGCCTTGCTATCTCCTAACCTTTAGCAAATCCCTTACATCATCAATTCTACTCTTACATTACAGCTTGATACTGGATTGCTACCCAGCACATGAGATGCCTTCCACAACCTCCACAAAATAACTCCAAATGGACCTTACATCTTAATGTTAAATGCTAAGAACAGAACTTGTAGAAACCAGGCTTCTGAGTTTGGGATAACGCCAAGGATCTTTCCATACACAAGCCAAATGCTCTGCACAGTTGCAGCCCCTACAGGGAAGTTATTCAGAAACTGTAGCTGGGTCCAGTGAGTGGCTAAGACCTCACAGGTAGCCGCTGATTCCCACTCAGCCCCGGGAAAGACCCACCACACCAGCTCCCACTGCTCAGTTCCTCCCCCTTCC
The DNA here is from genome assembly GCF_021556685.1 of Rattus norvegicus. Lineage (NCBI taxonomy): Eukaryota > Metazoa > Chordata > Mammalia > Rodentia > Muridae > Rattus > Rattus norvegicus. The sequence continues at coordinate 129,326,405 of NC_141542.1, read as the reverse complement.
CCCCCACCCACGCCGCCGCCCACCGGCCGGGCCCCCCGGCCCCCTGCCCCTTTGTGGGCAGTGACCCTGTGCTCACCATGTCGCAACTTTGGAGCTTGCCTGAGCATGCCTCACAGAATCCAAAGGCAGGACAAAGAGCACAACAGCCAGGACCATTTAAAACTGCTTAGCTACTAAGGGAATCCTGCAACAAGGCACCCGGAAAAGCCCGCCTTCTCTTCTGATTGGCAGGTCCAGTGAACTCTGATTGGCCAGTAGTCTTGAGTGACTTTAGCACCTCCGTAAGAGTTAGAGTGAGCTGAAGATACAGTCAGCATACACAGTTCTCAGCCCAAGCTTCAATTCCAGAGCCAGATCTTTTCCGGATCTACAGGGATTTGCATTTCAGTAGCCTGTCCTCCAATAGCTACTCATCTGTCTCCCCGCCCAGCCCCAGGAAGGACCCACATGGCCACCTACCACTGCTCAGCCGCTTGCTCCTCCCTTTTGTGGGCGGTGACCCTGTGCTCACCCGGTCCTCACTTCAACCTGCACTCAGCTCACAACACTCAGTAGGCTCTTTCCCTTCCTCCTCCTGGAATAAAGGTATACAGCGTGCATAACCCCTGGTACTCAACTTGCACTAGGGTTATTAATCTTTCCCACAAGTGGAAGGGTGCCCAAGATATTAACAATTAAAGAGAGATTTGAGGAAACAAGAGTTTTGCTTTGTGGCTGTTGGGATTCAGACCCGACAATCAGCTGACCTTCATATATTTAACACAGGGAAGCGGTCTGGGCCTCCAGGTTCTCCCAGCACTCCTCAGTCCCCACCTGTATCAGGGCCTGTCTGACATACCCCACCTTGTACCTTGAACTTTCCAGCGCAGGGGCCGAGTTTCCCTTCCCCAGAAGCTCTTCCTATATCATCCAGAAATTTTGTACTCTTTGTCTTTCTGTTTCTCTGCCTCTCTCTCCCTCCCCCTCTCCTTTCCTTCTCTCTCTTCCCTCCATCTTCCCTCTGACCCCCGCTCCCTGCCTACTGCATTTTTCTCTCCCTGCTTGCCTTGCTTGCTCTTTCTCTCTTTCTCCCCACCCCTGCTCTTTATCCTCACTCACCATATCGACTTTTCTGACCTCTCTGGGACTAGTGAACTCTATCCTTGGGATCAGTGAGCCCACTAGAGAATTGCCCCCAATAAACACTGTCATTTGGCTTGGGTGGAATCCTTCGTGCTGGGCTTACGTAAATTGCAGCTACTTTTCACTGGTAGGTACTGGAACCCTGGGAGACAAACCTTGTGGAACACTAGTGTTAGCCAGCACATCCTCTTCAGTGGGAAGGTGAACACACATTCACACACAGAACTGTTTTAGTAAAGGTTCTCTAGATGAACAGACCTGATAGGATGAATCTCTGCATGTTGAAAGCAGATTTATTAGAATTTTCACATCGTTAGTCCAACAATGGCTAACGTGGCATGTATAGGGGTAGGGAAACCTATATGTGAACATAGGCAGACTCCTTCAGTAAAATCCCAGGGCTTATTTTTCTTGAAGGAAATCATTCCTTTGGAAATGACTCCTATCCTCTCCTTGCCTGCCACAGGGGGGTAATCTTTCTCATTTCTTCTGTCTTGTCTTACATGATGGCTATTCCTTGTATTCAAACTGACTACATGTGGAATTAACTAAAACTGAAAGAGTTTGGGTACTGTGGGGGATTACTCTTAATTATACCTTTTGAAATGTGAAAACCCTTCTTTAATCTAGATTTTTTGAGTTGTTAAGATCCACCTTTACTCTAGGTCACAGCTTCTGGTGGCAGCCTACATATATAAAGAACACTGAAGATGGTAGCTCATTCTCTGTGTCTACTTACCTTACCTCTGGCTAACAAGTTCTTTCTTGCCTTTTCTTCTCTCTTTCTCTCTTTTCTTTTTCTGGCATTAAAAAGCCTACTTCTTTGAAACTCTGGTATATACTGAAGACAAACAGACATCCAGCCACATGGACTGAACCACACTGGATTCTTCAACTTTCCATTGGTAGACAGCCACTGTTAGTGAGACATTCTAATAAATCCGCTTTCAACATGCATACAGAGATTCATTCTATCAGTTCTGTTCATTAATAGAATGTTTAGTTGTTGTTGTAAAAATACAAAAATAAAAAAGGTATTGGTGTCTCTTACCCTGCTGGGTTCGGCAACTCAGTGCCCCAAGATATGCGCTAGATATCTTGGTGGAAACACATACCAGCCGCATGCTTTCCTACACTCAAACCCTCACAATAAAAGAAGATACAACACAATAATCTTTGACCCAATTGGTAAGATATAATTGCCCTCTTAAACATACAAAGCCCGGTACCATCCATCCCTTAAGAACATTGATAACAACCTGTAAATACACAGAGCAGAATCTTAACATCACTTGCCATGGCTTCTCCCCTCTCGCCTTCTCTCTCCTCCTTTCTCTCCTCCTCTCCTCCTTTTACTTCAAACTTCTCTCCAACCCATCCTTCCTTCTCCTCCGGGCCTCCTTCTATCCTGTACCTGACCCTCACCTGTACTTTACAGATTCAATGGAGAGGTGTTTCTGGTGAAGTCACCTGAGTTCTGAGTCCTTGACTAGGCAGCTGTCCTTGGGGCAGTGGAATTAGCATCAAAATACAGTAACTTCAGGGCAAACCATAACATTTAGTAATATAGCCGTGTGTGCATGCGTGGTTTTTGTTTTGTTTTTCCACCGTTCCACTGAGGAAGATGTCCCAGCTAACAACTGTTATCCACGGTGTTTGTCCTCTGTTTCCTGCTTTTCTCCCAGGCTTGCCTCAGACCTACCAGGTGAGAAGTAGCTGCAGTGTACCTGAACGCAGATGAAGTCACAAGGCTAAGTGAAATTGCAATGCTAGAGTAGATAGGTTGGGTAAAACTAATCCTCCACAATGGGAAGGCCCAGAATATATGGCCTTCACGAATCCTATAAGACGCAAACTGGTGAGAGGGGCACCACACATTTGAAAAGTGTTGTTCTTGCCCTTTTCTGTGTGCCAGACCTTAGGGTTGGAGATGTTGCTCAATTAGATGAATTAAATTCAATGCTGCCACGGGCCAGGTGGCAGCATTGAATGGCAAGAGACAAGGGGAACGTAGTTATTATACTAGTCAGAGTAGACAAAAAAACGTTTATAATGACAAAGCCGGTAATGATCAGCACAGGACAGGTGAAATTTATAATGGCATGACTCGTTCAGACATTTGGTAGTGCCTAATCAGTCATGGTGTCCAGGCAGGAAATACATAAGAAGCCTACTGCATATCTGTTTGATCTCTATAAGCAGACAAATTCTCAAACAAATGAAAGAGAGGCTACATTGGGTCCTGGCAAAAGGCAATCTTGGCCAGTAAATCAATTTCCAGAGTAGGCTTGCAGACCCAGAACCCCTTGAATGAAAGGGTGGCCAGGTTCCCCAGAGGAAGGATCTTGATAAGGCACCTAAAAATTTTGCTATTAGCCTCTTTCCAGTTCTTCCCCAGAGAGACCTGTAGCCTTTAACAAGTATAACTGTACACTGGGGAAAGGAAATAATCAGGCTTTCCAGGGTCTATCGGATACTGGTTCTGATCCCAGCAATCCCAAGAAATGCTGTGGCCCTCCAGTTACAGTAGGGGCTTATGGAAGACAGGGGTTTAATGGAGTTTTGACTGATGCCTGACTCACAGTAGGTCCAGTAGGTGCCTGAACACATCCTGTGGTCATATCCCAAGTTCCAGAATGTATAATTGGGATAGATACACTTAGAAATTGGCATTCACAGTCACAGACCATATGAAGGTCAAGAAGGAAGACCAAAATGTGGATGCTTCAGTCCTTCTTAAAAAGGGGAACAAAATACTCACAGGAGGAAACACAGATATAAAGAGTGGAGCAGGGACTGACAGAGACTGCCCCACCTGGGGATCCATTCCATATGAAGACGTCAAACCCAGTCACTATTGTTGTTGCCAAGAAGTGCTTACTGACAAGAGCCTGATATGGATGTCTCTGAGAGGCTCTGCTAAAGCCCTACTGATACATATGAGGATGCCTGCAGCTAACCATTGGACTGAGCATGGTGACCCCAATGGAGGAGTGAGAGAAAAGACTGAAGGTGCTGAAGGGGTTTGTAACCCCATAGGAAGGACAACAATATCGACAAACCAGACCTCAGAGTTCTCAGGCACTAAACAACCAACCAGAGTACACAAAGACGGACCCTTGGTTCTAGCCACACATATGTAGCAGAGGACTGCATTGTCTGGCATCAATAGGAGGAGAAGCACATTTAGTGGGTCTATTTAGATTCTGGACACAGCACATTCCTCACTTGGGTGTGTTACTCAGGCACATTTACCAAGTGACTAGGAAAGCCACTGGCCTTTTGTGGGGCCTGGAACAGAAGACTCTTCAACAGGTCCAGGCTGCTGTGCAGGCTGCCCTACTACTTGGACCATATGATCCAGCAAACTCTATGGTACTCCAGGTTTTTGTGGTAGATAGAGTTGCCGTTTGGAACCTCTGGCTGGCCTCTGTAGATGGATCACAGAAGATACCTTTGGTATTTTGGAGCAAAGCTATACCATCATCCGCAGACAACTGTTTTCCCTTTGAAAAACAGCTCTGGGCCTGCTATTAGGCCTGAGTAGAAACTGAACATTTGGCAATGGGACACCAAGTTACCATGTGACCTGAACTGCCCATCATGAGCTGGGTGTTATCACAAGGACAGCTTGGAAGTTACCAGGAATTCTGGGGTTGTTGGCTCCTGCACAGCTCCAATGTGAGGTCTGGCTAATGGTGGGACTGGCAGTCAGCCAGCTACCACTAACTCTATCAAGCTGTCAGTTCTCATGGCTGTCAGAGTGTCCGCATTGGCTATGTCTCAGTTTCCTACCACTAACATATTTGAGCTGAGACATTGAGCTGAGACATTAAATATTGGAAACACATATAAACAAGGACTGGTCTATCTACCGTACCTCAACCCATTTCCTGATTGTTCAGAAACACTGAAGTTTCCAGAGTGGAGTCTGTGAGTCTATTCTGGTTCGATGCTACACACCTACAATAACAGCAATCAAGAGGCTGAGGCAGGAGGACTGCAAGCTTGAGGCTAGGCTGAGGTACATAGTGATACTCTGTCTCAAAAATTAAAATACAGGAAAAGGTAAGAGGCCCACCTGCCCTGAGAAATTTCCTAAGCCCTCAGTTGGGATCCCAGGAAAAACTAACTAAGAAGGTCCCCCAAATCAAATGGGTAGTGTCTTAGTTGGAGTTTCTCCTGTTGTGAAGAGACACCATGGCCATAGCAACTCTTATAAAAGAATACATTTAGTTAGGGCTGGCTTACAGTTCACAGGTTTAGTCCATTATCATCATGGTGGGAAGCACGGTGGCATGCAGGCAGGCATGGTGCCTGAGAGGTACCTGAGATTTCTACATCTGGATTTGCAGACATCAAGAAGAGAAAGGGAGCAACTAGGCCTGGCTTGAGCAACTGAAATCTCAAAGCCCACACAACAGTGACAAACTTCCTCCAAAAAGGCCACACCTCCTAATAGTGCCATTCCTTAAGAGCCTATGAGGGCCATTTTCATTCGGACTGTCACAGGTAGAAAGAAACTGCACAGCTTTAAAATGTGTATGTGATCACTAGCCACTGTCTAGGTAGGGAAGGTGGAGGGAGGCACGGTGTGGAGAATGTGCAGAATGAATGTTTCTGGGAAGCATGACTTCAAGACTAGAAATACTTTCTTAAGTAAATAGTTTGCTCAAATGCCCACACGTCTCTTACTTTTTCCCTACCCTTCAGAATGCAGAGTTGACATTTAATCAAGATTCTAGAGAAATTAAAGCCCCCATACTGCTGTGCTGGACTTGTGATAGATGCTTCTCTAGCCTATTCTTTTTCTCTTATTCTTTCAACCACAACCTTTAATCGCATCTTCTGAGAAAAGACTTATGTGTTTGATTCTTCTGATATCACAAAGGCACAGGCAGGAAGAAGGAACGGCCATGGTGGCTGCCAGTGGAGAACAGGCATGTTATTGACTACGGGAGTTGTGGGACTTGGTTATTTCTGTTGCTTCTGAGGATGATATTTTAAAGGAAACTCTTCCTCATGACTGAAGGAGATTTTCACACATAAGACATACACCAGCAGCCGGTGTATCAGTGACATGTCATGGCGTCACTCTGCACATAGGTATGGGGGAGTTACAGATTGTGGATGTGGAGAAGGGACTGTTGGTAGGTAGTGGTCATGAGAATCACAGTCTCTTCTTTCCACCAGGATCTCTATTTCTATTTTTCTTCCACAGCACTGAACGACTCATCCGCACTGTCATTTCCTTTGTTGAAGTTTATGTTTTTCCCTGTTGAACTAGTCTAATAGGGTGCAGCATTTCTCGAGACTTCAATTTTCTAGTGTCACCTAGTGTCCAGGACACCATAAGTAGGACACAACTGGAAGACAGTGCTGAGGGTGCACCCTGGTGGCTCCTACTGAACCAATCTCATATAATGAGTTGATAAAAGTCTGAGAAAGGTGCTATACTGTGTACAGTGAATTTCCTTTAAATAAATGTTCATGTGTGATGCTTATTTTATTAGAAAAATTTATGACAGTTTTCATAAATAATTAGTTATATATTCTATATAAATACATTAAAAATAAAAGATTTAAAGTAAAAATTAAATTTAAAAATGTTTTCATGATTTTTAGTTTCAAAAGAAAAATTGTTTCTGGGTGAGTGAATCTTTGAAGCACACTTCAGTAGCCTATTTCCAATGTGACCAGAACTCTAGCTGGAGGACACGATGTGCAAAATTGCTCAACTACATGCATTTTACATGACTGTCCTCCTACACAAACGGGAATATTCTGATCTGTAGTTTAGGTGCTAATTAAAGCATCTAGTTAACACACCCCCTTCTTCAAATAGACCATGGAGCCCTTTCTCATCTCAAATAAATTTCACCAACCTTCTTAAGGAGGGGAGACAACAATTCTTCTCCCTTTTTTGGCAAGGGTTTTGTATTTTTATTCTTAATACAATTTCCCAGTATCACTATATCCATAATTTAGTTAATGTCTTCAAATTTAATTTTCCAATAATGAACAAATTTATAGTAGATCAAGATGACTAGATGGGAGAATATGCATCACACTTCATAACAGTTTTCAAAAGCAGACTCTGTTAACTGTGAATGTGTGCATCTGAAAGCTGCTCTCCTAATTTGCTGATACAAAATTAATTGCTGAGCATACTCCAGAGAAATGACACTTTAAAAAAAAAAGATTCATGTCATGTATCTAAGTACACAATAGCTATCTTCAGACACACCAGAAGAGGGCATCAGATCTCACGACACATGGTTGTGAGCCACCATGTGGTTACTGGGATTTGAACTCAGAACCTCTGGAAGACCAGTAAGTGCTCTTAGCCACCGAACCATCTCTCCAGCCCTGAGAAATGACATATTTAATGTAATGTTTGTTAGTGCAAATTTCATGAAATGACAGTATAATGTGCTTCCTGTGAGTTCGATGGTCAAGAAGCAATACTGAGCAGCCACAACAACATAGTTGACTTAATCTATGCTCAATGCATGTAACATTGTGTAGAAATATATAGAACCCAGACACATCTTCTTACACTGTAAATCAGCTTAGATGTTTTACAATACTCGATAAAATGTTGATTCTGAGAAAACACATTGAATTACTAGGAAATGATCTCTGCATGCACATCAAGAAGCAGAATTCATTACCTGTTCATCAGACAACATTACCAAAGAGAAGCGGTGCAAGACTTCAGAGACCAAGCACAGTGCATGCTTCGCATGATGTAAAAGAACACAGGAGGGAAAGCTTTAAGGGAAACCTGTAGGACTTTTCTTTCCCTACCCATCACTAACACAGCCAAAGGCACTTGTGTATTCTTTCTATGAACCTTGCAAATTCTGAATAGCTTGGAATTAAACATTTTGAAATCTAACAGTCACATAAAAGGGATCTCTCTGGAACTGCTTCAAAGTGTCAGCAGCAGATCCCATGTTCTGATGCTCTGTTGAATGGCAAGGAGGTGGACATGGAGGTTGGTCTGGAAAGACTGCCATGTGAATCATAAAGATACTCATCTCTACCCTGTCAAATATGTGTCTGCGTTTAAATAAATACTAGTGTTTAAATAAAATAAACACTGTGAGAAGCCAGAAGGAAGCACCTTGGAACCCTCTCTTACAGCTTTTCCTCTCTGGCCAAGAATCATTGAATCTGTTAGAGCATCTCCTGGAGTCCTTGTCTGACTTGAGAGGGCGTTTATGGTGCTTTAAGCTCTAGTCCCTCTTGGTCATTTTGGTGCTTCTTATTGTCTCAAGTGAAATAGACTGCTTTAGAACTAATGCCTAGGATTATTCTATATCCCTACAGTAATGTGCTTCTAGGAGCTAACAGAAGTGGAGGCACGGCTGTATTCTCTGAGTATATTCCTCAATATTGTCATCACCTTAGCAATTTCCCAAAGATTAGACAGTTAATTTGTAGCTCAGGGTTCCACATACATGGATTTCTGCTTGAAAAACTTAGGCACGACATACACACGTATAACTCAGCCTTCAAGAGGTAGAGGTAAGAGGATTTTCAATTCAAGACTACCCTGAGCTACATATGAGATTCTATCTTAATACATCACTGTCCTCATGGGGAATAAAGAAATGGAAAGGAAAAGTAGATATAGAAGGATATAAATGAGGAAATATGAAAGGAGAGAGGAGAAGGAAAAAGAGACTATTTAAAAGATGTGATTTCTCTACCAAACACGCAGAGATCTATCTGCTTGTCACAATTTCCTAATAATTCAAGATATTTTCTTAGAAGCAACATTGTATTGAATATTGTAAAATATCTAAATTGATTTATGGTGTAAGCAGGGGGTGTCTGGGTCTTATGCTATTACTACACAATTTTACATAGGAGACCTGGCGATTCCTAGATGTAATATTGATGAGGTGACCTGGAATAAAAGTCCCAAGTATACAGAGAACTGAGTGCATGCTGACTGTGACGACACCTTATGGAAATTGTCGAGGTGATAATCAGAATCTAAGGGGAGAGTCATTAATACAGACCAGTCTGGCCCATGTGTGGTTAGACAAGGTCAGTGTGAGGGAGATGGCATGGAGTCAAACAGTGATCACCAAGAGCCTTCCCGTCTTGTCTCTTCAGTAGCCTGCTCTATGACAAGAGTTGTCCAGAGAGAAAAATGAGGCAGAATCCAGAATAATAACCTTCATTGCTCTCTGCTTTTTAACTTCTCTCTGAAGATATCTGTTGGGAGGCCACCTACAGGAAGTACATTAAACACCATCTACCATAAACCTGACTGATCCCCCCCTTCTGTGCACACCAAGTGCCCATTACTCACAGGCACAATAGTACTTTTCAAAGGAAGACACAGGGGGCAAGGTGGGATCCACTTCTCAGTTTGTCATGGGCCAGCCTATTTGTGGTTTGATGAGGAAAGATTTCTTCTTTTCAAAGCAATAAAACATTTTTTGCTGTGTGCTAAGAAGCAGAACTTTTGCTCAGTGTCTTCATTAACTTGAGTTTAGATACGACCACGAATAGAATCCCCATGATGGCACAGTGGCTGTATAAGGACAAGTAGAGAAACCTCATTATCACATCTGCCCTGTCTCACTAGTGATGCCCTCATCATGTTATGACGTAGCAAGAAGGCCCTAATCAGACACTGTTGCTGTGTTCTTTAAACCCCCAGTCTCCACAGTCAAGAGCCCAACAAATCTATTTTCTTTTAAAAAAAATTGACCAGGCTGTGGCCAGAAAATGAACTAAGATAGTAGTATCTTTTATTTTGTTTTCTTGTCAACTTGAGTATAGAAACTTTAAGGGATGTAAATAGAGATTTAAAGAATTTATTTAGGGCCAGTGAGATGTCTCAGTGGATTGATGATCTGAGTTTTATCCCCAGAATAGATATGGAGGAAGGAGAGAACTAACTTCTGAACGTTGTCCTCTTGTCTCTGCATGTGCACTGTGGCACTCACATGTGTGCAAGTAGGTACATTCACCCACACGAGTCAATAAATATTTTAAAGTTATTTTATTTTGCAATATTTAACTCAAAAATATTAATAAATATATTTATTGATTTCTACACTGTATCAAAAGCACATGTAATACTGTATTCATTCAGTTATGTTTAATTATTCTACTCGGTTTCCAGTTTTATATTAGCTTTTCATGTGACTATTGACTTTACATATTTTTATAATTCCTACTGTCAATGTTGAGCCTCTTACAATCATTCTAAAGTACATGGCTTTCGGTTCTGACCTATTGAAGGCTGTGACCATACCAACTAGAAAACAAGTTCAAACCACATGCTTCCATTGACTGGGAAATGAGTCAAATCATAAGCTTCTCCCTTATGATTGACAAAGACAGATGTTTTTCCATTGCTCCTATTATAACCTACAGAATTTGAACAATTACCACTTTCTTAATTGATGTTTAAAGTCGGTGTACAGTGACTATCAACAGTTCCAAGGTATGGTCCTTATACCTACTTATTAACCCTTTCTTTTTTTTTTAAATATTTATTTATTATAGATAAGTATACTGTAGCTGTCTTCAGACACACCAGAAGAGGGCATCAGATCTCCTTACAGATGGTTGTGAGCCACCATGTGGTTGCTGGGATTTGAACTCAGGACCTCGGGAAGAGCAGCCAGTGCTCTTGACCACTGAGCCATCCCTCCAGCCCTTATTAACCCTTTCTTAAGTGGATTTCCTTGTTTTGGTTTAAAATGATTTCTCAAGTGGCCTCTGTTAGCACCCTAAACTGACATTATTGAAGGTGTTTCCAGAAAGACCTAATCTCAAAGCTATTTGGTGTCTACTAATGGACTTAGAACAGTTCTTTCTGTTTAGAAACACTGTACCCCTGATCTTAAAGAAAAAAACAAAAACAAAAACAAAAACAAACCTGTATTAAAACTTAGCCATTGGTAAGCCACTGAGCTGATGTGCAGCAGGGCAGGGCAGAATATGATAGGGGTGAATGGAATTTCCCCTCTGCCCTCTGAAGGTTTGCTGCAATAAAATGATTAAAATAAATTAAATGGGAGAAAAGTGTGTTAATGCATTATTGTCCTTAAGTACAGCCCAACGTGATTCAGAAGCTTTGGGCCCTGCTCTTTCTAGGGGAAATGAAATACAGAAAATGTCAGGTAACAGCACGCTGGGGTTTTCTCTTGTTGAGCTTTTTTGTTTTTTAGAACAAATAGTAAAAATCATTTAGGGAAAGTTGCAGGCTTGAAAACTATACAATAGTTTGGGATAACATGTATTTGCTCTCCAAACTTGGTGGGTAATAAATATCGTGTCCAATCTTTGAGAACCTCCCACCTGAGGCTCCATTACTACATCTGATACAAATCTGACAGAGGCTGAGGTCAGTTAGAGGGACACTGTGCCTGTCTTCTACGTTTTAATGGCTAAATCACAACCTGTATTTTTTTTTTAAACACCATCTGTTGTTTGTGATAGTCCTTACCAGGTAATGTGATACAATTTTAAAACATGTGTTCCCTTCTTCAAGAGAAGCAGTTTTGGGGCTGGGGAGAAGGCTCAGTGGTTAAGAGCACAGACTACCATTGAAGAGGACCAAGGCCTGGTTCCCAGCATCCACATTGGAAGGTTCACAGCTGCTTCTAACTCCAGCTCCAGGGGACCAGATACTTCTAGTCTCTGAGGGTGCCCTCACACTCCCACACATACTAAAAATAAATATTAAAAAAAAGAAAAAGCTGTTGTCAGCTTGCCTTAATAGTCCATTTTATGTATTTTTAAAAACAGATAAAAAGGTGGGTTGGATATTAGCAATGTTCAGAGTTAGCAAGATCAAGTGAAAAGGGTGTCATTGAAACAACCCAAAATGTTAACTGCTAGAGTTGTCTTAGTCTCAATCTCTCATCATTCCTAATGATGTGTGTGTGTGTGTGTGGGGGGGGGGAATCGTGTTTACCAGTGCACACTTACTGTTGTCCCCTATCCTGCATAGGCTCTCTAATAACACTAACAGCAGTGACACAAATAGTAACTAAAGTTTATTTGGTGTCCATTAGGTGACAGGGCCTGCACAGTCTTATACATTTCACCCCTAGTTTTACAGTAATCCCGAATGGTATGTGCTATTTAGTCGGTTTTACAGTTGAAGGTTCTAAGATGCTGTCTAGCACTCCATTGGTGTGGGACTCAGAACTGGAATCTGTGTCGCTCAGTATTGAATGCTAAGTGTTGTGTTGTTTACTACTTATTCTGTCTCGAGTTGGCTCGCCATCCTAGGGGTAATAAACTGATATTTGTTAGACAAAACTTTAGTCCAAATATCTAAAGAAGCATTATCTTATACAGGCATGAATTTAAACATCTCTCGACAGCCAAAATTGATACAAAGATTTAGTGAAGAAAAAAAAATCCTTGCATGTTGCAGGCCGCCACCACTGCAGCCGGGGGTATGGGGTGGGGTGGGGTGTTCATGTAACATGTACCCTAGCCTCAGTGACATACCTTAAAAAAAAAGACATTTGAGGACAAAGGAAGCATCTAATGCTGACTTCTTGTGAAAGTACATGTGGTTAATCAATCAGATAGGCATACAATTTCATTCTGTAAAGTTTTATAAAGGAAAGTAAACTAAGTACTGCCTGGGAGTTAGTGCTGTGCAGAGCACTCAGGCTTCTCTATGATTCTGCCTTCTTCTCAGCACCTCACAGCCAACAGCTGCCTCCATTACACCAAGTCACTCAAAGGAGTTTCCTTTGAGATTTCAAGATACCTCAGAAAAGACCTTAGTAGACATTTTAATGTTACTTTATTTTCAAGATACAGCTATCTAAATGCAGTGAGACCGTTAGGAAACTCACCAAAGTAGATTAACATTGCTGTTACCAAGTTGCAGATATACAGGACCCAACCTCCTTATCACTTTATGGTGATGGAGGACTTTTATTATTCTTGTAAAATATATATAATATGAAAGCTATCATTTTTATCTAAGTTGATTAAATTGATAGTTGATTGGCATGAAGTACATTCACTGTATTGTGAGATTATGATTCCCATGCATCACAATTCTTTTACCATTTCAAACTGAAATTCTATATTCAATAAATACCAGATCTTCACTTCTCCCTCTCACAGCCCTCGGCAACCACCATGCTGCTTTCCATTGCTTCCAATTTGTTGTCTCTAGGCTCCTTGTACAAATAACATCATATAGTATTTGTCTCTTGGCAACTGGGTTATTTCTTTTTGTGTAAATTCCTTGGAGCATCTATGTTCTGGCATGTGCCACAGCTTTTAGTCTGAATTATGTTCCATTTGTATATAGTATGTGCATATATGTTTGCATGCATTTCTTGAACAATTGTTCACCTCAGCTAATATCTACCTTGTTTTTGAAGCTGGGTCTCTCACTTGAGATAAATAATTTAGGCTAAGCTGTCTTGACAATGATTCCCAGGCACCACCTCACCAGAGTTGGTTTTACTGGCAGAACATATATATATGCCTCAGTGGTATTTTGCAGTTTTGTAATGTGCGTTTGTGTGACTCTGTGCGTTCCTAAATCCAGCTTGGATCTAAAGCTTTCAAAAATGTCTTAATACTTATTATACAGAATAATGGGATTATAGGGTGTCCATGCATTATGTAATGTATTTTGACAATATTCCCCCTTAATTTCTCTCGGGATTGCATTGAATCTGTAGATTGATTTTAGAATTATGGCCATCCCATGAGCATGCAAGGTCTTTCCGTCTTCTAGTGTCCTCTTTAATTTTATTCAGTATTTATAAAATTTTCATTATAGAGGTCTTTCACTTCCTTGGTCAGGTTTAACTCAAGAGAATTGGGGGGGGGGCTTGGACTTTTAAGTTGTTTTGAATGGGATTATTCCCCAGATTTCTTTCTATATTTATTTTTACTGGTTGATAAGGCTACTGCTTGACATATATATTATTATGGTGAGATGTGTTTCTTATATTCTGAGTTTCTAAGGCATATTTGACATGATTGAAATGTTATTTCTGTTCTATCAAAAAACAACAGATTAGTGAAATTTATAGTTTATTGACATATTGAGCCACACTACATCTCTGGAATAAACCAGTTTGTTCATGGTAATTTTGTGATATATTATTGAAGAGTTTGCAGGTATTTTTAAGGAAACTTTGCATATATTTATGTTGGAGATTGGACTGTGTTTACCTGGTTTTAGTACTAGGGTAATACTAATGAAAGACCCCAGCTTAGCAGCAGTAACGCCATTTTACAAGGCTGTACTTAAGATGACTGGTTCAGGGAAAGGTTAGAACACTGAGTACACAGCGGCTGCCAAACAAGATGTGTTTGGTTGAAGGCCTGGCAACAGGAGGACTGCCGTTGAGCACCTGACAATGAGAAAAGCCCCGGGAGAGGTCCCACACCCTGGTGGGGGGGCCGAGTCAGCCGTTATGTTCCAAGAAGGTAGCTAAGAAACTTGCCCCCGGGCTGAACCCTTGGGGGGCCGAGTCAGTCCTTATGTTTCAGGAAGGTAGCTAGGAAACTTGCCCCCGGGCTAAACCCTTGCCATATTAGAATCCACCAATTATATCCCTGTAACCATGCATCTGCTTCTGTATGCTTGCTTCTGCTCCCCAAAATCCTATAAAAGCCCATCCTTGGTTCCGTGGGGCGCGCCAGTCCCCCGAGTGACTGAAGCGCCCGCAGGTGCCTGTGCCTGTGTATCCCAACAATAAACCAAATCCTCTTGCTGATTGCATCCTGTGGTGTCTCGGTCTGGTCTTTGGAGTTGGAGGGTCTCCATCCCGAGGGAAAGTTCTCCCTGAGAGCTTTTCATTTGGTGCGTTGGCCGGGAAAGGAGATCCTCCACCCAGGGACCACCGACCACCCACTGGGAGGTAAGCCGGCCGGCGTCTGTCTGTCTGTCTGATTTTGTCTCGTTCTGCCTTATTCTGTCTGTTCTGTGAGCGCTCAGCCAGGTCTGTTCTGTGAGCGCTCAGCCAGGTCTGTTCTGTGAGCGCTCAGCCAGGTCTGTTCTGTGAGCGCTCAGCCAGGTCT
This sequence comes from Rattus norvegicus, assembly GCF_021556685.1. Taxonomy (NCBI): domain Eukaryota; kingdom Metazoa; phylum Chordata; class Mammalia; order Rodentia; family Muridae; genus Rattus; species Rattus norvegicus. The sequence continues at coordinate 129,311,231 of NC_141542.1, read as the reverse complement.
GTTCTGTGAGCGCTCAGCCAGGTTGTTTGGAATTTGGGCGGGACGAAGAAGGAGCTGACGAGCTCGGACTTCTCGCCCCGCAGCCCTGGAAGACGTTCCAAGGGTGTTGGGGCCCGACTTTTCGGGGCCCAATCTGGGAGAGGAGAAAGATCCGGACTAACGGCACCTCTGTCTGTATTTTTGGCTTTCAGAGGGCCCCGGACCTTTGCCACCTCCATCTGACTTTTTGCTTTCAGTTTGGTACCAAAGCCGTGCAGCACGCCTGTCTGTTGTTTGTTTGACTGTTGGTGTTATTTGTTTTCTCTGTGTCCTAATCTTCCTTAGAACTAACATGGGACAGTCCCTAACAACGCCCCTAAGTCTCACTCTTGCCACGACCGGGCACACAACCAGTCCGTCGAGGTTAAAAAAAAAAAGGAAAAGGGCAGACTCTCTACACATCCGAGTGGCCCACTTTCGGAGCAGGATGGCCAGTGAATGGCACATTTAATAAGATCATTATTTTACAGGTTAAAGATTGGGTCGTCCACGGACATCCTGACCAGGTTTCTTATATTATCACTTGAGAGAGTCTCGCCTTAACCCCCCCCCTCCCGGGCGGAACCCTTCATGGACCCGAATTGGCCTCCCCTCAACCCCCAGCCTGTCCCCTCGGCCCCGCCCGGTCCGCCGGCCACGTCTTCCTCTCTCTACCTTTGTGAAATCAGAGCCTTCTAAGAAACCTGTCCTCCCGGCAGACCCAAACTCCCCTCTCATAGATCTTCTCTCTGACAGGCCCGGCTAAAACGGAGGAGGCAGAGCCGCCGGCCAGATCAGTTGCCGGGCCACAGTCTGATAAGGGTTTCTCCCCTGTCGCAGGGAGATTGCACAATAAGCGAGAGGTGATGCCAGATTCAACCTCCCAGGTTTTCCCACTTAGACAGGGAACCGGTGGCCAGACCCAATACTGGCCGTTTTAAACAACACAACCCTTCTTTCTCCAAAGATCCGGTGGCACTCACCGACCTAATAGAATCTGTTTTACTTACCCACCAGCCTACTTGGGATGACTGCCAACAGCTCTTACAGGCTCTCTTAACCTCAGAAAAAAAACAAAGAGTGTTCCTAGAGGCCAGAAAGCATGTTCTGGGAGATGATGGGCGTCCCACCCAGCTGCCTGAGAAAATTGATGCTGCATTCCCACTTAAGAGACCAAACTGGGATTTTAATACAGCTGAAGGTAAGGGACACCTACGCCTTTATCGCCAGTTGCTTCTAGCGGGTCTCCAAGGGGCTATACGATGCCCTACTAATTTGGCTCAGGTAAAACAGGTATTACAGGAAGCAGGGGAAACTCCCTCCGCCTTTCTAGAGAGACTTAAGGAGGCCTACCGTATGTACACTCCCTATGACCCAGATGACCCAGGACAAATGACGAGTGTCTCTATGTCCTTCATCTGGCAGGCTGCTCCAGATATCAGGACTAAGTTACAGAGGTTAGAAAATTTGCAGGGCTATACATTACAGGATTTACTTAAAGAAGCTGAAAAGATTTTTAATAAGAGAGAGAATTGAGTCGAATCTTGGCCAACGTAGTTCAGGGCCAAGAAAGGAAGGGAGATAGGGGGGAGCTCGAAAGGGGCTGAAGCTGGATAAAGATCAATGTGCCTATTACAAAGAGAAAGGGCACTGGGCCAAAGAGTGCCCCAAGAAGCCTGGCGGACCCCGAAAGCCTCGACCACGAACCTCCCTCTTGGCTCTAGATAAAGATTAGGGAGGTCATGGCCAGGACCCCCCCCCTGAGCCCAGGGTAACGCTTAAAGTTGGGGGGCAGCCGGTTACTTTCCTGGTAGACACAGGAGCCCAGCATTCAGTCCTCACCCAAGCTTCAGGACAACTCAGCGACCGGACGGCCTGGGTACAAGGAGCTACTGGTGAGAAACAATATGGATGGACTATGGACCGCCGGGTTCAGCTGGCTACCGGTAAGGTGACCCATTCCTTCTTACATGTTCTGGACTGCCCGTACCCTCTGCTGGGCCGTGACCTGCTCACCAAACTAAAAGCACAAATTCATTTTGAGGAAGGAGGGGCCCAAATAACTGGCCCCCACGGAACTCCCCTTCAAGTTCTAACCCTATAAACCGGGACAAGACACTGGCTTGGACAGAGACTGGTGGGATGGGGTTGGCGCTCCAACAGCCCCCCTTAATTACAACTCCAGTCTCCATAAAACAATACCCCCTGTCACATGAAGCTTATCAAGGTATAAGGCCTCACATTACGAGGCTTCTAGATCAAGACATCCTAATCCCCTGCCGGTCGCCTTGAAATACGCCTCTTCTGCCTGTTAAGAAACCCGGCACTGGAGATTATAGGCCAGTACAAGACTTGAGAAAGGTCAACAAGAGGATAGAAGATATTCATCCGACTGTTCCAAACCCTTACAATTTGCTCAGTAACTGTTGATCGATGAGAAACAGGGGTATGCTAAAGGGGTCCTAACACAAAGGTTGGGACCCTGGAAACGCCCTGTGGCCTACCTGTCTAAGAAATTGGACCCTGTGGCCTCCGGCTGGCCACCGTGCTTAAGGATGGTGGCTGCTATTGCTGTCCTGATCAAGGACACTGGAAAATTGACTTTGGGACAGCCACTCACCATCCTAACACCCCACGCAGTGGAGGCCTTGGTAAAGCAGCCCCCAGACCGCTGGCTCTCTAATTCCCACATGACCCACTACCAAGCCTTGTTACTGGATGCAGAACAGGTTCAGTTTGGACCCGTAGTCGCCCTCAATCCTGCCACCTTGCTTCCCCTACCAGAGGAGGCAGAACAGCATGACTGCCTACAAATCCTCACAGAAGTACATAGAACCAGGCCGGACCTATCGGACCAGCCTCTTCAGAATGCTGACCACACATGGTACACGGATGACAACAGCTTCTTGGCAGAGGGAGAGCGAAAGGCTAGAGCTGCGGTCACTACGGAGGACAAAGTGATTTGGGCGAAAGCCCTGCCTGCTGGTACCTCCGCACAACGGGCTGAACTCATCGCCTTGACTCAGGCGCTCAAGATGACAAAAGGTAAGAGGCTAAATATATATACAGACAGCCGTTATGCCTTTGCCACGGCACACATCCATGGGGAGATCTACCGGAGGCGGGGGCTGCTCACATCTGAGGGTAAAGATAAGGCTAAAATTCTGGCCCTCTTAGAAGCCCTATTCTTGCCCAAAAGACTGAGTATTATACATTGTCCAGGACACCAAAAAGGGCACAACCCAGAGGCACGAAGAAACCGGCTGGCCGATGCCACGGCGCGAGAAGCGGCCATGAGCAAACAAATCTTGCCCTTAAATAGCCCAGACCAACCCACGCCCCCACCAGTGGGACAAACCAGTTGGGTTTATGCCCATGAGGACATAGAGCTCCTAGAAAAAAAAAATGGGGGCCATCTACCACCCTCAACTAAAACAGTGGGTCTACAAAGGAAAGACAGTTATGCCAATAAAAATGACTTTTAAATTGATCTCCTTTTTACATAAATTAACCCATTTGGGGTTTAAGAAGATGAAAACCTTACTAGATCGGGAAGAGATAAATCTGTGTTTTTTTTTTTTTAATTGGGACAAAGCGATACAAAAGGTGACTGAGAGTTACAAAGCGTGCGCTCAGGTTAACCTGGGAAGGACCATGATTGGACAAGGAGTTCGTCCTAGGGGACACCGTCCCGACATCCATTGGGAAATTGATTTTACTGAAATTAAACCAGGTATATATGGATACAAGTATCTCCTAGTGTTTATAGACACCTTCTCAGGATGGGTCGAAGCCTTCCCCACAAAGCACGAGACTACAAAAATGGTCACCAAGAAGCTCCTCGAGGAAATCTTTCCCAGGTATGACATACCTCAAGCGTTGGGGTCGGACAACGGGCCCGCTTTCGTCTCCCAAGTAAGTCAGTTGGTGGCCAAATTGCTGGGGATTGATTGGAAATTACATTGTGCCTATAGACTCCAGAGTTCAGGTCAGGTAGAACACATGAATAGAACAATTAAGGAGACTTTATCCAAACTTACGCTTACAACTGGCTCAAAGGATTGGGTGGCCCTCCTTCCCCTAGTTCTATATCGGGCCCGGAATACCCCGGGCCCCCATGGTCTAACTCCTTTTAAAATAATGTATGGAGCACCACTCCCATTTGTCCATTTCTTTGATTCAAACATTGCTGATTTTGCTGACAGCCCTTCTCTGAGGGCCCATTTACAGGCCTTACAGATTGTACAGAGAGACGTCTGGAGACCTTTGGCCGCTGCTTACCAGGACAAGCTTGAGCATCCGGTGGTGCCACACCCGTTCCAGATTGGAGACACCGTGTGGGTGCGCAGACACCAGACCAAGAATCTCGAGCCACGGTAGAAAGGACCCTACACCGTCCTCCTGACTACCCCGACCGCCCTAAAGGTAGACGGAGTCGCGGCTTAGATCCACGCACCACACGTCAAGGCAGTCCGGTCTGAGGAATTGACTAATCACAACACTACACCCCAGACATGGAGAGTTCAGTGCACTCCAAACCCCTTAAAGTTAAAACTCCTACGTGGCTCCTCCTAGCCCTTTTGTGGCCTAGAGTCAGTGGGGAAATAAGCCCCCACCAGACAGAAATTTCTTGACCAAGTCGAGTGAAAGATTTCACTCAAAGTTAGCAAAAAAAAAATGGGGGAATGAAAGACCCCAGCTTAGCAGCAGTAACGCCATTTTACAAGGCTGTACTTAAGATGACTGGTTCAGGGAAAGGTTAGAACACTGAGTACACAGCGGCTGCCAAACAAGATGTGTTTGGTTGAAGGCCTGGCAACAGGAGGACTGCCGTTGAGCACCTGACAATGAGAAAAGCCCCGGGAGAGGTCCCACACCCTGGTGGGGGGGCCGAGTCAGCCGTTATGTTCCAAGAAGGTAGCTAAGAAACTTGCCCCCGGGCTGAACCCTTGGGGGGCCGAGTCAGTCCTTATGTTTCAGGAAGGTAGCTAGGAAACTTGCCCCCGGGCTAAACCCTTGCCATATTAGAATCCACCAATTATATCCCTGTAACCATGCATCTGCTTCTGTATGCTTGCTTCTGCTCCCCAAAATCCTATAAAAGCCCATCCTTGGTTCCGTGGGGCGCGCCAGTCCCCCGAGTGACTGAAGCGCCCGCAGGTGCCTGTGCCTGTGTATCCCAACAATAAACCAAATCCTCTTGCTGATTGCATCCTGTGGTGTCTCGGTCTGGTCTTTGGAGTTGGAGGGTCTCCATCCCGAGGGAAAGTTCTCCCTGAGAGCTTTTCACTAACTTCATAAAGAGTTTGGTAATGTAACCTTCTTTGCTATTTAAAAGCATAGTTTGAGAAGCATTTGTGTATTTCATTGAAGGTCTGGTAATTTTTTTATTTGGTAAATATTTGATCACTACTTCACTTGTACTGCTTTCTACAAAGCTGCTCATTTTTTTTTTTTTTTTTTTTTTTTAAGATCTTCACGATTTAGTTTTGGTAGGTTATATACATCCAGAAATCTACGTACTTTAGAGTTTTCCACTTTATTGGAATAAATGATTTCTAAGATAAGACCTAATGATTTTTCTGAATTTCATTAATGTATGTAGTAACAACTCTCCTTACCCTCCCATCTATTTACATTGAAGCTTTTCAACTTGATTGTTTTCGTATTTGAGGATTTTACTATATATCATTTTCATCCCTCCCTGTTCCACAACCAACCTCCCATTTCCTTCCCCAAATTCACTTTTTCCTAACCCCCTAAAACTAAACACCAACCTAACCCTACCTGTCCACTCCCTAACCCTAACCCAAACCCACACCGCCCCCCAACACTTTAACCCTAACCCTTACTTTCTAATGAAGAGTTAAAATAAAAACTTCATAAAAACTGCAAAAGAACAGCAGATAAGGGGACAGGACAGAGCAGGCCTGAGATGTGCCCTGACAAGCCTAAAAACAAGGTCAAGGGATTGTTCCAGGAACTAGCACCCACCATCTCAGCTGAGTCGGGGCCATCCGGGACGGACAACTCCCTGCTCTACAGATAAAGATAAGACGCTCTCCTACATTGAGAACACTCCAGCCCGCATGTACTGCTTACAGATGAGACCTTGTACCCATTTCCCTTGCAGATAACCACGCTGAATCCCCTTGCCTTTCCCCATAAAAAGCCTTAAATTTAGAGTCTTGGGGTCGATTCCTCTGTCTCCTGCGTGACACACGTTTCGGCCCGAGATCTCGTTAATAAACGCTACCTCTTGCTGTTACATCAAGACCGGCTACTCACGTTTCCTGGGGAACTCCATCCCGCGACTAGAGAGGCTCCCCAAATTTTGGGGCGGCTCTTTCACTAGCACTAAAGGCACACCCAACCACCCTAAACATAATCCCTACCCTTCTAACTCAGCTTGTTTCCAATAGACTCCTGGCATTTACTTTGACCATGTTTTTGAATTGTTAGGTATTTATGCAGATTTCAAGACACAGACTTTGCCACAGAGCCCAGGGTTTCAGTGAATGGAAGTATGAATACTTTTGTTATAGTGAGAGTTATACAAATGTGCAAAGGCTTGACCATATTTAGTACATTCACAGTTTTTCTCTAGTGTGGTATATTTTATGCTGTTTGTCTTAATTTGGGTTTTAATGCTGTGAAAAAATACCATGACCAAGGCAACTCTTAGGAAGGACATTTAATTGGGGGGAGGGTATACAGATTCAGAGGTTCAGTCTATTATCAAGGTGGAAGGAATCTCAGTGTCCAAGCAGACATGGTGCTGGAGAGAGTTCTACATCTTGATCAGAAGGCAGCCAGAAGACTCTTCTGCCCTGGGTAGAGTTTAAGCAAGGGGTCTCAACCCCCCCCCCCCCCCCCCCAGTGACATACATCCTCAAAGGCCACAACTACTCCAAAAAGGCCATACCTCCTAACACTGCCACTTGCCATGGGCCAAGTATATTTTAACCACCATACCTTTGAAGATCACAGTAAAGGCTTTACTACATTGGTTACATTCATAGGGTTACTCTTTAGTATGTATGTGTTCTTTTATGTAGTTGGAGTTGGCATGATTGTGAAAAGGCTTTAGCACATTCATTACATTCCTAAGGTTTCTCTCCAGTATGAATTCTTTCATGCCTTTTAAGGTCATTCTGACCTACAAAGGCTTTACCACATTCATTACATTTGTAAGGTTTCTCTCCAGTATGTATTACTTTATGTGTTTGGAGACTACCATTCCATACAAAGGCTTTACCACATTCATTACATTTGTAAGGTTTCTCTCCAGTATGTGTTCTTTTATGATTTTTAAGAACATTCTGACCTACAAAGGCCTTACCACATTCATTACATTTGTAAGGTTTCTCTCCAGTATGTGTTCTTTTATGTTTTTTGAGATCATTCTGACCTACAAAGGCCTTACCACATTCATTACATTTGTAAGGTTTCTCTCCAGTATGTATTTTTTTATGTACTTGGAGATAACTATGAGATGTAAAGGCTTTACCACATTGATCACACTTGTAAGGTTTCTCTCCAGTATGTGTTATTCCATGCCTTTTGAGATGACTGTGTTGTGCAAAGGCTTTACCACATTGATTACATTTGTAGGGTTTTTCTCCAGCATGCATCATTTTATGCATTCGAAAATTACGGTAACGTGTAAAGGCTTTACCACATTCATTACATTCGTAAGGTTTCTCTCCAGTATGAATTCTTTCATGTCTTTTAAGGAGATTCTGATCTACAAAGGCTTTACCACATCGATTACATTCACAGGGCTTCTCTCCAGTATGTATTCTTTTATGTACTTGGAGATAACTATGAGATGTAAAGGCTTTACCACATTGATCACATTCATAGAGCTTCTCTCCAGTATGTATTCTTTTATGTACTTGGAGATAACTATGAGATGCAAAGGCTTTACCACATTGATCACATTCATAGAGCTTCTCTCCTGTATGTATTCTTTTATGTACTTGGAGATAACTATGAGATGCAAAGGCTTTACCACATTGATCACACTTGTAAGGTTTCTCTCCAGTATGTGTTATTCCATGCCTTTTGAGATGACTGTGTTGTGCAAAGGCTTTACCACACTGATTACATTTGTAGGGTTTTTCTCCAGCATGCATCATTTTATGCATTCGAAAATTACGGTAACGTGCAAAGGCTTTACCACATTCATTACATTTGTAGGGTTTCTCTCCAGTATGAATTCTTTCATGTCTTTTAAGGAGATTCTGACCTACAAAGGCTTTACCACATCGATTACACTCACAGGGCTTCTCTCCAGTATGTATTCTTTTATGTACTTGCAGATAACTATGAGATGCAAAGGCTTTACCACATTGATCACATTCATTGAGCTTCTCTCCTGTATGTATTCTTTTATGTACTTGGAGATAACTATGAGATGTAAAGGCTTTATCACATTGATCACATTCATAGAGCTTCTCTCCAGTATGTATTTTTTTATGTACTTGGAGATAACTATGAGATGCAAAGGCTTTACCACATTGATCACATTCATAGAGCTTCTCTCCAGTATGTATTCTTTTATGTACTTGGAGATAACTATGAGATGTAAAGGCTTTACCACATTGATCACATTCATAGAGCTTCTCTCCAGTATGTATTCTTTTATGTACTTGGAGATAACTATGAGATGCAAAGGCTTTACCACATTGATCACATTCATAAGGTTTCTCTCCAGTATGTGTTATTCCATGCGTTTTGAGATGACTGAGTCGTGCAAAGGCTTTACCACATTGATCACATACATAGGGCTTCTCTCCAGTATGTATTCTTTTATGTACTTGGAGATAACGATGAGATGCAAAGGCTTTACCACATTGATCACATTTGTAAGGTTTCTCTCCAGTATGTGTTCTTTTATGTCTTTTGAGATCTCTCTGAACTACAAAGTCTTTACCACATTGATCACATACATAGGGCTTCTCTCCAGTATGTATTCTTTTATGTACTTGGAGATAACTATGATATGCAAAGGCTTTACCACACCGATCACATACACAGGGCTTCTCTCCAGTATGTATTCTTTTATGAACTTGGAGATAACTATGAGATGAAAAGGCTTTACCACATTGATCACATTCATAGAGCTCCTCTCCAGTATGTATTCTTTTATGTACTTGGAGATAACTATGAGATGCAAAGGCTTTACCACATTGATCACATTCGTAAGGTTTCTCTCCAGTGTGTGTTATTCCATGCGTTTTGAGATGACTGAGTCGTGCAAAGGCTTTACCACACTGATTGCATTTGTAGGGTTTTTCTCCAGCATGAATTCTTTCAAGAGTTTGAAGCTGAGAATCGTATGTAAAGGCTTTATCACGTGGCTTACATTCATAGAGTTTCTCTCCAGTATGTGTGCTTTTATGTCTTTGGAGATGACTCTGTTGTGCAAAGGCTTTACCACACTGAGTATTTTCAGAGGATTTCTCTCCAGTATGACATCTTTCATGTCTGCAAAGATAGATAGTTGGCACAAGTGAAGGCTTTACCACATTCACTAAACTAATGAATCTTTTTACCTGTGGAAATTAATTTTATAATTTGGTCTAATTGTAAAGAAGAATCACATCTTAAGGTTGTATCACTTTGTTTACACTCATGGTTTCCCATTCACTATGGGTTGGTAAAAGTGTTATTACATGACTCACATTTGTACCATCCTTTCGCTCTATGAGATTTCTCATATATTTGAAGAGAAATGGAAGAGCTCAGAGCTTTACCACATTGTGTACATTCATATGTTTTCCTTTATTGTCAAACACATTACATTAGCATAACAGAATGGCCAAGTGAATCAGGGCAAACAGAAAGGGATTTCCACAATCCTAGTATTCCTAGGGATTTTCTGCTATGTGACTTTATTGATATATTCCCAACGAAGTTGGGAAACCAACTAATTATAAACTTGTATCACACTGAGAAAGTCTGCTCAAATGTGGACTGCTACATATATCCTAATTGTTCTGTGGGGGGACATTGCTTCTTTCAATATCCTTGTGCTCACATGGCTTGTATCCATTGTGACACAGGATATACCTGTTAAAATTACAAATGAAATGTTTCCACATTGCATTCACACAGTTTGACTTTTTGTTCATCATAGTCATATGGCATAAGAATAAAGGTTTCTCTTCAACAACATTTTTGACTCTCATGAACTGTCCCTCTCACTTAAACTTAACAATGTTAGTATATGAGTAATCAGTTTTACTATGATGATATATTTGCCTATTAGAAACATGAACTTATCACCTACTCTGTGTGTGTGTGTGTGTGTGTGTGTGTGTGTGTTTGTGTGTGTTATGAGACTAGACAGATTGGCAGGTTTACAGAGTAGCTGTAATGTGGCTATGATTCAAATGGTAAGGCTAAGACATTGTTTCTTTGTCTTCTTTCTTAGAGGAAGGCCTTGCAAAACACAAATCAGACACTTAAAGAAGTGCTTTTTTTTTTTTTTTTTTTTTTTTTTTTTTTTAACCACTGTTGCTTTTCTTTAAAAGTTCTAGGACGTACTAACATTTCTTCAGAGGCATGTTCATACCAACTTGCACATGAAAATTACCTGCCATGTCTTCTGAAACTTTGACAATGTTCTTCAACAGTATGGTCTTCCCAATTGTAACCTAAAATATAATGCCAGAAAATGTATGACATATTATTGGAAATTAGGCAACATTTAAGTTACTATCTTCAGTGAACCTGATCTTTTCACCTCATTCTTCCTTATTCTCAATTGAAGTTACAGAAAAGCAACAGTAACAAAGGAACATTTGTTTCCTTATTTTAAAAACTGAAAGAAAATTCACTGTCTTACCTATAGCAGTGAGGTTCCTGTAGGTCTCTTGCATCACATCTTTGTAGAGACTCTTCTGTGAAGGATCCAGCAAAGCCCATTCTTCTCGGGTGAAGTTCACATGTACATCATCATAGGTCAATGCATCCTGAAATATCCCATACATTAGTACAACAGAAACCGTGATACAGATATCACTGTAAATGTATGTTTCTGATATTTCCCCCACTTATTTCTTGACCCAGATGTTCTAATGTAATTATCAAATCATCTTAGAAGAAAACTGAGTAATAAGGTTCACCTCTGTCATTTCTTTGCTCATTGAGTAGGATATAGCCTTGCAAGAGAAATGTTAATTAATGGAGAGAGAGAGTGAGAGAGAGAGAGAGAGAGAGAGAGAGAGAGAGAGAGAGAGAGAGAGGTGTAGTACTGAGCACACAGAGAAACTGTATGAACAATTACTAACTGCAAAAAATATCAAGTGAGCGTATAGGCTCATGTCTTTAATCCAAGCACTCAGGAGGCAGAGGCAGGTATATCTGAGGTCTATCCAGGACAACCAAAGGTACATATTAAGACCCTGTGTCTCCTATGAAAAATCAATCAAACAAACAAAAAAGATAGAAAGGACTCAGAGGTTTTTACTAGAGTTCCTACAAAGAATTACATTCACTGCAGTTCTGTATTCTTCTTCCAGAATCTTGAGTTGGCCCAGTTTAAACTGTAAAAATAATGAGATCTTACTAAAAGGGAATGAATGTTTAAACAGATACAAACAGATAGTTGAAAATATTGGCAATGTAAATGTTGATCCTAAATAAGCAACATAGGACAGGAGCTGGTTCAGCAATGAAGAGCTCTTGCAGGTCTTAAAAATAATTGGCCTCAATTGCCAGTAGTTAGAAGGGAGCTTCACAACTATTGATTACTGCAAGTTCAGGAATTCTGAAGCCATTTTCTGACTACTATGGGGATTAGGCATACATGATGTGCATATTCATTCATACAGGCAAAATATACATATTCATGGCAATATAGCCAGGCAGTATGAATATCACGAATACATGCCATCCTGAGAAACAGAATATGCTCTCTGTCAAATTTCAAAATTCATAACATGGATGAAGATCAACACAGCAGCGTATGCTTGATATTTGCCAAAACCCACAGTCCAACCCATCAGCCAATAATATAAAAACGAACAAACAAACAAACAAAGAAACAAAGAGAAAGCTGGGCATGTTGGCCCACATTGAATCCTGGGACTCTGAAGTCAGAGGCAGGTGGACCATTTACGGTTGAGGCCCAATGTCTACACACCTACTTTCAGGACAGCCAGGGCTACATAAAGAAACTTTGTCCTCAAAACAAAAACAAAATTAAAATTATAAAAAAAAACAGGCTTCCAAAATACCTTAGCACTGAATAGCAATTGCTTTAACTGCATCTTATGTGATTTAGGGTTAGAGTCTGTAATGGTGAAGGGAAGACAACACGTGAAGGAAGCTGACTAATCAGGTACAACCAATACACAATACACACACACACACACACACACACACACACACACACACACACACACACACACACACACATACACACACACCCCACACAGCAAATGGGTTGAGTCTATAGACACCCAAATGTCATCCCCAATAACTAATCATCTAGAAAGGTTCCTCCTACAACAGCTTCTATTGAGAGAACTGAGTTGGCCAGAGCAAGGCTGACTCCTCCAGGACAGGTTGTAAACTGACAGGTTGGGGAACTAGACCTAAGTTTCTGTTTCCCAGAACTGGAAAAGTCCAAACAAGTCAATTCTAAGAAAACCATCCCTCACAGGCAGCTAATCAGGAGCTTCCAATGACTCTAAGAGCCTGCAGCAGCCCATACACTCTTCAAATGCCCCAAATCACTTCTGACACTCTTGATTGCCACATCTTGTAAAATCAGAAAGCAAGTTATATCTTTCCAACATACAAAGGCACAGAATGCCCCTTCCCATCCCAGTAGAGAGGAATGTGTACATAGTGAGGGAAGATTGGACCAAAGCAAGTAATCCAGCAGGACAAACACCAAATCCTGCAGCTCTGTCTCAGACACAAGGAGCCTCAGATTCAAAAGGCTTAGATGGCCCTATCCCTGCAACTTCTCATACATTTCTCTGTTTAGATCCTTGAACTCCCTATATGCAGCTCTCCATGACAGGTGTCTCATAACTTAGGCATCTCTATGTCTTGTGGTCTCAAATGCAACTCAGGCTTCATCCTCAGATTCATCCCATGCACTCTCACAGTGTCCTCCCTCACTGGGGATCTCACTCTGCCAAACACAGATGGCTGGAACAGTGCTGAACTGAAACCACGGGGGAAGAAGCAATAACCTAACATTTTCCATATTTCTTATTTCCAGAACTTGGTGCCACACTTGGACCAGTAGTAGCAGGTTTTATATGAAGTTCTTTCCTGGGTCTAGGAATGACTTTGCCAACTACCCCTTCCATTAACTGAAGGCTTGGCAGGAGGGACTGATTCCCTTAATCCACCTTCTTAGGCTTCCAATCCTGAGCAAAGACCTTCTCTTTAATGGTGATAATCTCTCTGAAAATTCATGCCTCTGTCTCAGCATTTGGCTGCCATATGTAACTTCCCAGGGCTGCTTTTCTCTACAAACCACAGACTTTGTATTTATTTCTGTTCAACTTGTTGTTTTTTTTTCTGTAGTCCAGAATGCGTTACTAGTAATAATCATCTAACAGATTCAATATTTCACCTAAGAAATATAGCTAATTGTTTTTTAATTCTGCCTTACTCAATTTCTCAGAGCATGGGCGGAATAAGAAAGATTTGGTGTCAAAATACCACATAAATGACCTCTAGCTAAATTTTTCATGGAGTCTATTTTCCACTGAAATCCTATGACCTCAACTTCTAACTGCATTACTTGCATGACTCCAGTCTTCCAGGTGCTACAACAACAGCCGATTAAGCTCTGAATACAGCTTTCTATGCTGTTTGCCATCTCAAGCCCTGATATTTACCAGGTTCCTCCGAAGGAGAACATTTCTAGTTTCTCTAGTTTCTGTCCAGCAACAAAATAACCTTTTCTTTTTTTGTTCTAACTTGCTACTCTCCTACTTTGATTCAATTCTCTAACCAAAAGCATCTCAGGAAATAAACAGGTTCGCTTGTTTGGTCCAATCACATGACAGCCATCAGTTTGGAAGCTTAGGATAGAAACTCAAGCTTCAAGAAAAGGTAAAAACCATGAACAATTATTGTTTCCTGCTTGGTCACTGTCTCATACTTAGCCAGCTCTCTTACCCAGCCCTGGCCCACTTGCTCAGGGATCCTGCCACCCTCAGTGTAGAGCCTTCCCACATCAATCATCACAACACAATCTCTCACTGATACAGCATGCAGACATTTTGATGAGGGCATGCCCTCAAGAGAGACCCTCAGATGATTGTAGGCTCTAAAATGTTCACAACTGCAGCTGACTAGGAGAAAAAGGCAATAATATATCAGAAAGTTTAAAAAACCCAAATCAAATGTGTTAACAATATCAATCATTTAAGTATCAAAAACAAACAAACAAACAAACCACACACACACACACACACACACACACACACACACACACACACACACACACACACAAACAAAACCCAAAAATTGATGATTGCAACAACTGGAAAACACAGATTTGCCAAGAAATGAGGAGAGGCAAGCCTTCAGAAGAGGACACTAAAACAGTTTCCCAAACTATCAAAACATCAAGAAACTCATGACATAGTAAATTTTCAGAAGAGAAAATTATAGGTGAATGTCTTTCATTTTCCAGAGAAACAATATAATTAGATTATAATGAATAGAATCACACAATGTAAATGGTACCAAAAATAAAAGGAGACAGAAAGTGTTTTAAACATGAACTACAAGATTGTAATAACAATTTTAAGAAATTACAGGCCAATTCTCATCCTGTGTATTCTGTTTTTCATCTTTGCCAATAAATAAAAAAATAAATATATAAAGGGGATTAGCTATGGCAAAATCCCAGTCAATTGGACATAGTGGCAGCCTAAGAAATGGGAAAATATTTTTTTAAACAAATCCATATCTTATAGAGGCCTAATATATAAAATACATAAAGACCTGAAGAAAACAGACTTTCTAAAGCAAAAAATTCAATTAAAAAATGGGGTATAGGAGCTGGAGAGATGGCTCAGCGGTTAAGAGGACTGACTGCTCTTCCAGAGATCTGAGTTCAATTCCCAGCAACCACATGTTGGCTCACAACCATCTATAATGGGATCTGATGCCCTCTTTTGGCATGTCTGAAGACAACTACAGTGTACTCACTCACATTAAATAAATACATCTTTAAAAAAGGGGGGGGGGGTATAAATCTAAACAGAGAATTCTCAACAGAGGAATCTCAAAAAGCTGAGAAATACTTAAAGAAATCATTATCATCTCAGCCATCAAGGAAAAGCAAATCAAAACTACTTTGAGAATCTATCTTACAGGATTGGGGATTTAGCTCAGTGGTAGAACGCTTGCCTAGCAAGCACAAGGCCCTGGGTTCGGTCCCCAGATCTGAAAAAAAGAAAAAAGAAAAAAAACAAACAAACAAAAAAAGGAGAATCTATCTTACACATGTCAGAATGGCTAAGATCAATACATTGACAAGTCATGCTGGTAAGGATGTGGAGAATGGGTAACAACTCTCCATGCTTGTAGGGTGCAAACTAATACTGCCAGTATGGAAATGAGCATTTCCTCAGAGTCCTGGTGCCTCAGAGCCCCGAGAATCCATCTATCTCAAATCACAGCTATAAAGCTCTTGGGCATCTATCTAAAAGGTGCTCCACCCTACCACAAGGCCATTTGCTCACCTATGTTCATAGCACATTTATTCACACTTGCCAGAACATAGAAACAACCTAAGAGTACCTCAACTGAAGAATGGGTTGAAGGACCCTAGTTCTTACTGAAGCCTAAGAGCTATCAGGAGGCTTGGCCTGGTGGAAAGTAGGTAGGTTATGGGGACCCTAAGGGCTTTTGCCAGCTTTACATCAACTGCCTCTGGTCAAGGCTAGGACAAGTTCCATTCTCCACCCAGAGTTCTTGGGAGAAGCACGGACATTCTTGAAAATCCTGCAGAATGTACTGATAGTAGCCTGACCCTCTGGTCCCAGATGAAGAGCTCAAACGCATGCCATATAAGTGTGAACTGTAAACCTGCTAATGTAACCTGTGCCTCTGAAAGTATAAAAACTGCTTGTTACAGCCATTGGGGTCACCTTCCAGTCCCTCGCTACGGGGGGCTGATTGAAGGTTGACCCCGACACACCGGAAAATAAACTCTTGCCTTTGCATTAAACTCCATTCTCATGCCTCACTTGGGGGATCTCCTGGTAGTTAAGACTCACTTTGAGCCGTACGGGGTAAACAAAAAAATGTGGTACATTTATCACTCAGCTGATTAAAAAGATGACATCATGAATCTACAGGCAAGTAAACGCAACTAAAGAAATCACACCCAGAATGACAAACATGGCATGCATTTACTTACAAGTGGATATTACCTATTAGGTAAATAGTAATCAAACCCAGAGAGGCTAGTTAAAGAGGTGGACTCTAGGGAGGAAGCACAGATCTCATTCTAGAGGGGAAATAGAATAATTTCTGTGAGTAGACCAGAGTTTGACGGGAACAGGAGTAGGGAGGATCAGTTGAGGGGGATGCAGGGGAAAGTACAATGCAGGTAGAAACAGCTGGAATTAGGGGTTATTTGGGAGATAGTGTAGAAATCCAGTACAATGACAACTTCCTGGATGACCAGGGTGACCCTAATGAAACTCCTAGTAATGGAGGATATGGAGTCTGGACTGACCATACTTTGAAACCAGACAGGGCTTGGATGTTGGTAATAAGTTACATTTGGTTGAGCTGTTGGCCAAGGAGGTCCCTTGAGATCCAAACAATCCATGCTGATGCTAGGACAAACTTTTCTCTCAGATAACTGACAGCAGGACCTGATCATTAAGGACAAATTCCACACAGTTCACTGAATGCAGAGGTCAGCGAGTACAAGCTTGGAGCCTCCCCCCCCCCCCCCCCCCCCGGTGTTCTAGTCTCTTTGAGGAGAGAAGGTACTCTACAGGCTAAAAAGAAGGAGAAACCTGGAAACACCCCCTCTGCGCCCAACACCCACACACACCTACAATTGGTCCTTCCTAAGATGTGCTGGGGCATGATGGTAACAAACGTGTTTGAGTGGCCAACCAATGTTTGGTTTAACTTGAGGCCCTTGACATGAGAGGGAACCCATGACTAACACTGACTGGATTTCTAGGAATCTTACAGAAACTTAAATGGCAAGCATAGAGACAGCATGTGTCTATGCCAGGTCCTCTGCTGATATGTTATGGCTGTTAGCTTGGTGTCTTTGCGGGACTCCTAACAGTGGAAGCAGGTGTAACTCTGATTCTTTGGCTTGATCTTGAGATTTTTCCTATCAGGTTGCTTTGTCCAATATGAAGGCTTTCACCTTGTCTTTTTCTATCTTGTTTTGTCTGTTAGGTCTGCTCCTTTTTGAAGAGGAAATGGGTGTGGGGGGGGTGGATCTTGGGGAAAGGATAGAAGTGCGGGGTAGTTCGGAGTGCAGGTTGGGGAAACAGTGGTCAGGATATATTATATGAGAATCTACCCTCATTTAAAAACTTAATTCAATATTGCTTAAATGAAAATGCAAAGAAGGAAAGCTATAGTGAACAAAGAAAAGCACAATCGTGGGTTGGCGATTTAGGTCAGTGGTAGAGCACTTGCCTAGCAAGCGCCAGGCCCTGGGTTCAGTCCCCAGCTCCGGAAAAAAAAAGAATTAAAACCAAAAAAAAAAAAAAAAAAAAAAAAAGAAAAGAAAAGAAAAATCTTAAAGTTAGGGGCAGCAAGATTGTGATACCTACAGTACTCGTTCTATTTTTGTAGACAGTGACTATCACATAGGAATGTAAAAATACCTGGAAGGTTTACTTCCTGCTTCTGATAATCTAGGCCTAGTCATGGAAGCTTATAGCTTCTGTACAATCTGATCTAGGTCTAGAATGAGGGGGCATAGGCCTGGGGTATTTAACAAAAGACACAGACTGGGGTCATTTGTGCTAAGAAAATACAAAAACTTTACTGAGGTTCACAGAATATACACCCCAAGTTCACTGGGTGGAGAATTCCTGGAAGCACAGTGGAAAAATAGGTTATGCCCTCAGGACAAAAACAGGAACAAAAATCAGGAACTGGGTGTTACTGCCCAGGTGCCAAACAGAAAGATCAAGATGTTCCTTTGTTAGGAACTAAAGCTTCCACATGCATCAGCAAGGCTCAGCACTGGGCAAACACTGAGGGGGCTCAGGAGAGTTGGGCACTTGAGTGTTTTGGGCCTCAGAGACTTAACTGTTAAATAAAATCACCCTTTCTTCTTCCTTTTGAACTCTGGCTGGTCAACTCTGCTCTTCTAGCTCAAACTCTTCATGCTAACCAATTCAAATTGAGTCTTTCACTTCTGACTGAATTGCTGTGCTTGGCCTCAAAGGGACTCTAGTAAACTGCTCTCTTCTCATTCTCTTGCTCATTTTCTCCTTTTCTGTCTTTAGCCTGCCTGTCTCTGTAAAATTCTCCAGGTAAAACTGCCCCCTCCTCTTACCCTTTGTGCTGCTTCCTCTTTACTTTTCCTTCTTTCTTTTCTCTGCCCCCCACCCCCCCAGGAGCTGGGGACCAAACCCAGGGCCTTTTGATTGCTAGGCAAGCGCTCTACCACTGAGCTAAATCCCCAACCCCGCTGCTTCCTCTTATATTGCCTCTTTTCCCTCTTCTCTTGAGAGTTGGGCATATCCTATTCTGTCAGATCTTAACCTGATTCATCATTTTTTCACCCACCCAATTATACATTACTTGCGAACATGAGTGCTTCCTTCTAAAACTATGTTTACCTTCATCATTTGAGAGCAAAGGTGTGTACTAAGGGCTGAGCCATACCAGTTAGAAACAGCTCCCCACCCCACACCCTTGACCCCGCCAGTAAATTGGACAGTCTCTGGGTTCATAATGCGATCAAATACTCTGCAACACAGGAATTCATGACAAGCTCATCTTGGGCCCATTCTATATGTGAAATCAGAAGTTTTGTTCTCAGCAATGTGAAATATATATCACGCAGGAAACAAAAGCAGTCACTTTCTTGTGTTAGCTTTCACTACTTAGGAATGTGGAATTACAATGCTTTTCATTTCATTCCAAAGCAATACTCATAATTGTTTTTAAGAAAAACTAAAGTTTGAATATCTATTCAAATAGAAATAAAAGAGATGTTGTACAAAATTGCTGCATTAACTATATTATGCATTAAGCCTAAATAAACCAATGTATAAAAATATTAAATGTTTAAACGCTTTCTCCAAGGCAAAAATGAAAGTATTACCATCTAAGATAAGTTACTTAGAACAGAGAAAACAAAAAGCCGAGTCAGTCGTCTAAGACTTTTACATGTTCGTTCAACTGTAATTTATCGTTACTATTTAAACTCAAACAAAACAGTAAATATGCGTCTTTTTTTTTCTTTTCTTGTTTTCAGAGCTGGGGCCCGAACCCAGGGCCTTGTGCTCTACCACTGAGCTAAATCTCCAACCCCTTCAATCTGTTTCTTAACCTCGTTTTTACTTCTTCATGCAGTATGACTCATTGGCAGAGGGCTCTCATGCCATTCAAATAAAGCCACTTTCTGCATTTTTACAGCATACTCTAATAGCACATTTGCTTCTCATCTACAACAACTTTTGCTACAGAAAGCTTGATATTTCATTTCTCTTCTCCACATAATGTTCTAAATAAACATTAGGAAAAAAACGCTTTGAAGAAGATTGTTTCAGCTAGATTCTCTGCTTTCTGCCCTTCTATAGGAATTTGGCAGGAATTTGACCATGGACTAGGACTTAGGAAGTAGGTTCAGGTAAGAATATTTACATTTGGGCTAGTACCAGTCCTTTTCTCTTGTTAAACTGATGAGCCCTTAGAAACAATGATCACAGGTCTTTGTGCCTTGTTTGTTCCTTGACCTAGAATTGACCTTATTATTTGCTTCTACTAAAAATGGTAGAAAAGCAGACTGGGAAAAATAGACCCGCTTCAGCCTCAGCATTGGCTAGAATCATGTTATATCTTGTCTAATTTTCTTTTTCCTTTCAATCCTCACTCCCTCCCTTGAGATCCTGTTGACTGACTGAGCTGGCTTGGTCACACTTCATTTTCGAGTGCTACCTGCAAAGTTGACAAAATGGTTCAAGCTCTCAGATCCATCTGACAATAAGAGTGCATTAAAGGTTAAAATTATGGTTGGGGATTTAGCTCAGTGGTAGAGCGCTTGCCTAGGAAGCGCAAGGCCCAGGGTTCGGTCCCCAGCTCCGCAAAAAAGAACCAAAAAAAAAAAAAAAAGGTTAAAATTATATGGGAGAAAGAAATGGGTTAATAATGCTTAAGCTATAATTACATGCTGTTTTATGACCAATAAAGCACTGACTGTGAGAGTCTTTACAAGTGCATAATCCTTTATCCATTCCTTTAACCCAAGGCATCCTAGGTCGCCTAGAGGCACCTAGCTTGTCCTCAACAAACGAGCATTGATGTTATTTTCATATTTAGGCAAGTATGAATACAACTGCAATGAACATGAGAATTCTGGTACTTCTTAAAACTAATTTCAAGTGCATGGAAACTATACTGAGAAGACTGCTGGTATCCATAGCAATTCTGTCATTTTTCTGATAACTTAAGTGCTGTTATCAGGAAATGGCTTTATGGTTGCAGGTTGTCTCCAAACACAGAGAAGGCAGTGACATCACCCAGAGGTGACAGGGACCTGTGCATCTGTTGTCATATATTCCCAGTGTCCTCCTACTCCATCTCCCACCCTCACCTGCAAGAGGTTATGTGCTGCCCAAATAAAAAGCCAACCCTTCCTGACCTTCGCCCCTTCTTTCTCTTTTCCTCCTTTGTGCACCCCCCCACCTCCCAGCACCAATGAAACTGTCTCACGTGGAACTGTACTGGCCAGGTGTGGAGCCATGATTCCAATACAACACTCCATAGAATGGGATTGCTTGAGTGTAGGTATTATGTCCACATGTATCAGAATACATATAATAAATATGCACAACTTATATCAACTATAAAAACACAGTCTTAACTAGTTTTAGTAGATATCTATGGAAAATCCCAACCTACTGCTATCAGAGTTTACTGCTAAGACACAACCCTGTGTCACATCCAGATTCATTGTCCAATTCTGGACCATGCTTTATTTTCACTTTTTTTGGTTTTCTCAATTAAGTCATACTTATAAAGATCTTGTCTACATGACCCTAAGGATATATTCTGTGTCACTAAAGTGTATCCTAAAGTCCTCTTTCTATGGCTTTGGACATTATTTCATATCCGTTTCAGTTTCGCACACGTACACCTTTTTTCTTCCTTGGCTTTCCCATCCTGCAACAGGATAGTTGGCTCACTCCTGCGGGATGTTGGCCTAGGTCTTGTAGAAAGTTGGGCCCTAGCAGAAAGTTGGGCCCTAGCAGAAAGTCAGAATCTGTGAGTCTGGAGGAAAATGGCTCTCAGCAAAATGTCAGAGCTCTGGGTCTGTAGGAGTCTATAGGAAGCTGGTTCTTTTGCAAAGGTCTGTATGGAGCTAGCTCCCAACAAAAGGTCAGGAGCCTCCACTTGGCAAACCTGTTGGACCACCAGATTTGTGTCAGCGCTCCTGGAAAGCCTTGTTACTGAGCAATGCTGACCCCCTGATTGGTATCCGCACCTTAGCTAGAACCTTAGGTTTTCTCCACTGAGCTTGTCCTTTAGGTGAGCTTTCCTATGTTCTTTGTCTGTCCTAATTAGCTCAATGTTGGGGTCTCATGCAAGTCGGCTCCCCACACTTGGCTACTTTGTTTGTGCCT
The DNA here is from genome assembly GCF_021556685.1 of Rattus norvegicus. Lineage (NCBI taxonomy): Eukaryota > Metazoa > Chordata > Mammalia > Rodentia > Muridae > Rattus > Rattus norvegicus. The sequence goes on along the minus strand of NC_141542.1, from coordinate 129,289,377 downwards.
TACAACTGACCCTATTCTTTGTATGTACCCAGGCAGTCAAAGTGGGTCAGGGGTTGTAGGCAAATTTATCAGCCTGCTGAGGCATGGAATGATTGGAGGGGCTGACAGTTCTATCAACCTTGGTGGAAGGAACAGGGAGGTGCCTCTGGATAAGAACTGATATTCTGTGCATATTTTGGAGAATTGTTTGTTAACTTGTGGCTTTGCTTTCTATGGCACTGTGGGGCATAAAAATTATGAAAAACAAACTCGAGGCAGCTGTATTACCCAGCAGTCCACTCAAACCTAACTCTTGGCTTTGCATCTTCACTCCACCCAGCAAACTGTTCGACTCATGCTGGTGGGTGGAGTACAAGGAACTATATTCAGGATCCTTTTCTCCTCCATCCTTGTTTCTCTCCTATCTGGTGTTAGGGAGTGAAATGGGGGTGGGGGGAGGGGGCTGAGGAGGAGGGGGTTTAAGGGTGGGGAAAAAGAAACCACAAAGTAGCAAAGACCAGCAAAGATCCAGTTAGCTGGGTCTAAAATGCTAAAAGAGGATCTAGCCTAGGTAGATTTTACATTCCATGTATGCTGTCACCCTTAAGTTTGTTTTAGGTTCAGGTTCCAGGTGAAGTTTTGAACAATTTAAATATAAACTGGAGTATACAAGTCTGACCACTTAGATAGGACATTTACACAGCAAACATTTCCAGGATGTTTCTTAAGTACACCAGTGCCCTAAAACAGTAGGTTAGTGACAGTGTCCTAAGTGGAAGGTCTCAGATGAAGAAAAACATAGGAAAAGGAGAAGGGAGAAAGTATAAAAGCTGGGGGGTGGGGGGCGAGGGTCTTAAACTAAGTAAGCTTAAGAAGAATGTCACCTTATATACAGTTTACATGAGGGAAATGGAAAAAGACGGGAGACATCTATGAAGTCAGCAGAAAGATTAAACTACGAAGTTAGCAGAAACATCATATAATGGGAAACACTCAGGAAAAGTCTAATCAAACAGTGCTGCACAAGGAACTCAGTGTATTTCAAAAATATTCCTTACCAAGCCTATAGTGGCCTTGGGACCCATAACCCATAAGGTGGCAAGACTTGTATTCTCAGAATCTTAAGCAACCCCTCCCAAATGCCCTGGCCCCAAGCATATTCCTGGTTTTAGGGGAGCTGTTTTATCTCTATACCCAGGGCCCCTTAGGAAAGTTCCCAAGGACTAGGCCCTAGATGGTTACTGGCTCTGCCAAGCATGTCCCTGAGTCTCAGAAGGAGCTCAAACACTGGGACCTCAGGAAAAGGAGGGAAAGCTTAGCTTGATCAGGCCAGCACTCAATAAAACCGTGTTTGTCCTCGTTTTACATTTTCTAATGGTTATCACCGGGTGTCATCTTGCCCATGTGGCAGAACTATGCTTTTCTCAAGAAGAAAACTAAACCTTTATGGCACACCAGGCCTTACTGTTGACTGTGATCCTGTAATGCCCCATTGATCAGCTTGTTAGAGGCCTGCACTTTGATATGGAGAGGGGCCTAGTGGCTAGTTGCAAATCAGTGTCTGGTGCCATATTTCTGGACAATCCTGGTGAACAAACTTGTGTATCCTAGCATCCTAATGTCTAACAGGCCTGGTTAGCTTACTACTTACACGTGGGGTGTTTTGCAGGCAGTCCTCTCTCAGCTAAATTCTACATGGTGTGCCTTGCTATCTCCTAAACTTTAGCAAATCCTTTACATCATCAATTCTACTCTTTCATTACAGCTTGATATTGGATTGCTACCCAGCACATGAGATGCCTTCCACAACCTCCACAAAATAACTCAAAATGGATCTTACACCTTAACGTTAAAAGCTAAGAACAGAACTGTACAAACCAGGCTTCTGAGTTTGGGATCACGCCAAGGATCTTTCCATATACAAGCGAAATGCTCTGCACAGTTGCAGCCCGTACAGGGAAGTTATTCAGAAACTGCCGCTGGCTCCAATGAGTGGCTAAGATCTCACGGGTGATTCCCACTCAGCCCCAGGAAAGACCCACCACACCAGCTCCCACTGCTCATCCCCTGCCTTCTGCCCGCCCGCCCGCCCCCCACCCCCCTGCCCCTTTGTGTGCAGTGACCCTGTGCTCACCATGTCGCAACTTCGGAGCTTGCCTGAACATGCCTCACAGAATCCAAACACAGGACACAGAGCACAGCAGCCAGGACCATTTAAGAAGGCTTAGCTACTACGCGATTACTACACCAAGGCACCCGGTAAAGCCCGCCTTCTCTTCTGATTGGCAGGTCCAGTTAAGACTCTGATTGGCCAGTAGTCTTGAGTGACTTGAGCACTTCCTCGAGGGTTAGAGTGAGCTGAAGGTACAGTGAGGATACACAGTTCCAGACCCAAGCATCAAGCCCAGGGCCAGACCTTTTCCAGATCTACAGGAATTTGCATTTCAGTAGCACTTGTGCCTGTCCTCCAATAGCGTTCTCATCTGTCTCCCCGCCCAGCCCTAGGAGGGACCCACCTCGCCAACTACCACTGCCCAGCTGCTTGCTCCTCCCTTTCCTGGGCGGTGACCCTGTGCTCACCCGGTCCTAACTTCAACCTGCACTCACCTCACAATATTCAGTAGTCTCTTTCCCTTCCGCTACCTGGAATCAAGTTATACAGCTTGCATAATCCCTGGTACTCAACTTGCAGTGGGGTTATTAATCTGTCCCACAAGTGGAAGGGTGCCCAAGATATTAACACTTAAAGGGAGATTTGAGAAAACAAGAGTATTGCTTTGTGGCTGTTGGGATTCAGACCCGACAATCAGTGGACCGTCTTATATTTAACACAGGGAAGCTGTCTGGGCCTCCAGATTCTCCCAGCACTCCTCAGTCCCCACCTGTAACAGGGCCTGTCTGGCATACCCCACCTTGTACCTTGAACTTTCCAGCGCAGGGGCCGAGTTTTCCCTTCCCCAGAAGCTCTTCCTATATAATCCAGAAATTTTGTACTCTTTGTCTTTCTGTTTCTCCGCTTCTCTCTCCCTCCCCCTCCCCTTTCCATCCTTCCCTCTCTTCCCTCCACTTTCCCTCTCACCGCCCCCCCCATTACTTCATTTTTCTCTCCTTCCTTGCCTTGCTCACTCTTTCTCTCTTTCTCCCCACCCTTCGTTATCCTTACTCCCCATATCGACTTTTCTGACCTCTTTGGGACTAGTGAACTCTTATCCTTGGGATCAGTGAGCCCACTAGAGAATTGCCCCCAATAAATCTGAAAACACTCTAATTTGGCATTGGTTGAATCCTTCGTGCTGGGCTTAGGTAAAGTGCAGCTAGTTTTCACTGGTAGGTACTGGAACCCTGGGAGACAAACCTTGAGGAACACTACTGTTAGCCAGCACATCCTCTTCAGTGGGAAGATAAGCACACATTCACACACAGAACTGTTTTAGTAAAGGTTCTCTAGATGAACAGACCTGATAGGATGAATCTCTGCAGGTTGAAAGCAGATTTATTAGAATTTTCACATCGTTAGTCCAATGATGGCTAATGTGGCATGTACAGTGATAGGGAAACCTATACGAGAACATAGCCAGACTCCTTCAGTAAAATCCCAGGGCTTATTTTCTTGAAGGAAATCATTCCTTTGGAAATGACTCCTGTTCTCTCCTTGCTTGCAATGGAGGGGGCCGGGGGATGTCTTTCTCAGTTCTTCTGTCTTGTCTTACATATTGGCTATTCCTTGTATTCAAACTGACTACATGTAGAATTTACTAAAACTGAAAGAGATTGGGTAGACTGTGGGGATTTCTCTTAATTATAGCTTTTGAAATGTGAAAACCCGTTTTTAATCTAGATTTTTTGAGTTGTTAAGATCCACCTTTACTCTAGCCCACAGCTTCTAGTGACAGCCTACATATATAAAAAAAGATGTTAGCTCATTCTCTTTGTCTACTTACCTTACCTCTGGCTAGCAAGTTCTTTCTTGCCTTTTCTTCTTTCTTTCTTTCTTCTTTCCTTTCTTTTTTTTTTTTTTCTTTTTTCTTTTTTTTGGAGCTATAGACCGAACCCAGGGCCTTGTGCTTCCTAGGCAAGCGCTCTACCACTGAGCTAAATCCCCAACCCCTCTTCTTTCCTTTTCTTTTTCTGGCATTAAAAAGCCTACTTCGTTGAAACTCTGGCATATACTGAAGACAGACAGACATCCAGCCACATAGACTGAACCACACTGGATTCTTCAACTTTCCATTGGTAAACAGCCACTGTTAGAGAGACATTCTAGTAAATCCGCTTTCAACATGCATACAGAGATTCATTCTGTTCATTGATAGAATCTTTAGTAATATAGCCGTGTATGTGTGCATGCATGGTTTTTGTTTTGTTTTTCCACCGTTCTACTGAGGAAGATGTCCCACCTAACAACTGTGCTCCACAGTGTTTGTCCTCTGTTTCCTGCTTTTCTCCCAGGCTTTTCTCAGACCTACCAGGTGAGAATTAGCTGCAGTTTACCTGAACCCAGAATGAAGTCACAAGGCTCAGGGAAATTGCAATGCCAGAGTAGATAGGTTGTGTAAAACCTAATTATCCACAATGGGAAGGCCCAGAAGATATGCCCTTCACGAATCCTATAAGACGCAAACTGGTGAGAGGGGCACCACACATTTGAAAAGTGTTGTTCTTGCCCTTTTCTGTGTGCCAGACCTTAGGGTTGGAGATGTTGCTCAATTAGATGAATTAAATTCAATGCTGCCACGGGCCAGGTGGCAGCATTGAATGGCAAGAGACAAGGCGAACGTAGTTATTATACTAGTCAGAGTAGACAAAACAACGATTATAATGACATAGCCTGTAATGATCAGCACAGGAGAGGTGAAATTTACAATGGCATGACTCGTTCGGACCTTTGGTAGTGCCTAATCAGACATGGTGTTTCCAGGCAGGAAATAGATAAGAAGCTTACTGCATATCTGTTTTATCTCTATAAGCAGACAAATTCTCAAACAAATCAAAGAGAGGATACATTGGATCCTGGCAAAAGGCAATCTTGGCCAATGAATCAATTTCCAGACTTGAGTAGGTTTGCAGACCCAGAATCCCTTGAATGAAGGGGTGGCCAGGTTCCCCAGAGGAAGGATCTTGATAAGACAACTAAAAATTTTGCTATTAGCCTCTTTCCAGTACTTCCCCAGAGAGACCTACAGCCCTTTACAAGGATAACTGTACACTGGGGAAAGGAAATAATCAGGCTTTCCAGGGTCTATCAAATACTGGTTCTGATCCCAGGAGATCCCAAGAAATGCTATGGCCCTCCAGGTAAAGTAGGGGCTTATGGAGGACAGAGGTTGAATGGAGTTTTGACTGATGCCTGACTCACAGTAGGTCCAGTAGGTGCCTGAACACATCCTGTGGTCATATCCCCAGTTCCAGAATGTATAATTGCGATAGATATAATTAGAAATTGGCATTCACAGTCACAGACCATATGAAGGTCAAGAAGGAAGACCGAAATGTGGATGCTTCAGTCCTTCTTAAAAAGGGGAACAAAATACTCACAGGAGGAAACACAGATATAAAGAATGGAGCAGGGACTGACAGAGACTGCCCCACCTGGGGATCCATCCCATATGAAGACATCAAACCCAGTCACTATTGTTGTTGCCAAGAAGTGCTTGCTGACAAGAGCCTGATATGGGTGTCTCTGAGAAGATCTGCTAAAGCCCAACTGATACATATGAGGATGCCTGCAGCTAACCATTGGACTGAGCATGGGGACCCCAATGGAGGAGTGAGAGAAAAGACTGAAGGAGGTGAAGGGGTTTGTAACCCCATAGGAAGAACAACAATAATGACAAACCAGACCTCAGAGTTCTCAGGCACTAAACCACCAATCAAAGAATGCAAATGGAGGGACCTTTGACTCCAGCCACATATGTAGCAGAGGATTACATTGTCTGGCATCAATAGGAGGAGAAGCACATTTAGTGGGTCTATTTAGATTCTGGACATAGCACATTCCTCACTTGGGTGTGTTACTCAGGCACATTTACCAAGTGACTAGGAAATCCACTGGCCTTTTGTGGGGCCTGGAACAGAATGCTTTTCAACAGGTCCAGGCTGCTGTGCAGGCTGCCCTACTACTTGGACCATATGATCCAGCAAACCCTATGGTACTCGAGGTTTTTGTGGTAGATAGAGTTGCCGTTTGGAATCTCTGGCTGGCCTCTGTAGATGGATCACAGACGATACCTTTGGTATTTTGGAGCAAAGCTATACCATCATCTGCAGACAACTGTTTTCCCTTTGAAAAACAGCTGTGGGCCTGCTATTAGGCACTAGTAGGAACTGAACATTTGGAAATGGGACACCAAGTTACCATGTTACCTGAACTGCCCATCATGAGCTGGGTGTTATCAGACTCTCCAAGTGAGAAAATAGGACATGGACGGCAGCGGTCTGTTATCAAATAGAAGTGGTGTATATGTGATTGGGCCTGAGCAGGTCTTTAAGGAACAAGCAAATTACATGAAGAAGTTGCCCAAAAGCCTATGGTTTCTACTCTTCTTACAATACCATCTGCTGCTAAGCATGCACCTATAGCCTTATGGGGGTGTTCTCTATGATTGGCTGACTGAAGAAGACTAGGACCTGGTTTACTGCCGCCTCTGCATGTTATGCAGGCACCATCTGGAAGTGGACAACTGCACCATTACAACCCCTTTCCGGGACAACCCTGAAAGATACAGGTGAAGGAAGATCTTCACAGTGGGCAGAACTTCGGGCAGTACACCTGGTATTAAAGTTTGTGCGAAAGAAGAAATGGCCAAATGTGCATGATTGTTCACTGACACATGGGCTGTAGCCAATGGTTTGGCTGGATGGTCAGGGACTTGGAAAGATCACATTTGGAAAATTGGTGAGAAAGACATCTGGAGAAGTATGTGGATGGATCTCTCCAAATGGGCAAAGATATTTGTGTACCATGTAAATGCTCCCCAGAGGGTGATTTCAGCTGAGGAGGAATTCAATAATCAAGTAGATAAGATGACATGTTCTGTGGACAGTCAGACTCTTTCACCCGCCAATCCTATCATTGGTAAATGGGGACAGGAACCAAGTGGACATGGTGGCCAAGATGGAGGTTATGCTTGGACTCAACAACACGGACTTCCACTCACCAAGACTGACCTGGCTGCAGCTGCTGCTGAATGCCATTTCTGCCAACAGCAGAGACCAACACTGAGCCCCAGATATGACACCATTCCTCGAGGTGACCAGCCATGAACCTGGTGGCTGGTTGAATATATTGGACCACTTCCTCCATGGAAAGGACAATGTTTTCTTCCTACTGGAGTAGATACTTATTCTGGTTATGAATTTGCCTTTCCTGCACATAATGCTTCTGCCAAAACCACCATCCATGGACTTCTAGAATGGCTTATTTAGTGGCATGGTATTCCACACGGTTTTGCTTTTGACCAAGGAAATCTTTTCAAGGCACTGGTGTACTTATAAAATAATTCTCGGAAAGTATTTGCTGTGTAAATGTCTGTCTAAGTGGCTACACTTGTGGTCCCTAGTCCATATTTAAATTGTTCAAAACTTAACCTGGGGCCTGAACCTAAAAGAGACTTAAATTTGACAGCATAGGAGGAAAATAAAATCTACTCTCAGCCAGCTCTTATTTGAGTATTAGCCAGAGCTGAATGTATGTTGTCATTAAAGAGATTTCTCTTAATCTTTCAATAGTGTGTGCAGTGATTTAAAAGATCTTAGCAAATGTTTTATAGTCATAGATTCCCCTCTGTATGACTTCTTTCAGGAATTCAAAGACTACTAAGATATGCAAAGGCTTTAACAGACTGACCATACACTAAAGGTTTTACTCCTGTGTGAAGATCCTAGGAAACTTTAACACATTGACTGTGTTTATGGAATTACTCTGCAGTTTGACTTTTTCTCATATTTTGTATGACTACTGTTACATGCAAAGGTCTTACTATGTTTTTTACATTTATATATTTTCTCTCTGGTATGTATTAGTTCATGTATTTGTATTTGTAGATAATTGTGCTGTGAGTAGTGCTGGAGTCCATCTCTGGTGGAGTTCTGGAACCTGAAGATAGATGTATGGTCTTGGCAAAAGTGAAGACTCTTGACTGCCTGTTGACTTTCAACCAAGTGGCACTGAATAGCTCGACCCACTTTTCTTTATACACTCACAAGCCTGTTCCCATGAGCAGTGATATCATTGGTTGTTCTGCTTAAATGAAATCATAACATCAGCATCCTAAAAGCCCCATCATTGTAAAAGCCCCCAGTAGTTTTTCTTCCCCCTTCCCATCTCCTGATAGGTCAATTACTCCCTAACTTCATTTTGCACTACAAAGCACAATTTCAACAAGCCAAAAATGAATATCTAGCCAGAAATATCCTGTGGACATGAGCACATACCCAGCTGGCAGCTGGTTATTGAGCTATGCAAGGTGAGACAGATTAAACAGTTGTGAGTATAAGTCCATTCATCAAATAGCATCCCTTTGTCATAATACTTTCTTAATTGAACATAGAGATGTGCTCATTGTATCAAGCAGTGTTTCCTGATAAGCACCTATCAATTGGATACCATCTTTGTAAGAACCATTTTTAAGTTTCTATTGATCAGCCATAGCTTCCCCATTTTAAGTCTCTGTTTATTGGCCATAGCTTCCTCAGAACACTTATGCAAACAGGACCCACTGCTCTCTACAACTGCCACAGGCTTACTCAGTGTGACTGTAGCTATTTTTCTAGGGACATGATTATGTGTCGCCTTGTCCTTGTCCTTGTGATTATGTCCTCTTGTCTGTACATGTGCACTGTGGCACTCACATGTGTGCAAGTAGGTACATACACCCACACAAGTCAATAAATATTTCAAAGTTATTTTGAAATATTTAACTCAAAAATATTAATAAATATATTTATTGATTTAGCTACACGGTACCAAAAGCACATGTAATACTGTATTCATTCAGTAATATTAATTTTTCTACTTTGGTTTCCAGTTTTGTATTAACTTTTCATGTGACTATTCACTATATTTATATTTATATTATATTTTTATAATTCCTACTGTCAATAATGAGCCTCTTACAAGCATTCTAAAGTCATGGCTTTTGGTTCTGACCTATTGAAGGCTGTGACCATACCAACTAGAAAACAAGTTCAAACTGCAAGCTTCCATTGACTGGGAAATGAGTCAAATCATAAGCTTCTCCCTTATGATTCACTAAGAAAGATGTTTTTTCATTGATCCTATCATAACCTTCAGAATTTGAACAACTACCACTTTCTTAATTGATTTTTAAAGTCGGTGTACAGTGACTATCAACAGTTCCAACATATGGTCCTTATACTGATTTATTAACCCTTTCTTATTTTTCTTTCAGAGCTGGGGACCGAACCCAGGGCCTTGCACTTCCTAGGGCCTTGCGCTTCCTAGGCAAGCGCTCTACCACTGAGCTAAATCCCCAACCCCTTATTAACCCTTTCTTAAGTGGATTTCCTTGTTTTGGTTTAAAATGATTTCTCAAGTGGCCTCTGTTAGCACCCTAAACTGACATTATTGAAGGTGTTTCCAGAAAGACCTATTCTCAAAGCTATTTGGTGTCTACTAATGGACTTAGTGCAGTTCTTTCTGTTTAGAAACACTGTACCCCTGATCTTAAAGAAAAAAAAAAACCAAAAACCAAACCTGCATTAAAACTTTGCCCTTGGTAAGCCACTGAGCTGATGTGCAGCAGGGCAGGGCAGAATATGATAGGGGTGAATGGAATTTCCCCTCTGCCCTCTGAAGGTTTGCTGGAATAAAATGATTAAAATAAATTAAATGTGAGAAAAGTGTGTTAATGCATTATTGTCCTTAAGCACAGCCCAACATGGTTCAGAAGCTTTTGGCCCTACTCGTTCTAGGGGAAATGAAATACAGAAAATGTCAGGAAACAGCATGCTGGCGGATTCTCTTGTTGTTGTTGAGCTTTTTTGTTTTTTAGAACAAATAGTAAAAATCATTTAGGGAAAGTTGCAGGCTTGAAAAGTATACAATAGTTTGGGATAACATGTATTTTGCTCTGCAAACTTGGTGGGTAATAAATAGTGTGTCCAATCTTTGAGAACCTCCCACCCGAGGCTCCATTACTACATCTGATACAAATCTGACAGAGGCTGAGGTCACCTAGAGGGACACTGTGCCTGTCTTCTACCTTTTAATTGCTAAATCACAACCTGTATTTTTTTTTTTTTTACAGCATCTGTTGTTTGTGATAGTCCTTACCAGGTAATGTGATACAATTTTAAAACATGTGTTCCTTTCTTCAAGAGAAGCAGTTTTGGGGCTGGAGAGATGGCTCAGTGGTTAAGAGCACAGACTACCATTGAAGAGGACCAAGGCCTGGTTCCCAGCATCCAGATTGGAAGGTTCACAGCTGCTTCTAACTCCAGCTCCAGGGGACCAGACGCTTCTAGTCTCTGAGGGTGCCTCACACTCCCACACATACTAAAAATAAATATTAAAAAAAAAGAAAAAGCGGGATGGAGAGATGGCTCAGTGGCTAAGAGCACCTGACTACTCTTCCAGAGATCCTGAGTTCAATTCCCAGCAAGCACATGGTGGCTCACAACCATCTGTAAAGAGATCCGATGCCCTCTTCTGGTTTATCTGAAGACAGCTACAGTGTACTTATATATAATAAAATGAACAAATCTTTTAAAAAAGAACAGGAAAAGCAGGTGTCAGCTTGCCTTAATAGTCCTTTTTATGTAATTTTGTTTTTAAAAACAGATAAAAAGGTGGGTTGGATATTAGCAATGTTCAGAGTTAGCAAGACCAAGTGAAAAGCGTGTCATTGAAACAACCCAAAATGTTAACTGCTAGAGTTGTCTTAGTCTCAATCTCTCATCATTCCTAATGATGTGTGTGTGGGGGGGGGGGGGGGGGGAAATCGTGTTTACCAGTGCACACTTACTGTTGTCCCCTATCCTGCATAGGTTCTGTTATAACACAAACACCAGTGACAGAAATAGTAACTAATGTTTATTTGGTGTCCATAGGTGACAGGGCCTGCACAATCTTACACATTTCACCCCTAGTTTTACAGTAATCCCCAATGGTATGTGCTATTTAGTCAGTTTTACAGTTGAAGGTTCTAAGATGCTGTCTAGCACTCCATTGGTGTGGGACTCAGAGCTGGAATCTGTGTCGCTCAATCTTGAATGCTAAGTGTTGTGTTGTTTACTGCTTATTCTGTCTCGAGTTGGCTCGCCATCCTAGGGGTAATAAACTGATATTTGTTACACAAAACTTCAGTCTAAATATCTAAGGAGGCATTGAGCATATATTCTTATGCCAGCATGAATTTAAACATGTCTAGACAGCCAAAGATGACACAAACATTTAGTGAAGAAAAAAAATCCTTGCATGTTGCAGGCCGCCACTACTGCAGGCGTGTGTGTGTGTGTTCATGTAACATGTACCCTAGCCTCAGTTACATACCTTAAAAAAAAAGACATTTGAGGACATTTTATTCAGTATCAATAAAATTTTCATTACAGAGGACGTTCACTTCCTTGGTCAGGTTTAATTCAAGAGATTTTTTTTGGGGGGGGGCTTGGATTTTAAGTTGTTTTGAATGGGATTATTTCCCAGGTTTCTTTCTCAATATATTTTTACTGGTTGATAAGGCTACTGCTTGAAACATATATTATTATGGTGAGATGTGTTTCTTATATTCTGAGTTTCTATGGGATATTTGACATGATTGAAATGTTATTTCTATTCTATCAAAAAACAAGAGATTATAGAAATTTATAAAATTTATTGACATATTGAGCCAGCACTACCTCTCTGGAATAAACCAGTTTGATCATGGTAATTTTGTGATTTATTATTGAAGAGTTTGCAGGTATTTTTAAAGAAATTTTGCATATATTTATGTTGGAGACTGGACTGTGTTTATCTGGTTTTAGTACTAGGGTAGGTAATACTAACTTCATAAAGAGTTTGGTAATTTAACCTTCCTTTGCTATTTAATAGCATACTTTGAGAAGCATTTGTGTACTTCATTGAAGGTCTGGTAAATATTTGATCACTACTTCACTTGTACTGCTTTCTACAACCCTGCTCAATTTTTTTTTTTTTTTAGATCTTCAGGATTTACTTTTGTAGGTTATATATGTCCAGACATCTATGTACTTTATTTTACAGTTTTCCACTTTATTGGAATAAATGATTTCTAAGATAAGGCCTAATGATTTTTCTGAATTTCATTAATGTATGTAGTAACAATTTTCCTTACCCCCCAATCTATTTACGTTGAAGCTTTTCAACTTGTTTTTGTATTTGAGGACTTTTATGAATACTATATATCCTTTTCATCCCTCCCTGTCCCACAATCAACCTCCTCCCATTTCCTTCCCCAAATTCACACTTTTCCTAATCCCCTAATCCTAAACACCTGAACCTAACCCTACCTGTCCACCCCCTAACCCTAACCCACACCACCCCCCAACCCTTTAACCCTAACCCCTAACTTCCTAGCACTACCTGCACACCAAACCACCCTATTCATAATCCCTATCTTTCTTTTTTTTTGGTTCTTTTTTTTTTTTCTGGAGCTGGGGACCGAACCCAGGGCCTTGCGCTTCCTAGGCAAGCGCTCTACCACTAAGCTAAATCCCCAACCCCAATCCCTATCTTTCTAACTCAGCTTTTTTCCAATAGACTCCTGGCATTTACTTTGACCATGTTTTTGACTTGTTAAGTATGTATGCAGATTTCAAAACACAAAGACTTTACCACACTGAGCCCATTTATACGGCTTTTCTCAAGAATGCTATTTTCTGCATTCACAGGGTTTCAGTGAATGCAAGTATGAATACTTTTGATATAGTGAGAGCTATAGAAATATGCAAAGGCTTCACTATATTTAGTACATTCATAGTTTCTCTCTAGTGTGGTATCTTTTATGCTGTTTGTGTTAATTTGGGTTTTAATGCTGTGAAAAGATACCATGACCAAGGCAACTCTTAGAAAGGACATTTAATTGGGGGGAGGGGAGGTATACAGATTCAGAGGTTCAGTCTATTATCAAGGTGGAAGGAATGTCAGTGTCCAAGCAGACATGGTGCTGGAGAGAGTTCTACATCTTGATCAGAAGGCAGCCAGAAGACTCTTCTGCCCTGGGTAGAGTTTAAGCATGGGGTCTGAAAGCCCCGCCCACACACACACACACACAGTGACATACTTCCTCAAAGGCCACATCTACTCCAAAAAGGCCATACCTCATAACAATGCCACTTGCCATGGGCCACATATATTTTAACCACCATACCTTTGAATATCACAATAAAGGCTTTACTACATTGGTTACATTCATAGGGTTACTCTTTAGTATGTATGTGTTTTTTTATGTAGTTGGAGTTGGCTTGATTGTGAAAAGGCTTTACCACATTCATTACATTCGTAAGGTTTCTCTCCAGTATGAATTCTTTCATGCCTTTTAAGGTCATTCTGACCTACAAAGGCTTTACCACATTGCTTACATTCATAAGGTTTCACTCCAGTATGTATTGCTCTATGTTTTCGGAGACTAGCATCAAATACAAAGGCTTTACCACATTCATTACATTGGTAAGGTTTCTCTCCAGTATGAATTCTTTCATGCCTTTTAAGGTCATTCTGACCTACAAAGGCTTTACCACATTGCTTACATTCATAAGGTTTCACTCCAGTATGTATTGCTTTATGTGTTCGGAGACTAGTGCTACATGCAAAGGCTTTACCACATTCATTACATTTGTAAGGTTTCTCTCCAGTATGTAGTACTTTATGTGTTCGGAGATTACCAATCCATACAAAGGCTTTACCACATTCATTACATTTGTAAGGTTTCTCTCCAGTATGTATTCTTTTATGTTTTTTAAGATCATTCTGACCTACAAAGGCCTTACCACATTCATTACATTTGTAAGGTTTCTCTCCAGTATGTGTTCTTTTATGTCTTTTAAGCTCACTCGGAACTACAAAGTCTTTACCACATTGATCACATACATAGGGCTTCTCTCCAGTATGTATTCTCTTATGTACTTGGAGATAACTATGAGATGTAAAGGCTTTACCACATTGATCACATTCATAGAGCTTCTCTCCAGTATGTATTCTTTTATGTACTTGCAGATAACTATGAGATGCAAAGGCTTTACCACATTGATCACATTCATGGAGATTTTCTCCAGTATGTATTCTTTTATGTACTTGCAGATAACTATGAGATGCAAAGGCTTTACCACACCAATCACATACATAGGGCTTCTCTCCAGTATGTATTCTTTTATGTACTTGGAGATAACTATGAGATGCAAAGGCTTTACCACATTGATCACATTCATAAGGTTTCTCTCCAGTATGTGTTATTCCATGAACTTGGAGATGACCGAGTTGTGCAAAGGCTTTACCACATTGATCACATTCATAGAGCTTCTCTCGAGTATGTATTCTTTTATGTACTTGGAGATAACGATGAGATGCAAAGGCTTTACCACATTGATCACATTTGTAAGGTTTCTCTCCAGTATGTGTTCTTTTATGTCTTTTAAGATCTCTCTGAACTACAAAGTCTTTACCACATTGATCACATACATAGGGCTTCTCTCCAGTATGTATTCTTTTATGTACTTGGAGATAACGATGAGATTTAAAGGCTTTACCACACTGATTGCATTCATAGGATTTCTCTCCAGTATGAATCCTTTTATGACTTTGAAGTTCATTACGGCATGTAAAGGATTTACCACATTGCTTACATTTATAGAGTTCCTCTCTAGAATGTGTACTATTATGTGTTTGGAGATGACTGTTTTGTGAAAAGGCTTTACCACACTGATTGCATTTGTAGGATTTTCTTCCAGTATGTATTAGTTTATGCCTTCCAAGATTACAATGACGTTCAAAGGCTTTACCACATTGATTACATTTGTAGGGTTTTTCTCCAGTATGAATTCTTTCAAGATTTTGAAGCTGAGAATCGTATGTAAAGGCTTTATCACGTGGCTTACTTTCATAGAGTTTCTCTCCAGTACGTGTCCTATTATGTCTTTGGAGATGACTACGTTGTGCAAAGGCTTTACCACACTGAGTATTTTCAGAGGGTTTCTCTCCAGTATGACATCTTTCATGCCTGCAAAGATAGATAGTGGGCACATGGGAAAGCTTTACCACTAAACTAATGAATCTTTTTAACCTGTGGAAATTAATTCTATAATTTGGTCTAATTGTAAAGAAGAATCACATCTTACGGTTGTATCCCTTTGTTTACACTCATGGTTTCCCATTCACTATGGGTTGGTAAAAGTGTGATTACATGGCTCACATTTGTACCATCCTTTTGCTCTATGAGATTTCTCATATATTTGAAGAGAAATGGAAGAGCTCAGAGCTTTACCACATTGAGTACATTCATATGTTTTCATTTATTGTGAAATACACTACATTTGCATACCACATCGGCCAAGTGAATCAGGACAAACGGAAAGGGATTTCCACAATCCTAGTATTCCTAGGGATTTTCTGCTATGTGACTTTATGGATATATTCCCAATGAAGTTGGGAAACCAACTAATTATAAACTTGTATCACACTGAGAAAGTCTGCTCAAATGTGGACTGCTACATATATCTTAATTGTTCTGGGGGTGGGGGGCATTGCTTCTTTCCATATCCTTGTGCTCACATGGCTTGTATCCATTGTGACACAGGATATAGCTGTTAAAATAACAAATGAAATGGTTCCACATTGCATTCACACAGTTTGACTTTTTGTTTATCATAGTCATATGGTATAAGAATTAAGGTTTCTCTTCCACAACATTCTTGACTCTCATGAACTGTCCCTCTCACTTAAACTTAACAATGTTAGTATATGAGTAATCAGTTTTACTATGATATATTTGCCTATTAGAAACATAAACTTATCACCTACTCTCTCTCTCTCTCTCTGTGTGTGTGTGTGTGTGTGTGTGTGTGTGTGTGTGTGTGTGTGTGTGTTATGAGACTAGACAGATTGGCAGGTTTACAGAGTGGCTGTAATGTGGCTATGATTCAAATGGTAAGGCTAAGGCACTGTTTCTTTGTCTTCTTTCTTAGAGGAATGCCTTGCAAAACACAAATCAGACACCTGACATTGAGGTACATGGATTTGTGAGAATTTACTAATCAATACACTTAAAGAAGTGCTTTTTTTTTTTTTTTTTACCACTGTTGCTTTTCTTTAAAAGTTCTAGGACGTACTAACATTTCTTCAGAGGCATGTTCATACCAACTTGCACATGAAAATTACCTTCCATGCCTTCTGAAACTTTGACAATGTTCTTCAATAGTATGGTCTTCCCAATTGTAACCTAAAATATAATGCCAGAAAATGTATGATATATTATTGGAAATTAGGCAACATTTAAGTTACTATCTTCAGTGAACTTGATCTTTTCACCTCATTCTTCTTTATTCTCAACTGAAGTTACAGAAAAGCAACAGTAACAAAGGAACATTTGTTTCCTCATTTTAAAAACTGAAAGAAAATTCAGTCTTACCTATAGCACTGAGGTTCCTGTAGGTCTCCTGCATCACATCTTTGTAGAGACTCTTCTGTGAAGGATCCAGCAAAGCCCATTCTTCTCGGGTGAAGTTCACATGTACATCATCATAGGTCAATGCATCCTGAAATATCCCATACATTAGTACAACAGAAACCATGATACAGATATCACTGTAAATGTATGTTTCTGATATTTCCCCCACTTATTTCTTGACCCAGATGTTCTAATGTAATTACCAAATCATCTTAGAAGAAAACTGAGTAATAAGGTTCACCTCTGTCATTTCTTTGCTCATTGAGTAGGATATAGCCTTGCAAGAGAAATGTTAATTAATGGAGAGAGAGAGAGAGAGAGAGAGAGAGAGAGAGAGAGAGAGAGAGAGAGGCGCAGTACTGAGTACACAGAGAAATTGTATGAACAATTACTAACTGCAAAAAATATCAAGTGAGCTTATAGGCTCATGTCTTTAATCCAAGCACTCAGGAGGCAGAGGCAGGTATATCTGAGGTCTATCCAGGACAGCCAGAGGTACATATTAAGACCCTGTGTCTCCTATGAAAAATTAATCAAACAAACAAGAAAGATAGAAAGGACTCAGAGGTTTTTACTAGAGTTCCTACAAAGAATTACATTCACTGCAGTTCTGTATTCTTCTTCCAGAATCTTGAGTTGGCCCAGTTTAAACTGTAACAGTAATGAGATCTTACTAAAAGGGGATGAATGTTTGAACAGATACAAACAGATAGCTGAAAATATTGGCAATGTAAATGTTGATCCTAAATAAGCAACATAGGACAGGAGCTGGTTCAGCAGTGAAGAGCTCTTGCAGGTCTTAAAAATAATTGGCCTCCGCAGTTGCGGGTCTCTGTTTCGCAGGATGGGGTTCGTGAAAGTTGTCAAGAATAAGGCCTACTTTAAAAGATACCAAGTGAGATTTAGAAGGTGGCGAGGGGGTAAAACTGACTACTGTGCACGGAAACGATTGGTGGTCCAGGACAAAAATAAGTACAACACACCAAAATACAGGATGATAGTTCGTGTAACGAACAGAGACATCATCTGCCAGATTGCATATGCCCGTATAGAAGGGGATATGATCGTCTGTGCACCATATGCACATGAACTTCCAAAATACGGTGTGAAAGTTGGCTTGACAAACTATGCTGCAGCCTATTGCACTGGCCTGCTGCTGGCCCGCAGGCTTCTGAATAGGTTTGGCATGGACAAGATCTATGAAGGCCAAGTGGAGGTGAATGGAGACGAGTACAATGTGGAAAGCATTGACGGTCAGCCTGGTGCCTTCACTTGCTATTTGGATGCGGGTCTTGCCCGAACTACAACTGGCAATAAAGTTTTTGGCGCCCTGAAGGGAGCTGTGGATGGAGGCTTGTCTATCCCCCATAGTACCAAACGATTCCCTGGCCATGACTCTGAAAGCAAGGAGTTCAATGCAGAGGTGCACCGGAAGCACATCATGGGTCAGAATGTGGCAGACTACATGCGCTACCTGATGGAGGAGGATGAGGATGCGTATAAGAAACAGTTCTCTCAGTACATCAAGAACAACGTGACTCCAGACATGATGGAGGAGATGTATAAGAAAGCTCATGCTGCTATTCGAGAGAATCCAGTCTATGACAAGAAGCCCAAGAGAGAAGTGAAGAAGAAGAGGTAGAATCGTCCCAAAATGTCTCTTGCCCAGAAGAAAGACCGGGTTGCTCAAAAGAAGGCAAGCTTCCTCAGAGCTCAGGAATGGGCTGCTGAAAGCTAAAGCCATTTTCTATGAAGATTTTTTCATAAAGAAAATAAACATTGATCAAAGCAAAAAAAAATAATAATTGGCCTCAATTGCCAGTAGTTAGAAGGGAGCTTCACAACTATTGATTACTCCAAGTTCAGGAATTCTGAAGACATTTTCTGACTACTATGGGGATTAGGCATACATGATGTGATATTCATTCATACAGGCAAAATATACATATTCATTAAAATAAATCAACACAAACGCAACAGGTAGGAAAAATGTCATATGCAGTCCAATGACTCAGAAAGCTCAGGCAATATAGCTAGGCAGTATGAATGTCATGAATACATGCCATCCTGAGAAACAGAATATGCTCTCTATCAAATTTCAAAATTCATAATGTGGATGAAGATCAACACAGCAGCATATGCTTGACATGTGCCAAAACTCACAGTCCAACCCATCAGCCAATAATATAAAAACGAACAAACAAAGAAAAAGCAGGGCATATTGGCCCACATTGAATCCTGGGACTCTGGAGTCAGAGGCAGGTGGACCATTTACGGTTGAGGCACAATGTTCTACACACCTACTTTCAGGACAGCCAGGGCTATATAGAGAAGCTTTGTCCTCAAGAACAAAAACAAAATTAAAATTATTAAAAAAAAAACCAGGCTTGCAAAATACCTTAGCATTGAATAGCAATTGCTTCAAATGCATCTTATGTGATTTAGGGTTAGAGTCTATAATGCTGAAGGCAAGACAACATAAGAAGGAAGCTGACTAATCAGGTACAACCAATACACAATACACACACACACACACACACACACACACACACCACACACACACCCCACACAGGAAATGGGTTGAGTCTATAGACACCCAAATGTCATCCCCAATAACTAATCATCTAGAAAGGTTCCTCCTACAAAAGCAGTTCTATTTAGAGAACTGAGTTGGCCAGAGCAAGGCTGACTCCTCCAGGACAGGTTGTAAACTGACAGGTTGGGAAACTAGACCTAAGTTTCTGTTTCCCAGAACTGGAAAAGTCCAAACAAGTCAATTCTAGGAAAACCATCCCTCACAGGCAGCTAATCAGGAGCTTCCCATGACCCTAATAGCCTGCAGCAGCCCATACACTCTTCAAATGCCCCAAATCACTTCTGACACTCTTGATTGTCACATCTTGTAAAATCAGAAAGCAAGTTACATCTTTCCAACATACAAAGGCACAGAATACCCCTTCCCATTCCAGTAGAGAGGAATGAGTACATAGTGAGGGAAGATTGGACCAAAGCATGAAACCTAGCAGGACAAACACCAAATCGTGCAGCTCTATCTCAGACACAAGGAGCTTCAGATTCAAAAGGCTTAGATGGCCATATCCCTGCAACTTCTCATACATCTCTCGGCTTTGTTACCTCCACTTGCTATATGCAGCTCTCCATGACAGGTGTCTATAACTTGGTATCTCTATATCTTGTGGTCTCAAATGCAACTCAGGCTTCATCCTCAGATTCATCCCATGCACTCTCACAGTGTCCTCCCTCACTGGGGATCTCACTCTGCCAAACATAGATGGCTGGAACAGTGCTGAACTGAAACCACGGGGGAAGAATCCATAACCTTACATTTTCCATCTTTCTTATTTCCAGAACTTGGGTGCCACGCTTGGACCAGTAGTAGCAGGTTTTATATGAAGTTCCTTCCTGGGTCTAGGAACGACTTTGCCAACTCCCCCTTCCATTAACTGAAGGCTTAGCAGGAGGGCCTGTTTCCCTTAATTCACCTTCTTAGGCTTCCAATCCTGAGCAAAGTCCTTCTCTTTAATGGTGATAATCTCTCTGAAAATTCATGCCTCTGTCTCAGCATTTGGCTGACATGTGTAACTTCCGAGGGCTGCTTTTCTCTACAAACCACAGACTTTGCCTTTATTTCTGCTCAACTTGTTGTTTTTTTCTTGTAGTCCAGAATGAGTTACTAGTAATAATCATCTAACAGATTCAATATTTCACCTGAGAAATATACCTAATTGTTTTTTAAATCTGCCTTGCTCAATTTCTCAGAGCATGGGTGGAATAAGAAAGACCTGGGGTCAAAATACCACATAAATGACCTCTAGCTAAATTTTTCATGGAGTCTATTTTCCACTGAAATCCTATGACCTCAACTTCTAACTGCATTACTTGCATGACTCCAGTCTTCCAGGTGCTACAACAACAGCTGTTTAAGCTCTGAATACAGCTTTCTATGGTTTTTGTCATCTCAAGCCCTGATATTTACCACTTTCCTCCAAAGGAGAACATTTCTAGTTTCTCTAGTTTCTGTCCAGCAACAAAATAACCTTTTTTTTTGTTTTTGTTCTAACTTGCTACTCTCCTACTTTGATTCAATTCTCTAACCAAAAGCATCTCAGCAAATAAACAGGTTCACTTGTTTGGTCCAGTCACATGACAACCATCAGTCCTGGAGGTTAGGATAGAAACTCAAGCTTCAAGAAAAGGCAAAAACCATGAACAAATCTTAGTTTCCTTCTTGGTCACTGTCTCATACTTAGCCAGGTCTCTTACCCAGCCCAGGCCCACTTGCTCAGGGATCCTGCCACACTCAGTGTAGAGCCTTCCACATCAATCATCACAACACAATCTCTCACTGATACAGCATCCAGATATTTTGATGAGGGCATGCCCTCAAGTGAGAGCCCCTCAGATGATTGTAGGCTCTAAAATGTTCACAACTGAAGCTAACTAGGACAAAAAGGCAATAATATTTCAGAAAGTTTAAAAAACCCAAATCAAAAGTGTTAACAATATCATTTAAGTAGGAAAGACCAACAAACAAACCACACACACACACACACACACACACACACACACACACACACACACACAATCAAAATTAATGATTACGAAAACTGGAAAACACAGATTTGCCAAAAAATGAGGAGAAGCAAGCCTTTAGAAGAGGACACTAAAACTGTTTCCCAAACTATCAAAACTTCAAGAAACTCATAACATAGTAAATTTTCAGAAGATAAACGAGACAGAAAGACAGACAGAAAGTGTTTTAAACATGAACTACAAGAGTATAATAACAAATTTATGAAATTACAGGCCAATACTCATCCTGTGTATTCTGTTTCTCATCTTTGCCAATAAATAAATAAATAAATAAATAAATAAATAAATAAATAAATAAATAAATAAATGGGATTAGCTGTGGCAAAATCCCAGTGAATTGGGCATAGTGGCAGCCTAAGGAATGGGAAAATACTTTTTTTTTAAAGAAATCCATATCTTATAGAGGCCTAATATATAAAATACATAATGACCTCAAGAAATTAAACTTTCAAAGTAAAAAATTCAATTAAAAATGGGGTAAAGGGACTGGAGAGATGGGTCAGCGGTTAAGAAGACTGACAGCTCTTCCAGAGGTCCTCAGTTCAATTCCCAGCAACCACATGGTGGCTCACAACCATCTGTAATGGGATCTGATGCCCTCTTTTGGCGTGTCTGAAGACAGCTACAGTGTACTCACTCACATTAAATAAATACATCTTTAAAAAAAGGGGGGGTATAAATCTACACAGACAATTCTCAAAAGAGGAATCTCAAAAAGCTGAGAAATACTTAAAGAAATCATTATCATCTCAGCCATCAAGGAAATGCAAATCAAAACTACTTTGAGAATCTATCTTGCACATGTCAGAAGGGATAAGATCAATACAAGTGACAAGTCATGCTGGTAAGGATGTGGAGAATGGGTAACAACTCTCCATGCTTGTTGGGTGCAAACTAATACTGCCACTATGGAAATGAGCATTTCCTCAGAGTCATGATGCCTCAGAACCCTGAGAATCCATCTATCTCAAATCACAGCTATAAAGCTCTTGGCATCTATCTAAAAGGTGCTCCACCCTACCACAAGGCCATTTGCTCAACTATGTTCATAGCATATTTATTCACACTTGCCAGAACCTAGAAACAACCTAAGAGTACCTCAACTGAAGAATGGGTTGAAGGACCCTAGTTCTTACTGAAGCCTAAGAGCTATCAGGAGGCTTGGCCTGGTGGAAAGTAGGTAGGTTATGGGGACCCTAAGGGCTTTTGCCAGCTTTACATCAACTGCCTCTGGTGAAGATTAGGGCACGACCCAGCTTCACGCCTAGGGCCAAGGCTCGGACAAGTTCCATTCTCCACCCACAGTTCTTGGGAGAAGCAGGGACATTCTTGAAAATTCTGCAGAATGTACTGAGAGTAGCCTGACCCTCTGGTCCCAGATAAGAGCTCAAAGGCATGCCATATAAGTTTGAACTGTAAACCTGCTAATGTAACCTGTACCTCTGAAAGTATAAAAACTGCTTGTCACAGCCATTGGGGTCACCTTCCAGTCCCTCGCTACGAGGGGCTGATTGAAGGTTGACCCCGACTCACCCGAAAATAAACTCTTGCCTTTGCATTAAACTCCATTCTCATGCCTCACTTGGGGGATCTCCTTATAGTTAAGACTCACTTTGAGCCCTATAGGGTAAACCAAAAATGTGGTACATTTATCACTCAGCTGATTAAAAAGATGACATCATGAATTTACAGGCAAGTAAATGCAACTAAAGCAATCATACCCAGAATGACAAACATGGCATGCATTTACTTACAAGTGGATATTACCCATTAGGTAAATAGTAATAAACACTGAGAGGCTAGTTAAAGAGGTGGACTCTAGGGAGGAAGCACAGATCTCATTCTAGAGGGGAAATAGAATAATTTCTGTGAGTAGACCAGAGTTTGATGGGAACAGGAGTAGGGAGGATCAGTTGAGGGGGATGCAGGGGAAAGTACAGTGCAGGAAGAAACAGCTGGAATTAGGGGTTATTTGGGAGTTAGTATAGAAATCCAGTACAATGACAACTTCCTGGATGACCAGGGTAACCCTAATGAAAACTCCTAGTAATGGAGGATATGGAGTCTGAACTGACCATCTTTTGACACCAGGCAGGGCTTGAATGTTGGTAATAAGGTACATTTGGTTGAGCTGTTGGCCAAGGAGGTCCCTTGAGATCCTTCAACAATCCATGCTGATGCAAGGACAAACTTTGCTCTCAGATAACTGACAGCAGGGCCTGATAATTAAGGACAAATTCCACACGGTTCACTGAATGGAGAGGTCAACTGAGTACAAGCTTGGAGCCTTCACCCCTGTGTAAGAGTCTCTTTGAGGAGAGAAGGTACTCTACAGGCCTAAACTTGTAGAGAAACCTGGATCCACTCTCCGCCCCCAACACCCACACACACCTACAATTGGTCCTTCCTAAGAAGTGCTGGGGCATGATGGTAACAAACGTGTTTGAGTGGCCAACCAATGTTTGGTTTAACTTGAGGCCCTTGACATGAGAGGGAACCCATGACTAACACTGACTGGATTTCTAGGAATCTTACAGAAACTTAAATGGCAAGCATAGAGACAGCATGTGTCTATGCCAGGTCCTCTGCTGATATGTTATGGCTGTTAGCTTGGTGTCTTTGAGGGACTCCGAACTGTGGAAGCAGGTGTAACTCTGATTCTTTGGCTTGATCTTGAGATTTTTCCTATCAGGTTGCCTTGTCCAACATGAAGGCTTTCACCTTGTCTTTTTCTCTCTTGTTTTGTCTGTTAGGTCTGCTCCTTTTTGAAGAGGAAATGGGTGGGGGGGGGTGGACCTTGGGGAAAGGATAGAAATGAGGGGTAGTTGGGAGTGCAGGTTGGGGAAACAGTGGTCAGGATATATTATATGAGAATCTACCCTCATATAAAAACTTAATTCAATATTGCTTAAATGAAAGGCAAAGAAGGGAAGCTATAGTGAACAAAGAAAAGCAAATTCGTAAAGATAGGGACAACAAGATTGTGATACATATAGTACTTGCTCTATTTTTGTAGACAGTGACTATCACATAGGAATGTAAAAATACCTGGAAGGCTTACTTCCTCCTTCGGATAATCTAGGCCTAGTCATGGAAGCTTATAGCTTCTGTACAATCTGATCTAGGTCTAGAATCACGGGGCGTAGGCCTGGGGGATTTAACAAAAGACACAGACTGGGGTCATTTGTGCTAAGAAAATGCCAAAGCTTTACTGAGGTTCACAGAATATACACCCCAAGTTCACTGGGTGGAGAATTCCTGGAAGCACAGTGGAAAAATAGGTTATGCCCTCAGGACAAAAACAGGAACAAAAATCAGGAACTGGCTGTTACTGCCCAGGTGCCAAACAGAAAGATCAAGATGTTCCTTTGTTAGGAACTAAAGCTTCCACATGCATCAGCAAGGCTCAGCACTGGGCAAACACTGAGGGGGCTCAGTAGAGTTGGGCACTTGAGTGTTTTGGGCATCAGAGACTTAACTGTTAAATAATCACCCTTTCTTCTTCTTATTGAACTCTGGCTGGTCAACTCTGCTCTTCTAGCTCTTACTCTTCACTCTAACCAATTCAAATTGCTTCTTTCACTTCTGACTGAATTGCTGTGCTTGGCCTCAAACGAACTCTAGTAAACTGCTCTCTTCTCATTCTCTCACTCATTTTCTCTTTTTCTGTCTTTAGCCTGCCTGTCACTGTAAAATTCTCCAGGTAAAACTGCCTCCTCCTCTTACCCTCTGTGCTGCTTCCTCTTAT
This sequence comes from Rattus norvegicus, assembly GCF_021556685.1. Lineage (NCBI taxonomy): Eukaryota > Metazoa > Chordata > Mammalia > Rodentia > Muridae > Rattus > Rattus norvegicus. Next base: position 129,264,396 of record NC_141542.1, on the reverse strand, counting down.
ATTGCCTCTTTTCCCTCTTCTCTTTAGAGTTGGGCATATCCTATTCTGTCAGATCTTTCCCTGATTCATCATTTTTTCACCCACTCAATTATACATTACTTATGAACATGAGCGCTTCCTTCAAAACCGATGTTTACCTTCATCGTTTGAGAGCAAAGGTGTGTACTAAGGGCTGAGCCATACCAGTTAGAAACAGCTCCCCCCCCAACCCTGCCTCCAGCAAATTGGACAGTTTCTGGGTTCACAATGCGATCACATACTCTGCAACACAGGAGTTCATGACAAGCTCATCTTGGGGCCAGTCTATATCTGTGAAATCAGAAGTTTTGTTCTCAGCAATGTGAAATATATATCACGCAGGAAACAAAAGCAATCACTTTCTTGTGTTAGCTTTCACTAGTTTGGAGTGTGGAGTGTGGAATTACAATGCTTTTCATTTCATTCCAATGGAATACTCATAATTGTTCTTAAGAAAAAATAATGTTTCAATAACTATTCAAACAGAAATAAATGAGATGTTGCACAAAATCGCTACATTAACTTTATTATGCATTAAGCCTAAATAAACCAATGTATAAAAATATTAAATGTTTAAACGCTTTCTCCAAAGCAAAAATGAAAGTGATACCATCTAAGTTACATAAGGCAGAGAAAACAAAGAGCCGAGTCAGTTATCTAAGACTTTCACATGTTTGTTCAACTCTAATTTATCGTTAGTATTTAAACTCAAACAAAACAGTCAATGTGGTTCTTTTGTTCTTTTCATTTTTTCGGAGCTGGGGACCAAACCCAGGGCCTTGCGCTTGCTAGGCAAGCACTCTACCACTGAGCTAAATCCCCAACACCTTCAATCTGTTTCTTAACCTCGTTTTTACTTCTTCATGCAGTATGACTCATTGGCAGAGGGCTCTCATGCCATCCAAATAAAGCCACTTTCTGCATTTTTATAGCATACTACAATAGCACATTTGCTTCTCATCTACAACAACTCTTGCTACAGAAAGCTTGATATTTCATTTCTCTTCTCCACATAATGTTCTAAATAAACATTAGGAAAAAAAAAAACCTTTGAAGGAGATTGTTTCAGCTGGATTCTCTGCTTTCTGCCCTTCTATAGGAATTTGGCAGGAATTTGACCATGGACTAGGACTTAGGAAATAGGTTCAGATAAGAATATTTTCATTTGGGCTAGTAACCTTCCTTTTCTCTTACTAAACTGATGAGCCCCTAGAAAAAAATGATCACAGGTCTTTGTGCCTTGTTTGTTCCTTGACCTAGAATTGATATTATTTGCTTGTACTAAAAATTGTAGAAAAGCAGACTAGGAAAAATAAACCCGCTTCAGCCTCAGCACTGGCTAGAATCATGCTATATATTGTCTAATTTTCTTTTTCCTTTCAGTCCTCACTCCCTCCCTAGAGACCCTGTTGACTGACTGAGTTGACTTGGTCACCCTTCATTTTCAAGTGCTACCTACAATGTTGACAACATGGTTAAAGCTCCCATATCCATCTGATAATAAGAGTGCATTAAAGGTTAAAATTATATGGGACAAAGAAATGGGTTGATAATGCTTAAGCTATAATTACATGCTGTTTTATGACCAATAAAGCACTGACTGTGAGAGTCTTTACAAGTCCATAATCCTTTATCCACTCCTTTAACCCAAGGCACCCTAGGTCGCCTAGAGGCACCTAGCTTGTCCTCAACAAATGAGCATTGATGTTATTTTCATATTTAGGCAATTATGAATACAACTGCAAGAAACATGAGCATTCTGGTACTTTTTAAAACTAATTTCAAGGGGCTGGGGATTTAGCTCAGTGGTAGAGCGCTTACGTAGGAAGCGCAAGGCCCTGGGTTCGGTCCCCAGCTCCGAAAAAAAGAACCAAAAAAAAAAAAAAACTAATTTCAAGTGCATGGAAACTATACTGAGAAGACTGCTGGGATCCATGGCAATTCTGTCATTTTTATGAGAAGTTAGTGTTGGTATGAGGAACCGGCTTTATGGTTGCAGGTTGTCTCCAAACCCAGCGATAGCAGTGACGTCACCCAGAGGTGAAAAGGGACCTGTGCATCTGTTGTCATATATTTCCAGTGTCCTCCTAGCCCATCTCCCACCCTTGTCTGCAAGAAGTTATGTCCCTACCCAAATAAAAAGCCAACCCTTCCTGACCTCGCCCTCTTCTTTCTCTTTTCCTCCTTTGTCTCCTCCCCTCCTTTGTGCATCCCCCATCCCCAGCACCAATGAAAGTCTCTCACGTGGAACCGTACTGGCCAGGTGTGGTCTGTCTGGGCACGAGCCTCGATTCCAATACAACACTCCGTAGGATGGGGATTGCTTGGGTGTAGGTATTATGTACACATGTATCAGAATACACATGTTAAACATGCACAATTTTATATCAACTATAGAAACACAGTATTAACTAGTTTTAGTAGGTATCTATGGAAAATCCCAACCTAGTGCTATCAGACTTTAGTGCTAAGACACAATCCTGTGTCACATCCAGATTCATTGTCCAATTCTGGACCATGTTTTATTTTCGCTCTTTTGTTTTCTCAATTAAGTCATACTTATAAAGATCTTGTCTACGTGAGCCTAAGGATGAATTCTCTGTCACTAAAGTCTACACTAAGGTCCTCTTTCTATGGCTTTGGACATTATTTCATATCAGTTTCAGTTTCGCACACATACTATATAGCTTGCTAAATGAATTATTATGTAGAATATCTTTTACCAAGTTATATAACTGTAAACAACACCAGTATAGTGATGTTAAAAAAGGAATGTTGGGTATGTTCAATTTGCAGCAAAATTCAAACTTTAAAGAAAACGTCTAATAATATATAACAGGACAGCTGATTTCAAAGCTATTTGCCATGTGAAAAAACCTCAGAATCATCAACAGGATTATGAAGAAATAGTACACATTTTGGCACAGTATAGATTCCATCTGTACTTATCAAAGAGCTACAAAGATCAAAAGTTTTAGCACATTTGTGAAAAAAGGAGATGTAGAGAAAAAAAGGCAAGAACATAAGCCCCAAATTATAGTCAAGTTTTAATCAAAACACCTAAGGAAACTCAGTCAGGAAAAATGTGAACTTGACCGATATTACCTATGATTGCATGTGTATTCAAATGGAAAAAACACAGACGTCCCAACTCCCACAAGAATAACTCAAACTGACCCCTAAACTGCTATATTTCTGACTCTCCGGTCACTACTGACCCCACGCTCTAGAGCTCTCTGTGTGGAGGTGGTAAGAAAGGAGGGTTATGGCTCTGCGGCTCCCAATGCCCCCGTGTGATCTCACACAAACCCAGCCCCCCCCCCCCCAACCCACACACAAACGAAGGTTGAAGAATAATTTACTGTCTGCTTCCACATGATGCCATGTGGATTTTAGTAATGATGTAGAATCTGCCCTGCCCACCTACACCCCACCCTGCACACCTGAGAAACCTCTGCATCTCAGAAACTCCTTTTGGACTCTGGAACTGAATTTCCCTGAATCACTCCATTCACTGTGACTGCTGATAGTGGAAAGGTAAAAGGATTTTAACCAAGTATTGCCAAAGCATGATTCTCATAACCTCATCCCTATATTCTGTGCATATTTTGGAGAATTGTTTGTTAACTTGTAGCTTTGCTTTCTATGGCACTGTGGGGCATAAAAATTATGAAAAACAAACTCGAGGCAGCTGTATTAACCAGCAGTCCCCCCAAATCTTACTCTTGGCTGTGCATCTTCACTACCCCCAGCAGAGACTGTTCGACTCATGCTGCTGGGTCGAGTACAAGGAACTAGATTCAAGGATCTTTTTCTCCTCCATCCTTGTTTCTCTCCTATCTGGTGTTAGGGGGTGAAAGGAGGTTGGGGGGGGGGGGCTGAGGAGGGGATTAAGAGTGGGGAAAAAGAAACCACAAAGTAGCAAAGACCAGCAAAGATCCAGTTAGTTGGGTCTAAAATGCTAAAAGAGGATCTAGCCTAGGTAGATTTTACAGTCCATGTATGCTGTCACCCTTAGGTTTGTCTTAGGTTCAGGTTCCAGGTTGTTTTTTTTTTTTCTTTTCTTTTTTTTTTTCTTTCGGAGCTGGGGACCGAACCCAGAGCTTTGTGCTTGCTAGGCAAGTGCTCTACCACTGAGCTAAATCCCCAACCCCCAAGTTTTTTTTTCTTAAGATTTATTTATTTTATTTATATGTTAGTACACCGCCATGGTTCCCTTCAGACACTTCAGAAGAGAGCATCCCATTACAGATGGTTGTGAGCCACCATGTTGTTGCTGAGAATAGGATCTCTGGAAGGGCAGTCAGTGCTCTCAACTGCTGAGCCATCTCCCCAGCCCATTTTTTTTCCAGGTTAAGTTTTGAACACTTTAAATATAAACTGGAGGCTACAAGTCTGGCAACTTGGATAGGCCATTACACAGCAAACATTTCCGGGATGTTTCTTAAGTACACCAGTGCCCTAAAACAGTAGGTTAGTGACGGTGTCCTAAATGGAAGGTCTCAGAAAACATAGGAAAAGGAGAAGCTAGAAAGTATAAAAACTGGGGTGGGGGTGGGGGTGTCTTTAGCTAAGACATTAAGAAGAATGTCAACTTGTATACGGTGTACATGAGGGAAATGGAAAGATCCAATTGGTAAGATATAATTGCCGTCTTAAACATACACAGCCTGGTACCATCCATCCCTTAGGAACATTGATAACAACCTGTAAATACACAGAGCAGAATCTTAACATCACCTGCCATGGCTTCTCCCCTCTCTCTCTCCTCTCTCTTCCTTTCTGTCCTGGTCTCCTCCTTTTCCTTCAAACTTCTCTCCTGCCCATCCTTCTCCTCCAATGACAGGCCTCCTTCTATCCTGTACCTGCCCCTCACCTGTACTTTACAAATTCAATGGGGAGGTGGTTGTGGTGAAGTCACCTGAGTTCTGAGTAGGTGACTAGGCAGCTGTCCTTGGGGTAGTGGAATTAGCATCAAAATACAGAAAACTTCAGGGCAAACCACAACAGGCAAGAGTTGTTTTCTCAGAATCTTAAGCAACCCCTCCCAAATGCCCTGGCCCCAAGCATATTCCTGGTTTTAGGGGAGCTGTTTTATCTCTATACCCAGGGCCCCAGGGAAAGCTCCCAAGGACTAGGCCCTAGATGGTTACTGGCTCTGCCAAGCATGTCCCTGAGTCTCAGAAGGAGCTGAAACATGGGGATCTCAGGAAAAGGAGGGAAAGCATAGCTTGATCAGGCCAGCACTCAATAAACAGTGTTTGTTGTTGTTTTAACTTTTCGAATGGTTGTCACCGGGTGTCATCTTGCCCATGTGGCAGAACTATGCTTTTCTCAAGAAGAAAACTAAACCTTTATGGCACACCAGGCCTTACTGTTGACTGTGATCCTGTAATGCCCCACTGATCAGCTTGTTAGAGGCCTGCTCTTTGATATGTAGAGGGGCCTAGTGGCTGGTTGCAAATTAGGGTCTGGTGCCATATTTCTGGACAATCCTGGTGAACAAACTTGTGTATCCTAGCATCCTAATGTCTAACAGGCCTGGTTAGCTTACTACTTACACGTGGGGTGTTTTGCAGGCAGTCCTCTCTCAGCTAAATTATACATGGTGTGCCTTGCTATCTCCTAACTTTTGGCAAATCCTTTACATCATCAATTCTACTCTTACATTACAGCTTGATATTGGATTGCTACCCAGCACATGAGATGCCTTCCACAACCTCCACAAAATAACTCCAAATGGATCTTACACCTTAATGTTAAATGCTAAGAACAGAACTTGTAGAAACTAGGCTTCTGAGTTTGGGATCACGCCAAGGATCTTTCCATACACAAGCGAAATGCCCTGCACAGTTGCAGCCCCTACAGGGAAGTTATTCAGAAACTGCCTCTGGGTCCAGTGGGTGGCTAAGATCTCACGGGTAGCCGCCAATTCCCACTCAGCCCCAGGAAAGACCCACCACACCAGCTCCCACTGCCCATCCCCTGCCTTCTGCCCGCCCGCCCGCCCGCCCGCCCCCCCCTCCCCCTCTGCCCCTTTGTGGGCAGTGACCCTGTGCTCACCATGTCGCAACTTCGGAGCTTGCCTGAATATGCCTCACAGAATCCAAACACAGGACACAGAACACAGCAGCCAGGACCATTTAAGACTGCTTAACTACTAAGCGAATACTACACCAAGGCACCCGGAAAAGCCCGCCTTCTCTTCTGATTGGCAGGTCCAGTGAAGACTCTGATTGGCCAGTCGTCTTGAGTGACTTGAGAACCTCTGTCAGCCTTAGAGTGAGCTGAAGGTACAATGAGGATACACAGTTCCAGACCCAAGCATCAAACCCAGGGCCAGACCTTTTCCAGATCTAAAGGGATTTGCATATCAGTAGCACTTGTGCCTGTCCTCCAATAGCCTACTCATCTGTCTCCCAGCCCCAGGAAGGACCCACCACACCACCTACCACTGCCCAGCCCCTTGCTCCTCCCTTTCCTGGGCGGTGACCCTGTGCTCACCCGGTCCTCACTTCAACCTGCACTCAGCTCACAACACTCAGTAGTCTCTTTCCCTTCCAGTTCCTGGAATCAAGTGTACAGCTTGCATAACCCCTGGTACTCAACTTGCAGTGGGGTTATTAATCTGTCCCACAAGTGGAAGGGTGCCCAAGATATTAACAATTAAAGGGAGATTTGATAAAACAAGAGTTTTGCTTTGTGGCTGTTGGGATTCAGACCCGACAATCAGCTGACCTTCATATATTTAACACACCAAAGCTGTCTCGGCCTCCAGGTTCTCCCAGCACTCCTCAGTCCCCACCTGTAACAGGGCGTGTCTGGCATACCCCACATTGTACCTTGAACTTTCCAGCGCAGGGGCCGAGTTTTCCTTTCCCCTTTATTCTTCCTATATAATCCAGAAATTTTGTACTCTTTGTCTTTCTGTTTCTCCGCCTCTCTCTCTCCCTCCCCCTCCCCTTTCCATCCTTCCCTCTCTTCCCTCCACTTTCCCTCTCACCGCCCTCCCCATTACTTCATTTTTCTCTCCTTCCTTGACTTGCTCACTCTTTCTCTCTTTCTCCCCACCCTTCGTTATTTTTTTTTTTTTTTGGTTCTTTTTTTTTGGAGCTGGGGACCGAAACCAGGGCCTTGCGCTTCCTAGGCAAGCGCTCTACCACTGAGCTAAATCCCCAACCCCTTCACACCCTTCGTTATACTTACTCCCCATATCGACTTTTCTGACCTCTTTGGGACTAGTGAACTCTTATCCTTGGGATCAGTGAGCCCACTAGAGAATTGCCCCCAATAAATCTGAAAACACTCTACTTTGGCATGGGTTGAATCCTTCGTGCTGGGCTTAGGTAAACTGCAGCTAGTTTTCACTGGTATGTATGGGAACCCTGGGAGACAAACCTTGAGGAACACTACTGTTAGCCAGCACATCCTCTTCAGTGGGAAGATAAGCACACATTCACACACAGAACTGTTTTAGTAAAGGTTCTCTAGATGAACAGACCTGATAGGATGAATCTCTGCATGTTGAAAGCAGATTTATTAGAATTTTCACATCGTTAGTCCAACGATGGCTAATGTGGCATGTACAGGGATAGGGAAACCTATACGTGAACATAGCCAGACTCCTTCAGTAAAATCACAAGGGCTTATTTTCTTTTTTCTTTTTTTCTTTTTTTCAGAGCTGGGGACCGAACCCAGGGTCTTGCACTTGCTAGGCAAGCGCTCTACCACTGAGCTAAATCCCCAACCCCAAGGGCTTATTTTCTTGAAGGAAATCATTCCTTTGGAAATGACTCCTGTTCTCTCCTTGCCTGCAATGGAGGGGGGCTGGGGATGTCTTTCTCAGTTCTTCTGTCTTGTCTTACATATTGGCTATTCCTTGTATTCAAACTGACTACATGTAGAATTTACTAAAACTGAAAGAGATTAGGTACAGTGTGGGGATTTCTCTTAATTATAGCTTTTGAAATGTGAAAACCCTTCTTTAATCTAGATTTTTTGAGTTGTTAAGATCCACCTTTACTCTAGGCCACAGCTTCTAGTGACAGCCTACATATATAAAGAACATTGAAAGATGTTAGCTCATTCTCTTTGTCTCCTTACCTTACCTCTGGCTAGCAAGTTCTTTCTTGCCTTTTCTTCTTTCTTTCTTTCTTTCTTTCTTTCTTTCTTTCTTTCTTTCTTCTTTCCTTTTCTTTTTCTGGCATTAAAAAGCCTATTTCTTTGAAACTCTGGTATATACTGAAGACAGACAGACATCCAGCCACATAGACTGAACCACACTGGATTCTTCAACTTTCCGTTGGTAGACAGCCACTGTTAGTGAGACATTCTAGTAAATCCGCTTTCAACATGCATACAGAGATTCATTCTATCAGTTCTGTTCATGAATACAATCTTTAGTAATATAGCCGTGTGTGCATGCGTGGTTTTTGTTTTGTTTTTCCACCGTTCCACTGAGGAAGATGTGCCAGCTAACAACTGTGCTCCACAGTGTTTGTCCTCTGTTTCCTGCTTTTCTCCCAGGCTTGTCTCAGACCTACCAGGTGAGAAGTAGCTGCAGTTTACCTGAACCCAGAATGAAGTCACAAGGCTAAGGGAAATTGCAATGGCAGAGTAGATAGGTTGTGTAAAACCTAATACTCCACAATGGGAAGGCCCAGAAGATATGGCCTTCAGGAATCCTATAAGACACAAACTGGTGAGAGGGGCACCACACATTTGAAAAGGGTTGTTCTTGCCCTTTTCTGTGTGCCAGACCTTAGGGTTGGAGATGTTGCTCAATTAGATGAATTAAATTCAATGTTGCCACGGGCCAGGTGGCAGGATTGAATGGCAAGAGACAAGGCGAACGTAGTTATTATACTAGTCAGAGTAGACAAAACAACGTTTATAATGACATAGCCTGTAATGATCAGCACAGGAGAGGTGAAATTTATAATGGCATGACTTGTTTGGACCTTTGGTAGTGCCTAATCAGACATGGTGTTTCCAGGCACGAAATAGATAAGAAGCCTACTGCATATCTGTTTGATCTGTATAAGCAGACAAATTCTAAAACAAATGAAAGAGAGGCTACATTAGATCCTGGCAAAAGGCAATCTTGGCCAATGAATCAATTTCCAGACTTGAGTAGGTTTGCAGACCCAGAACCCCTTGAATAAAGGGGTGGCGAGGTTCCCCAGAGGAAGGATCTTGATAAGACAACTAAAAATTTTGCTATTAGCCTCTCTCCAGTTCTTCCCCAGAGAGACCTGTAGCCTTTTACAAGGATAACTGTACACTGGGGAAAGGAAATAATCAGGCTTTCCGGGGTCTATCGGATACTGGTTCTGATCCCAGCAGATCCCAAGAAATGCTATGGCCCTCCAGTTAAAGTAGGGGCTTATGGAGGAGAGGGGTTGAATGGAGTTTTGACTGATGCCTGACTCACAGTAGGTCCAGTAGGTGCCTGAACACATCCTGTGGTCATATCCCAAGTTCCAGAATGTATAATTGGGATAGATATACTTAGAAATTGGCATTCACAGTCACAGACCATATGAAGGTCAAGAAGGAAGACCGAAATGTGGATGCTTCAGTCCTTCTTAGAAGGGGGAACAAAATACTCACAGGAGGAAACACAGATATAAAGAGTGGAGCAGGGACTGACAGAGACTGCCCCACCTGGGAATCCATCCCATAAGAAGACGTCAAACCCAGTCACTATTGTTGTTGCCAAGAAGTGCTTGCTGACAAGAGCCTGATATGGGTGTCTCTGAGAGGCTCTGCTAAAGCCCTACTGATACATATGAGGATGCCTGCAGCTAACCATTGGACTGAGCATGGGGACCCCAATGGAGGAGTGAGAGAAAAGACTGAAGGAGCTGAAGGGGTTTGTAACCCCATAGGAAGGACAACAATATTGACAAACCAGACCTCAGAGTTCTCAGGCACTAAACCACCAATCAAAGAATGCAAATGGAGGGACCTATGACTCCAGCCACACATATGTAGCAGAGGATTGCATTGTCTGGCATCAATAGGAGGAGAAGCACATTTAGTGGGTCTATTTAGATTCTGGACACAGCACATCTCTCACTTGGGTGTGTTACTCAGGCACATTTACCAAGTGACTAGGAAAGCCACTGGCCTTTTGTGGGGCCTGGAACAGAATGCTTTTCAACAGGTCCAGGCTGCTGTGCAGGCTGCCCTACTACTTGGACCATATGATCCAGCAAACTCTATGGTACTCGAGGTTTTTGTGGTAGATAGAGCTGCCATTTGGAACCTCTGGCTGGCCCCTGTAGATGGATCACAGACGATACCTTTGGTATTTTGGAGCAAAGCTATACCATCATCCACAGACAACTGTTTTCCCTTTGAAAAACAGCTGTGGGCCTGCTATTAGGCATTAGTAGGAACTGAACATTTGGAACTGGGACACCAAGTTACCATGTGACCTGAACTGCCCATCATGAGCTGGGTGTTATCAGACTCTCCAAGTGAGAAAGTAGGACATGGACAGCAGCGGTCTGTTATCAAATAGAAGTGGTGTATATGTGATTGGGCCTGAGCAGGTTTTTAAGGCACAAGCAAATTACATGAAGAAGTTGCCCAAAAGCCTATGGTTTCTTCTCTTGTTACAATGCCATCTGCTGCTAAGCATGCACCTATAGCCTTATGGGGGTGTTCCCTGTGATCGGCTGACTGAAGAAGACTAGGACCTGGTTTACTGCCGCCTCTGCATGTTATGCAGGCACCACCCGGAAGTAGACAACTGCAGCATTACAACCCCTTTCCGGGACAACCCTGAAAGATACAGGTGAAGGAAGATCTTCACAGTGGGCAGAACTTCGGGCAGTACACCTGGTATTACGTTTGTGTGAAAGAAGAAATGGCCAGATGTACATGATTGTTCACTGACACATGGGCTGTAGCCAATGGTTTGGCTGGATGGTCAGGGACTTGGAAAGATCACAACTGGAAAATTCCTGTGAAAGACATCTGGGGAAGTATGTGGATGGATCTCTCCAAATGGGCAAAGATATTTGTGTCCCATGTAAATGCTCCCCAGAGGGTGATTTCAGCTGAGGAGGAATTCAATAATCAAGTAGATAAGATAACATGTTCTGTGGACAGTCAGACTCTTTTACCCGCCATCCCTATCATTGGTCAATGGGGACATGAACCAAGTGGACATGGTGGCCAAGATGGAGTTTATGCTTGGACTCAACAACACGGACTTCCACTCACCAAGGCTGACCTGGCTGCAGCTGCTGCTGAATGCCAGATCTGCCAACAGCAGAGACCAACACTGAGCCCCAGATATGACACCATTCCTTGAGGTGACCAACCATCAACCTGGTGGCAGGTTGAGTACATTAGACTACTTCCTCCATGGAAAGGACAATGTTTTCTTCTTACTGGAGTAGATACTTATTCTGGCTATGAATTTGCCTTTCCTGCACATAATGCTTCTGCCAAAACCAGCATCCATGGACTTCTAGAATGGCTTATTTAGTGGCATGGTATTCCACACGTATTGCTTTTGACCAAGGAACTCATTTCAAGGCACTGGTGTACTTATAAAATAATTCTCGGAAAGTATTTGCTGTGTAAATGTCTGTCTAGGTGGATACACTTGTGGTCCCTAGTCCATATTTAAATTGTTCAAAACTTAACCTGGGGCCTGAACCTAAAAGAGACTTAAGTGTATTTTCTCTCCGGTATGTATTAGTTTATGTATTTGTAGATAATTGTGCTGTGAGAAGTGCTGGAGTCCATCTCCAGTGGGGTTCTGGAACCTGAGGATAGATGTATGGTCTTGGTAAAAGTGAAGACTCTTGACTGCCTGTTGACTTTCAACCAAGTGGCACTGAATAGCTCGACCCACCTTTCTTTATACAGTCACAAGCCTGCTCCCATGAGCAGTGATATCATTGGTTGTTCTGCTTAAATGAAATCATAACATCACCATCATAAAAACCCCATCACTGGGGGCTGGGGATTTAGCTCAGTGGTAGAGCGCTTACCTAGGAAGCGCAAGGCCCTGGGTTCGGTCCCCAGCTCCGAAAAAAAAAAAAAAAAAAGAACCAAAAAAAAAAAAAAAAAAACCATCACTGTAAACGCCCCCAGTAGTTTTTCTTCCCTCTTCTCATCTCCTGCTAGGTCAATTACTCCCTAACCTCATGTTGCACTACAAAGCACAATTTCAACAAGCCAAATATAAATATCCAGCCAGAAATATCCTGTGGATATGAGCACATAACCAGCTGGCAGCTAGTTATTGAGTTATGCAAGGTGAGACAGATTAAACATTTGTGGGTTTAAGTCCATTCATCAAATAGCATCCCTTTGTCATAATACTTTCTTAATTGCACAGACATGTGCTCATTGTACCAAGAAATGTTTCCTGATAAGCACCTATCAATTTGACACCATCTCTCCAATAACCATTTTTCAGTTTCTATGGATCAGCCATAGCTTCCCCATTTTAAGTCTCTGTTTATTGGCCATAGCTTCCTCAAACGTTATGCAAGCATCACCCACTGCCCTCTACAACTGCCACAGGCTTACTCAGTGTGACTGTAGCTATTTTTCTAGGGACATGATTATGTGTCCCCAAATACTCAGGATTAATGGTCACATCTGATGAACCAACAGAGGCAAAGAGAAGAGAGGAGGCTTTTACTCCTTGAAAGAGTATTGAGAAAAACACAGAATCATTCATAGAGCTTTCAGCCTACATGAACCCAGCCTCGCCCATGATTGAAAGGTGAAAGCAAACATTGTTGAGTATTAATAGCATAGTAAAAGCAAGGAGAGCTTGTAGCACACATGATCTAGATTATAAGCACAGAGGCTACTGAATTCACCCCAGGTCTTTGTTAAGTGGGAAGAGATTTCTATGGGCCTTGCCATAGGAGAATCCTATCACTGAAACACTCATACTCTGTTCCCTGAATGGCCACTTCCAGAAAAGGCTTTATCACACTGCTTATATTCATAGGGTTTCTCTCCAGGATGTGTTCTTTTAAGTATTTTGAGATGACTGTAACATACAAAGGCTTTAAACACATTGATTATATTCATAATGTGTAGGGTGCCCTCCAGTGGTGAACAACGGTACTGCGTATGCGCAAGTTTTGCACCTGGTGTCAGTTGGCTGGTAATACGCTAATGAGGGGGCGGTACCATGCTAGTGTGGTGATTCATTCCCTGCCAATCCCTGGAGAACAAGTAGCAGGGGTGATAGTGGGGTGATTTGTGTTCCGCCAATCCCTGAAAGACAATTAGCATAGCCCCAGCCTATTGTGTATATAAGGTGTGTGCTTTTGCCGCTCGAGGTCCCTGTGTCAGCAATGAGGTGGTCCTGCAATAAAGGCTGTTGAGAAGAATCCAACCGTGTTCTGTCTTCCTTGCTGGATGAGGTTGGCGTGACAACTGGTGGCTCGTACAGGGACCCAAGGACATTCTCATGGATTCAGAACTTTTCAATTTCAGGACGAGGATGTCGGTAAAGTTCCCAGATAAGGGACGATAAAGTTCTCTGGAGGTAAGCAGAGACGATGAATAATGTTCTCTGGAAGTAAGCAGAGACGATAAATAAAGTTCCCTGGAGGTAAGCAGAGACGATGAAAGCCTTGGTATAGAGGCCGAAAGATTTATAAGCAGAGAAGATGAAAGCCTTGGTATAGAGGCCGAAAGGTTTGTAAACTAGGGCAATGTTGTTTCCAATGGATCCTTTGTGGGTAAGGCTTGTAATTTTGTTTATTTTTTTCTTTGTGTGGGAAGCCATTAGAGCCGTTAGGACAGGTCAGAGGGTCCTTGCAGAGCAACAAGAAAGTATGTTGGAGGGAGAAAAGGTCTCAGAAGAAAAAAAGAAAGGAAAAGGAGACAAAAGGAATACAGTATTTTGGGAGAAAGATTTTGTCTTTGTGCTTTTAAAAAGTGTGATTAGGCTCTGGAAACCTCACAGAGTCATACTGATCAGATTTGATAGAGGTAGACCACCTGAAATTTATTCAGGAGAACATGGAGAGTGCCTTTGATCCTAAATGCCCCCACCAATCTGGCTAAGGTTATATTTTGCTTTCCGCTAAAGATTGTGGCACCTTAAAAGCGGCATATGCGAAAGTGGTTAAGGTGCTTGAAAACAATCAATTGTTCATAGCACCTGAAAAGGTTCAAATGGGCCAAATAGGGGAATATTTAGGAACTAAAATCACTCCTCATAGTATTTCCCCTCAGAAAATAGAATTATGAAAGGATCATTTAAAAACATTAAATGACTTTCAAAAATTACTAGGAAGCATAAATTGGATTCGACCCTATATTAAAATGCCCAATGTAGATTTACAGCCACTCTATGAGATCCTGAAAGGGGATTCTCAGCTTACTTCACCCCGTGCTTTAACCAAGGAAGCACGATTATCCTTGAGGAAAGTAGAAGAAAGACTGGAAAAGGCAATGCTAAGAAGGTACAAGGAAAAGGAGGATCTCCTTTTGTGTATACTAAGAACCTTTCGTCAGCCTACAGGAGTGCTATGGCAACAGGGACCGCTTCTTTGAATTTATCCCCATATTTCTCCTAATAAGACCCTTGAATATTCCCCTTCTGCCATTGCATAGCTTGCTATGTTAGGCGTTAAATCTTGTATTCAGCATTTTGGTATTTTACCCAAGAAAATTATTATACCATATACTACAGTTCAGATAGAAACATTGTGTGCCTTGATAGATGATTGGGCCATATTACACTGTAGTTTTGATGGAGAGTTTGACAATCATTATCCTAAGGATCCTTTGCTACAATTTTTCATTGAACATCCAGTGATTTTTCCAAAGATCACTGCCTCAGAGCCTTTGTCTGGAGCGTTAGATATTTACACAGATGGCTCCAAAACAGGTGTAGGTGCCTATATGGTTGATTCTCAAGAACCAGTTTTTAATTCAATACAGTCCAGGCACCCCCCAAATTATGGATGTCACACACATATCTCAATTTGGAAATTTAAAATATGCTCATGTTTCTGTTGATACCTGTTCCGGTATTATACACGCTACTCTGATAACTAGTGAAAAGGCTCGTAATGCCATTAGTTATTGCTTAGAGGCATGGGCAGCCTGGGGAAAGCCTGATAGTCTCAAGACAGACAACAAGCCTGCCTACACAGCAAAGTCCTTTCAGGCATTTTGCCAGACAATGCAGGTCGGTCATACTACAGGATTACCATAAAATCCCCAGGGTCAAGGAATTGTGGAAAGAGCGCATCGTACCTTAACAGAGCTTATACAAAAACAAAAAGAGGGAATTGCCAGCAGCCAAACACCAAAAGAACAACTTTCTTTAGCTCTTTTTACTCTAAATTTTTAAATTTTGGATGCGCATGGCCGCTCTGCCTCTGATCGCCATGCTGCTACTACACCTATGACTAATGCAGAAGTAAAGTGGAAGGATGTATTAACTGGTGAATGGCATGGCCCAGATCCCGTGATTTCGAGATCTAGGGGAGCTGTTTGTGTTTTTCCGCAGAATCAAGAAAATCCAATTTAGGTACCTGAGCGCTTGACTCGAAAATTGCCTTCTGCTCTTCCTGAACATGAGACTACGAACCCTACTATTATTGGGAATGGTAATCCAGGTTGATTCACTCATCTTGTGGGCTGTTGCCAGATCCTGGCCAGTACCCATGCCAGTTCATAGCAATTCTACTGTTTGCCAACCTTTTTCTCTACCTCCTGTTTGCGTGATGTTCCCTGTATAGTGCCAAATGGAGAAATGCCCCAACGGTATGCCGCCACTAACTTTTCTCTGTCGCATACCTTATGTTTTACTGTTAAGAACTCTTCCCTGCCCTGCATTTGGTTGCGTAGAGCCACATTTCAATATTCAATATAATATAAGCTCTAATGTGAGCAATGTACCCATTTGGCATCTGGCTTTCTATTAGCTAATCAAAGGATAGATTTAGTTCAAGAACAAATTGAAGCACTGTATCATATGACGCAGCTGTCCTGCGTTTCCTCCTTTAGAGGTTTATGCATTATTCCTTTGCAAGCTAACTTTTCTCAGCATTCTCAACAGAGCAAAGAAATCTTGAATTACCTGAAAGGGAACTGGTCCACGAAAGCAGAGCAACTATCAAGACAATTGCTGATGCAGATTGCTGTCCTTAACAACACTAGACTGGCCCCATCACGTTTGGAGATTTTACCTCATGGATTACCAATGCTCTTTCTCCCTTTTTAAGGAGTGGGCGGGCATGTTTGCCTGGGGAGCTATTGTCCTCCTGGGATGCGGAGTAGGTCTCTGGCTTATCGGCCGTTTAAAAAGAGAACATGCCAGACACAAAGTGGTTGTTTACCAGGCTATGACCGCCATTGAAAATGGTGCTTCTCCCAACATATGGCTGGCCTCTTTGAAAGATTAAGAATTCGCCCTAGATCATTTTTGTCACTGTCCTGTGGAGTCATTGTATCCAGAGACGGGCAACTTTCCTCGAGCTCGGACCAACCTAAGACATGGGGCCCGGTGGCGATAGGGTAACCCTATGACAGGTAAGGCCGAGTTTGGATGAGAACGACCTAAGACAGGAGCAATGACAAGATTGACATGACACCCAGATCTAGACCAGTCATTTTATTAAACAAAAAAGGGGGAGATGTAGGGCGCCCTCCAGTGGTGAACAACAGTACTGTGCATGCACCTGTGTTTTGCACCTGGCGTCAGTTGGCTGGTAATATGCTAATGAGGGGGCGGTACCATGCTAGTGAGGTGATTCATTCTCCGCCCATCCCTGGAGGACAAGTAGCACGGGTGATAGTGGGGTGATAGTGGGGTGATTGGTGCTCTGCCAATCCCTGAAAGACAATTAGCATAGCCGCAGCCTGTTGTGTATATAAGGTGAGCGCTTTTGCCGCTCAAGGTCCCTGTATCAGCAAAGAGGTGTTCCTGCAATAAAGGCCGTTGAGAAGAATCCGACGGTGTTGCGTCTTCCTTGCCGGCCGAGGCAGGCGCGACAATAATGTTTTTTCCAGTATGTGTTCTCTTATGTACTTGGAGACTATTGTAATATGAAAAGGCTTTATCACATTGGTCACATTCATAGGGTTTCTCTCCAGTATGTGTTCTTTTACCTATTTGGAGATGACTGTAACGTACAAAGTCTTCACCACATTACTTACATTTGTAGGGTTTCTCTCCAGTATGAATTTTTCATTCCTTTGAGGGTGACTCTGATATGCAAAGGCTTTACGACATGTAGTATTTCTCTCCAGTATGACTTCTTTTATGCCTGCAAAGATAATTGGCACATGTGAAAGCTTTACCACATTCATTACACTGATGAATCTTTTATCTGTATGAATTAATTTTACAATTTGGGTTAATGGTAAAGAGGAATCATATCTTAATATTTTATCACTTTGTTTACATTCATGGTTCCCCCCTTTTGGGTTGGTTTGTGTCTTTGAAGACACCTGTGATGGTAAAAACATTTATTACATAGCTTACCTTTATAGCATCCTTTTTCTATGAAGTAGAAAACAGGAAAAACTCAGAGCTTTACCACACTAATTGCATTCATAAATTTTCCTTTAGTATGAACCATACTACATTTGGAAAGTAGACCAGGACAAATAGAAGAATTTCCAGATTCCTAGTAAACACAAAGATTTTCTGCAGTGGGAATTTATGGGTGAATACCCAATGAAGTTGGAAAACTAACCGACTGTAAACGTGTATCATACTCAGAAAGTCTACTAAAAGTAGGGGCTACTATATATCTTCTAATTGTTCTGGGAGAGAAAGAGAGGTACTTTGTTTCTTTCAATATCCCTATACTCATATGGCTTGAATCCATTGTGACATAAGATATATCTGTTTTTAAAAAAAAGTAGCAAATAAAATGACACATGGGAAAACACATTGCTTTCAGACTATGTTCCTCATACACATGTGGTATAGGGATTAAGGTTTCTTGATATCAACATTCTTTTTTTTTTGACATCAACATTCTTGATTCTCATAAACTGCCCCCTCATTTAACCCATGCTTATCACCCTGTACAAAGCTTAAGTCCAAGTGGATCAAGGACCTCCACATCAAACCAGACACACTCAAACTAATAGAAGAAAAACTAGGGAAGCATCTGGAACACATGGGCACTGGAAAAAATTTCCTGAACAAAACACCAATGGCTTATGCTCTAAGATCAAGAATCGACAAATGGGATCTCATAAAACTGCAAAGCTTCTGTAAGGCAAAGGACACTGTGGTTAGGACCAAATGGCAACCAACAGATTGGGAAAAGATCTTTACCAATCCTACTACAGATAGAGGCCTTATATCCAAAATATACAAAGAACTTAAGAAGTTAGACCGCAGGGAGACAAATAACCCTATTAAAAAATGGGGTTCAGAGCGAAACAAAGAATTCACAGCTGAGGAATGCCGAATGGCTGAGAAACACCTAAAGAAATGTTCAACATCTTTAGTCATAAGGGAAATGCAAATCAAAACAACCCTGAGGTTTCACCTCACACCAGTGAGAATGGCTAAGATCAAAAACTCAGGTGACAGCAGATGCTGGCGAGGATGTGGAGAAAGAGGAACACTCCTCCATTGTTGGTGGGATTGCAGACTGGTAAAACCATTCTGGAAACCAGTCTGGAGGTTCCTCAGAAAATTGGACATTCAACTACCTGAGGATCCAGCTATACCTCTCTTGGGCATATACCCAAAAGATGCCCCAACATATAAAAAAGACACGTGCTCCACTATGTGCATAGCAGCCTTATTTATAATAGCCAGAAGCTGGAAAGAACCCAGATGCCCTTCAACAGAGGAATGGATACAGAAAATGTGGTACATCTACACAATGGAATACTACTCAGCTATCAAAAACAATGCCTTTATGAAATTCATAGGCAAATGGAGGGAACTGGAAAATATCAGCCTGAGTGAGGTAACCCAATCACAGAAAGACACACATGGTATGCACTCATTGATAAGTGGCTATCAGCCCAAATGCTTGAATTACCCTAGATGCATAGAACATATTGAAACTCAAGACAGATGATCAAAATGTGAATGCTTCACTCCTTCTTTAAAAGGGGAACAAGAATACCCTTGGCAGGTAATATGGAGGCAAAGATTAAAACAGAGACAGAAGGAACACCCATTCAGAGCCTGCCCCACATGTGGCCCATACATAAACAGCCACCCAATTAGACAAGATGGATGAAGCAAAGAAGTGCAGGCCGACAGGAGCTGGATGTAGATCTCTCCTGAGAGACACAGCCAGAATACAGCGAATATAGAGGCGAATGCCAGCAGCAAACCACTGAACTGAGAACAAGACCCCCGTTGAAGGAATCAGAGAAAGAACTGGAAGAGCTTGAAGGGGCTCGAGACCCCATATGTACAACAATGCCAAGCAACCAGAGCTTCCAGGGACTAAGCCACTACCTAAAGACTATACATGGACTGACCCTGGACTCTGACCTCATCGGTAGCAATGAATAGCCTAGTTAGATCACCAGTGGAAGGGGATGCCCTTGATCCTGCTAAGACTGAACCCCCAGTGAATGTGATTGTTGGGGGGAGGTCGGCAATGGGGGGAGGATGGGAAGGGGAACACCCATAAAAAAGGGGAGGGGGACGGGTTAGGGGGATGTTGGCCCGGAAACCGGGAAAGGGAATAACACTTGAAATGTAAATAAGAAATACTCAAGTTAATTAAAAAAAATAAAAAAATAAAAAAATCTGAACATCCATGACACAAATGCAAGAACACCCATATTTGTAAAAGAGTTATTATTAAAGTTCAGAACACATAGTGAACCACACAAAATAATAGTGGAGGATGTCAACACCCCATTTTCACCAATGAACAGGTCATCAAAACAGAAACTAATCTGAAAGAATCTTATTATGAACCACATCGATTTAACAAATATAGACAGAATCCTTCATCCCAAAACAAAAGAATATGCCTTATTCTCAGAATATCACAGAACCCTCTCCAATGACCATACAATCAAGCCTCAACAGATCCAAGAACATTGAAATAACCCCATGCATTCTATCAGATCACCATGGTTTAAGGCTGGACTTCAACAACAGAAACAACAGAAAGCCCACATAGCCATAGAAAATGAATAACTCTTTAGTCAATGATTAATTAGTCAGGGAAGAAATAAAGAAATTAAAGACTTTCTAGAATTCAATGAAAATAAAGGCACAACATACTAAAACTTATTGGACATGATGAAAGCAACACTAAGAGGAAAACTTCATACCATTAAGTCTCTTTATAAAGAAATTGAAGAGATCTCATACTAGAAATGTAACAGCACACCTGAACAAAAAGAAGCAAACAAACCCAAGAGGAGTACACAGCAGGAAATAATCAAACTCAGGCTGAAAACAATCAACTAGAATCAAAGAAAACAATACAAAGAATCAGCAACATGAAGAGCTGGTTCTTTGAGAAAAATCAATAAGATAGACAAACCCTTAGCTAAACTAACTACAGGACACACAGACAGTATCCAAATTAATGAAATCAGAAATAAAAAGGAGGCATCACAGCAGAAACTGAAGAAATTAAAGAAATTCATTAGGTCATACTTCAAAAGTTTGTACTGTACAAAACTGGAAAATGTAAATAAAATGGAGGATTTTCTAGAGAGATACCATGTACCAACGTTAAATCAGAATAAGGTAAACTATATAAACAGACCCATAACCCTTAAGGAAATCGAAGCAGTCATTAAAACGGTCCCAACCAAGCCCAGCCTAGAACCAGATGATTTTAGTGTAGAATTCTAACAGACTTTCAAAGATGAGATAATACTAATACTCCTCAAGCTATTCCATGAAACAGAAACAGAAATATTACAAAATTCATTCTGTGAGGCCACAGTGATTTTAATGCCTAAACTGTACAAACTCAACAGAGAAAGAGAATTTCAGATCAATTTTGCTTATAAACATTGACACAATAATACTCAATAAAATTGTGTCAAGCCAAACACAGGAACGGGTCAAAAAAATCATTCTCAATGCTCAAGTAGGCTTGATCCCAGGGATGCAGGTATGGTTCAGTATATGAAAAACCATCAACATAATTTACCACATAAACAAACTGAAAGGAAAAAAATCACATGATCATTTCATTAGATGCTGAAAAAGATTTTGACAAAATCTAATAATACCCCTTCATGTTAAAAGTCTTAGAGGGATCAAGGTTGCAAGGCACATACCTAATCATAATAAAAGCAATAATATACCGGAAGCCAATAGTCAATATGAAATTAAGTGGAAAGAAAGTTGAAGCAAGGAGAAAACAAGTCTGCCCATTCTCTCCCTATCCATTCACTATAATACTTGAAGTTCGAGCCAGAAAATTCAGACAACAAATGGAGCAAGTGGATACAAGTTGGAAAGGAATAAGTCATGGTTAATATGATGGTATACATAAGTAACTCCCAAAATTCTACCAGTGAACCTCTACAGCAGATAAATACCTTTAGTAAAGTTGCTGGCTACAAAATTAACTCAAAGAAATCAGCAGCCTTTTTTAATACAAATGATAAAGGAGCAGAGAATGAAATTAGGGAAACAACATCCTTCACTATAGCCACAAATAATATAAAATATCTTGATGTAACTCTAACCAAGCAAGTAAAAGATCTGTATGATAAGAACTTGAAGTCCCTGAAGACAAAACACTGGAAAAAGATAGCAGAAAATGGAAAGATCACCCATGCTGTTGGATTGGTAGAATTAACATTGTGAAAATGGCCATCTCACCAAAAGCAATGTACAGAAATAATGCAATCCCCATCAACATCCCAACAGAATATTTTACAGACCTTGAAAGCCCAATTCTCAACTTCATATGAAAAAATAAAAAACCCAAGATAACCAAGACAATCCTAAACAAAAAAAAAAGGGAATCTCCATTGTTGACTTCAAGCTGTACTACAGAGCAATAGTGATAAAAAACTGAGTGATATTGGTACAGAAAGAAACAGATTGATCAATGGAATCAAATTGAAGATCAAGAAATAAACCCATACACCTATGGACACTTGATTTTGCCAAAAATCAAATAATATAATGGTAAAGGGAGAACATCTTCAACAAATGGTGCTGGTCTAACTGGATATCTGCAGGTAGAAGAATGCAAATAGATCCATAATTATCACCCTGCATAAAACTCAAGTCCAGGTAGACCAAGGATCTCAACATAAAACTAGATACACTAAATCTCAGAGAAAGGAAAATGGGAAATAGCATTGAATGCCTCACTACAGGAGACAAATTCTTAAAGAGAACACCAGAGGCTCAGGCTCTAAGATCAGAGGACTTAATGAAACTGAAAGTTTCTGTAAGGCAAAAGACACTATCTATAAGACAAAATGGCTTACAGATTTGGAAAAGATCTTCACTACCTGTACATTTGACAGAGGGTCAAAAATATAAAAAATATATCCAAAAGATAGAAAGAACTAAAAACATCAACAAACCAAATAACACAATTAAAAAATTGGGTACAGAGTTAAACAGAATTCTCAACAAAGGAATCTCAAATGGCCAAGGAGCACTTAAAGAAATGCTCAAGATCCACAGTTATCAGGGAAAGGAAAATCAAAACAACCCTTAGATTCCACCTCACATCCTTCAAAATGGCTAAGATCACAAACTCAAGCGACAGAACATGCTGGCAAGGATACAGAGCAAGGGGAAAAATCCTCCCTTGCTTATGGGATTGCAAATGTACAATCACTCTGGAAATCAATCTGGCAGGTTGGAAAAATTGGAAATGGTTCTACCTGAAGACCCAGCTATACCACTCCCAAAAGATGCTGTACCATACCACAAGGACACTTGCTCAACTATGTTCATAGCAGTTTTAATCGTAATTGCCCAAACCTGGAAACAACCTAGATGCCCCTTGACCAAAGAATGGATACAGAAAATGTGGTTTATTTACACAATAGAATACTACTCACCTTTTAAAAAAAGAGGACATCATGAAATTTGCAGGCAAATGGATGAAACTAGTAAATATCATCCTGAATGAGTTAACCTAGATCCAAAAGATGTACTCACTGATAAGTAGATACTAGGCATAAAGTACAGGATACCCAGGATATACCCTCTGACCCCAAGAAGTTAAACAAGAAGGAGGGTCACAGTGAGGATGCTTGAATCTCACATAGAAGGGAGAATGAAGTCGTCATAGGAGGCAGAGGAAGAGAGGGAAGTGGGTGGAAGAAAGGAGGGGGAGGGGAATGGGGGGCAGGATCAGGTGTGTTTATACACAGAAAGAGGCACAGAGGGCCAGAAGAATGAATAGAAATCTGCAGCTGCAGGGAGTGGGAAAGTTGGGAGAATCTTTAGGAAGTCCCAGAGACCTGAGATTGGGGAGAATCCCAGGAGCCAATGCAGGTGGCTGAAATGCCTTAATAGTGGGGACAAGGAATCTGAAAAGGCCACCTCCTATAACCAGGCAGGACACCTGAGGTATAAGGACACCAACCCACCTACAAAACGTTTAACCCCAAAATGTGCCCTGTCTAAAAGAAGTGCAGGAACAAAAAGGAGCAGAGACTGAAGGAATGACTGACCAATAACTAGCCTAAGTTGAAACCCATCCCTGACCCAACACAGATCCCTGTCCTTATTAATGATATTCTGCTATGCTTATGGCAGGAGCCTAAGAAAACTGCTCTACTCAGCAGCTGACTGAAACAGATGCGGATAGCCACAGCTAAACATTGGGTGGAGATGGGGGAGTCTTAGGAAAGAGTTGGGGGTTAGGATTGAAGGCCCTGGATGCAGATGGGAACCTCACAGGAGGACCAACAGAGTCACCTAACATGGACCTCTGGGAACTCACAGAGACTGAGCCACCAACCACAGAACCCACACAGGCTGGAACAAGGCCCCCGGCACATGTATAGCACAGGTGAAGCTCAGTCTCCATGTGGCACCCCCAACAACTGAAGCAGAGGCTCTCAGTTCTGTAACTGGCTGTTTTGTGGAAGAGGATGTGCCTATTCTGGGCGACTTGATGAGCCAGGGTAGGGTGATACTCCGGTAGGTTCCTACTGTCTCAGAGAAGGGAAGGTAGGGAAAAGGTCTCATGTATATAAAGAATTATACATTCACTTTAGTTCTGTATCTTCTTGCAGAAACCTGAAGTACCCCAGGTTAAACTATAATATTAATAAGATCTTACTAAAAGGGAATGCAAGTCTAAACAGTTACAAATGGACAGAAGAAGATATTAGCAATGTGAATGTTGAGCGTGAATAGGCAACACAGGGCAGGAGAGATGGCTCAGCAGTGAAGAGCACTTGCTGGTCTTGCATGGGGCTCACAACTACCCATCATTCCAAGTTCAGGAGTTCTGAGGCTATCTTCTGTCAAGGCCCATGTGAGAGGAATAGCAAACAGCTTTAGAACTCACAGAGTATGGCCCATTAGTTAGCACAACCATGATGGGTGTGCCTTAGAGAGACATATTATGTATAGGATTGCGTCTTAAGGATTTCATGCTGTTATGAAGTTTCCTTCTACTTGTTATCTTTGCGCTCATCACGTCCCTCCTAATCTATGAGTTATATGACAACTCTAAGGGGGTTTCTAACCCCTCACTGGGCAGTGTCCTTGGCATTCGCATTAATAGTCATTGACCTTTTTCAAGTATTGCTATGAGAATGAATTAATGATTCAACTACCACCCTCAGAAAGGAAATAGAGGTGTAGATTGTTACTAATAATCAAGATCTTTTTTTTTTTCTTTTTTTCGGAGCTGGGGACCGAACCCAGGGCTTTTCGGTTGCTAGGCAAGCGCTCTACCACTGAGCTAAATCCCCAACCCCAATAATCACCATCTTTATAGAGAGTTTGCAAATGCAGACTGTAAGTAAAGTTAGGTTAAGATGTTTTTCAAGCCACTTTGATGTAGAAAATATTGAGGAACAATTTATCAAAAAAGTACACTCTTGATAGTTGAGCCAGGGATTTTTTGAAGTCAGGGAGCAATAACAATGACACCCTGGCTAGTACTAGCAGATACAACTTTCTTGTAAAGTATAAGAATTTAATAAACACAGATTTCACAACCCCTCCAGAAACAACTCAAAGGGACCCCTAAACTGTTATGTTTTGGAAACCTCCGCAGCTACTACTGATCTCTCTTCCAAACAGAGAGACCCCATGCTTTAGAGAATGATTAGAAAGGCTCTGCAGCTCCCACTACCCCCTTGTGGTTTCAGGCAAACCCATCCCCACTGAAGCATACATACAAAACAGTGTTGAAGAATAATTTAATGTCTGCTTCAAGCCACATGGATTATGGAACAAGATGGGGACGCTGCCTTATGCATCCCATTCCTACCAAGGAAAAGTCTGCATCTCAGAAACTCCTTTTGTGCTCTGAAACTGAATTTCCCTGAATCATGCCAGGGCCGATGGTGGTAGTAGAAAGGTAAAAAGATTCTAATCAAGCACAGCTGAAGGATGATCCCCATCACCTCCTTTCTTCCACTTCCAAAACTATTTACAAAATTTGTCATAAAAAAAACCCTTAATATGGAATGTAAGGTTCAGAATTTCTAGAACCAAAGTTTTAGTTTTCCAATCTGTCTTCCTACTGTACTCCTGTGTGTGAACAATGGAGAGTGATAAGCACCACAGCTTTCCACTGCCAAGGAGGAGCTTTTTACAGGCTCTTCCTTCCCCCATCTTGCTCTTCCCAGAAAGGCTGAGCTACAGGAGATGTTGCTCTCATCAGAAACAAATATGAAAGCACTTGAGCAAAAGGAATGGAATTCTTAATGACTGGGAAACACTGGAGAGTAGAAACAAGAGATTAGAGCAGTGGTACATAAAGAAAATGAAGTTTAAAAAGTAATACCAGCGGTCTGGAGAGATGGCTCAGTGGTTAAGAGCACTGAATGCTCTCCAAGAGGTCCTGAGTTCAAATCCCAGCAACCACTTGGGGGCTCGAAACCATCTGTAATAAGATCTGATGCCCTCTTCTGGTGTGTCTGAAGACAGCTACAGTGTATATATATATATATAATAAATCTTTGTTAAAAAAGAAATAGCAGCAATTGACTTTTTAGAAAGATAAACAAAATTGAAAAACACATAGGTATACTGACTTTGAAAAAGAGTACACCACTCCCTGGTAGAGGGGATGGTATTAATAAGATAGTGTTCGACCTTGTCCCTGTATGCAATGTTAGCTTCTAAGATCTGTAATCTAACAAACACAGCTACAGTCAATGGTTTGTATCTCACATTATTGAGCTGACATAACTATGTCAACAAAGATTGCATATCTCTTCATAGGACAGTCTCCTCATTGGTAAGTCAATAGTCACTGACTTACCTAATCTACCCAAATTATACACCCCTCCCCAGTCTAGTCTGTTTTCCTTCACATACATGAATTAATACATGCTGGGAAATTACAAAATTACTTACCCTGCTTGAATCAGGTCTTTCTTCATAGTGGTGGCTCTGCAGCTGACTCCCTTACATTTAGTCTGTGGTCTAGTTATTGCCTATCCTGTTTCACTGTGCAGGCTACACAGTAAACTGTTCCTCCCATTCTAGTCTGAAGGCAGAAGCCATGCTTCACGTGCAAATCTTTTTTCTGTTACTGAAATGAACAGTTCACACACAAATGAGTAATTTTAAAACTCTGTTGTGATACAGTCTTTAACTAAAGAATTTAAGATGTTTAATCAGGAAGAAAGCATGGTCACTGCCCTGGGGAACAACAGACTGGGGTGAAGGTGCCTGAGTAAACAGCTTTTCTCAGAAATATTTTTATAAAAGGCCAAAGATGCAGCTCTCCAAGAATGAATATGCCTTCCCAGGGAGAAATCACTGCACACACAAAAGACTACTTGAGAAAATCTCTTTAATGACAGCATACATTCAACTCTGGCTAATGCTCAAAGAAGAGCTGGCTGAGAATAGATTTTATTTTCCACCTATGCTGTCACCCTTAAGTCCCAGGTTAAGTTTTAAACAATTTAAATATGGACTGCAAGTATAGTGCAAGTCTAGCCACTTAGACCTTTACACAGCAAAGATATTCCCAGAATTATTTCTTAAGTACACCAGTGCCTTGAAACAGGTTACTAAGTAGAAGGTCCCAGAGAATGAAAAAGACAGGAAAAGTAAAAGGTAGAAAGTATAAAAGTTGTGGTGAGGAGGCCTTGAAGAAGCTGTGTCTTATACTAAGTAAAACTCTTAAGAATATTAGTTACAAGGAGAAAATGGAGGGGGTTGGGGATTTAGCTCAGTGGTAGAGCGCTTGCCTAGGAAGCGCAAGGCCCTGGGTTCGGTCCCCAGCTCTGAAAAAAAAAAAAGAAAGAAAGAAAGAAAGAAAATGGAAAGGAACCGGAGGCTTCTATGAAGTCATCAGAAACAGAAACTGACCATGACGCTGACCCTGAACCTGACCCTGATCCTGACCCTACCCTAACCCTAACCCCCCCTTTTTTTTTTTAGGTTCTTTTTTTCGGAGCTGGGGACTGAACCCAGGGCCTTGTGCTTCCTAGGCAAGCGCTCTACCACTGAGCTAAATCCCCAACCCCCCTAACACTAACCTTTAAGCTTAACCCTAACGCCTAACCCTAACCTGTAACCCTAACCCTAATCCCTAACCTAACCCTAACACCTAACACTAACACTAAACCCTAAATCCTAACCCTAAGCAATAACCCTTAGCCTTAACCTTAAGCCCTAATCCTAAGCCCTAGCCCTAACCCCTAGCCCTAACCCCTAACCCCTAACCCTAAACCCTAACCCTAAACCCTAAACCCTAAACCCTAACCCTTAACCCTAACCCTAATCCCTAACCCTAACCCCTATCCCTACAATCTGACTCCGACCCTGACCCCGACCCCGACCCTGACCATAACCATAACCTTGACCCTATCCCTAAATCCACCTAACCCTAACCATGACCCTGACCCCGACCCCGAGCCTAACCCTGACCCTGAACCTAACCCCGCCTAACCCTAACCCTGACCCTGACCCTGACCCCTTCTAACTGTATACTTCACCCTGAGCCTGACCCTGACTCTGACCCTAACCCTCTAACCCTGACCCCCTAACGCTAAACCCTGACCCCCAAACCATGAACCCCAAACCCTAACCCGCACCCTTTGACCCCCAACCGTCACCCCCAACACCCACCCCGACCCTGACCCTAAGGAATTTGACATGATGACTTATAGTCTGTAGCCCAGCTCTAAATGTTGGTCAGCTGTGAGTTGGAAATCCAAGAATCTTGTACTTGGTCAGTCCCAGGAGGCTCGTTGTTTCCGGGGTATTCAGTAGAAGGAGCGGATGTGCTGTTATAATGTTCAAGCAGGTGAAAAGGGAATCTTTCTTCTCCCAATGTCCCGTGTCTGTCTCCAGGAGAAGGTATAACCTGATTAAAGGTGTGTTTTCAAGCTGCAAGGTCTGGATCACATGTGAGCCCTGCAAGTCTAGATTGTAGTTAATTCAGATATAGTCAAGTTGACATCCAGGAATAGCCATTACATACACTAACAGTAATTGCCCACCTACCACCTGTCCAGTCTTCCTCCCCAAAACGGCCCTTCCTCTTCCATGTCTTTCGGTTGAAATGTAGATTATGCATAGAAAAGAAAAATGCAATATTTGTATTTCTGAGTCTGACTTACTTTATTTAACATGATCTCAATTTGGCACCATTTTCCTGCATGGATCTTTCACAATTTCGCTCTTTTTATGGCTGAAAAAACTTCCATTACATATGAAGAATAGTTTCTTTATCTGTGCACCTGTCGAGCATCTGGGCTGATTCCACTTTCTGCCTATTGTGGAAATAAACACAGATGTGCAAACGTCTCTGTGGTGCCCCGACTTAGCCTTTGGGTCTATAATAGTCTCAGGGGTGGTGTAGCCACGGTACAGTTACGTGGTCGTTTCTTTGTGTTCATCCCATGCTGATGTCCATGAGGAACAATAATTTACATTCGGTGATCTGCAGTCAACCCTTTGTTAGTAGGAGAGGTCGGGCTGTCAGGGTTTTAGGTTTTTGACAAACTGCATGCAGTGCCCTCGAGGGCAGTGTATGAAAGTCTGTGAAATGTCCTTAGAAACAGAGCAAAGCAGGACCGGATCCGCCAGGGAGAGTGCCTTCCTCCATCTGCAATCCTCCTACTTAACCTCAACAAGGAAAGTTCCGGCCCTGATGGGGAAGAAGAGCTGTAGTGGAGCCTGAGCCGCTGCACTGGAGCCTAAGGGGCTGCACTGGAGCCTGAGGGACTGCACTGGATCTGAGGGGCTGCACTGGAATCTAAGGAGCTGCACTGGATCTGAGGGGCCGCACTGGATCTGAGGGGCTGCACTGGATCTGAGGGGCCGCACTGGATCTGAGGGTCCGCACTGGATCTGAGGGGCTGCACTGGAGCCTGAGCAACTGCACTGGAGTCTGAGGGGCTGCACTGGAGCCTGAGGAGCTGCACTGGAGCCTGAGGGGCCACACTGGAGCCTGAGGGGCCGTACTGAAGTCTGAGGGGCTGCACTGGAGCAAACACAGAGAGCCTCCCTGCACCACGACCACAGTGCAGGGAAGGAACGGGTAGGGGTTTTTCAGTCTTTTCCACACTTTTTATTCCATCCTCTAACACTCGTAACCTGCATTTACCAACCTTAAAACACCTTAGAGCCAAAAACACTTCCTCAGAGCTTTCGTATCCTCAGACCGTGCATGAAATTTAAACTCTACCCTTTCCTCCTATCCCGCTGTTCACCGTGAGAAGCGGATGGTCGATAACCGGGATCCGTTACGGAAAAGTGAGTTTCTTTAGGTAAAGGAATAGGAGAAAGTTGCTTCTTTCACTCGTCTGTCATCAAAACCTTCAGACCTGAGAAGAGTGGATTTTACCTGACTGAGCAAGAGGATAATTCACAGGCCTACGTATCAATTAATGGAAGAGATTGACCGGTTACCCGGACGCCCGCCCGACTGGGATGCTGTGGTGTCGATGGCTTCACTGGGGACCAAGGTCCCACCACAAGGTCAGCCTTGACTGCCAGGCCTGGCAACTCTGCTCTTCCTGGGAGAAGCTCGGGAGACCGACCTGACTCTATCTTAAGCAACAGAAGGCCTGTCCTGTGCCCCATTTGTCCATGGTTTGGACAGGGTCCTGGCAGTGGATGAGGCATTGGGGCAGTAATGCCCAGTCATCAGTGCACCCCAGTCCAGGTGGAGTCCTTGGTCACGATGCCCACATCCTCTTGGAGGTCTTGAAAGGGGTCACTGCTAGGATTGGAAGACTCTGTCATGGTGAGTTAAAGCATCTCAAATGACATTCTCATCAGGTTCTTCGACAGCTTTGAGGGCTGCTACCTACCAAGCATGTCTGAGCTAAACAACCTTTGTCTGTTTTTAGTTACCTGCTCTAAACTTTCCTGTATGTTAAAATAAATATCTTTTAAAGAGTACAGACAGAGCATAACCATAATTTTTGGAAGACAAAAACTAAGTTCTAACAAGAGAAAACATTGTAACTCCTTCACAATACCAAGTGGGTTACTATTACAGGACAAGGTTTGGCTGTCAGGGCCACCAAGCGTTCCTTTCTTTTTTTCCGACCCATAACAGAGATGGCTGCCAGCCATGTGGCTGCCTTAAGTCAGTGGTGAAGCTATGACTCCTCCTTCTTTACCCCATAGTCAAGATGGCAACCAGCCATGTGTTGTTTAAACCATTCCTCCTACCAGCCTGTGCATAGCTGTCCATGCAAAGTCTGAGACAAACCCAATTGGATAAATGTAACCTGGCAATCGAGGTTTAGACCCAAAAGTGTCCATTTTCTAGTCTTAGCTGAAACCCGAAGGCTCAGCTGCATATAAGCCAGTTGGGAATGAGGGTAGCCTGGGGACAAACATCTAACCATCTTGCCTCTGACTCATGAATGCTGGGATTACAGCCATGAAAACCACCATGCACAGCTCAAAACTGGATTCCTGAATTTACATTTGTGGGTTTCCATGTTTGTCGGGGCCAGCACCAACCTGGTATCAAGAATCGGGTGAAAGCCTACGGGATGAAAGAAGCACACACACACAGGTTATTCGTGTCAAGCCAGGAGAGGAAGAGAGAGAGAGAGAGAAAGAGAGAGAGAGAGAGAGAGAGAGAGAGAGAGAAGAAGGAAGAGTGAGAGTGAGGAAGAAGAGTGAGAGTGAGGAGGAATAGTGAGAGACTCCTGTAGCTTTATTCACCACTTATATACCCAAGTCTCCAGGTAGAAAATAACTGGGAAGCACAGTGGGAAACCCTGGCTCGTGACTACCTGGCTCCTGACTTCGGTAACAAAAGACCAACTAGGAGACCTGAATTAATTAGGGAGAAATCCCAGAAGACCAGCCTAAATCTCAAGGATAAAGGCTGAGGAAGTAAAAGGCAGAAGTAAATTGACCACCACCCAGGTGTGGTCCGGGTGTGTCAGTTCCACATGCATCAGCCGGGCTCAGCAGAGGTCATGCAGTGGAGACACCGGGTGTTTACTACTTGGTCTTTTCTTCCTGTGCTGTAAATACACGGGAGAGGCCTCTGTCCAACAATCCCATGACTTCTTAACTGTGGCCATGCAGTTACAAAGTGGCCAGGCCCAAATCTCACTACATCTCCCCCGTTATTCTTTTATAAAAGACCATTAGGTGGAAGTAGTGGTCTGAGAGAGATCAGACATACCTCACAGAGTGCCCAGCTCGGCCATGGCGAGCCACTCTTGCAGTTAGGACTGCACCCCAATGGCTAGGAATGAACTTATGCTGTAACACACCGTTCTGGGCTATACGTGTGTGTTTATTGGGGGAGAAACTGGGCAGAGGAGCATTTGACCGGCCCGTACGTTTAAACGGGGTGTAGCTACCTCTGTCTTAGGATCGACCTCTCGAACCCCAGCCTTATCTGTCATAGGATCACCTTGTCGCCCTCAAGGCTCCATGTCTAGATTGGTCAAGGGTCAGAGGAAGTTGCCGGTCGCTGAGGAAAGCTACATTGGATCATCTTCTCATTCCTCTTACTTGAGCCCAGGGGCGAAAAGGCAGGGGCCAGATGGCATTAATTTAAGAGATTGTGGAAGTTGAGCCTCTCCCGATAAGTAGTGGGCACCTCGTCTGGTTCTCCTCAGCTGCTACCACCAAGGGCCGTAGTCAAGCTGCTCCTATAATAAAATTTAGAATTCCCAATTGTTAGCAACTACTCCAGAAAGTTCACCCACTGTGCTTGCCTAACAATAGGTTGGGGGAGGGTAACTCCAGACACTGCAGACACAATGGCTGCAGCAGTAATAGCTGCTACAATAGCAGCAAAAATGCCAAGGTCTTTCCCAGGACAGTTCAGGATCAGTCATTCTTCTCTGGAACAACCAGCAGGCAATGGAACCATTTCTGAGATCTGCAGAACCAGGGCAGAGTTCCCCAGTCCACAGCAGCTTCCAGCAAGCAGCATTGCACAGAGGGTCGGAGCCCAGGCCGCGATGGGACAGGACACAATGACTGCAGCAACGCCAGAATTTCTGTGATGACAAAAGATGAGGGGGAATCCTCCGTCTTCCTCTCAGGGCAGAGGAATGACTCCAGGGACCCGAACCACGAGAGCTGAATCTTCATGCTCCCAGGATCAGCATGTCTCACCAGACACTCAGGCAGCTGGCACACTCCTGTAGCATCCTGTAGAAAAAACACAAACATTCCCTCTTCCCCATATAAAATACCTGGACAGGATCATATCAATATGTGGGTCTTTCTACTTCACCTAGGCAGAAGTATGCCTAGTTGTAGGGTGCCATAAATTTTGGCATCCAAATTTTAAAATTGAAATAAAAGGAGCATTATTTAGTGTACAGGGATAACTCCCCCTTTTTATTTATAAAGATATAGTAAAGATATTATTTATTAAGGTAAGTCCTCGAGGATTAAATTGAGGACATTGAGCACTTGTATTTATAAATTGACATGTATACCAAATTATTGTCTCCAGCATTATTGTTTTGGATATATAAAGAATGAATTTTTTTGACTAATTGTTCCTATGTAAGGCCTACAATCTGTCTGGTATCATTGTCCTCCCTTGCAAAGGGGTCCAGGCAATCCAGTTTGAGTTCCCAAATGGCCTACAAAGGAACAGTACTTAGTGCTCTTAACCACTAAGCCATCTCTCCAGCACCTCACAAGTTTTAAGCATTAATTAGAAATGCCGAATCCTGTAAACATTGTCCAGATTCAGTCGTACTAGAAATCCCTGAGCTGGCAGGGTGAGGCTGGGAGTTGAAAGTAAGCAAATGGAGTCTTTCTCTTTTCATGAGAGTGTGTTATCAACTCCATTACCATTTTCAAAGAGCTGGGTCTACGGTTTTGTTTAGTTGTCTGAGCCAGAGCACTGAAAGGACAGTGAGTTGTCAGACAATTCACACTGAAATCACTCACTGATTTCAAGTAGAAAACTTGTCTCCAATAAAGCATTAAGTAATTGTAATCAATTGTAAACCACAAGCCACACATTGGCTATCAGTATATGAATTGAAAGCTTGATTTTTAACATTTAAAAACAGTGCTACAGCACGTAATTTAATAGTCTGTGTTGAAGTGAAAGACCCCCGGAGTGGGGAGACCCTCA
The DNA here is from genome assembly GCF_021556685.1 of Rattus norvegicus. Taxonomy (NCBI): domain Eukaryota; kingdom Metazoa; phylum Chordata; class Mammalia; order Rodentia; family Muridae; genus Rattus; species Rattus norvegicus. Next base: position 129,230,689 of record NC_141542.1, on the reverse strand, counting down.
CTCAAGTCTCGGGATGACGCAACCCCCCAAGAACTCACACAAGACCGTCCTTGTTGTAATTACATGAGGTTTATTGATAGCAACCAGTGCACTGGGGTCTAGACTCGTATCCCACGCAGGGGCAGTGGAGTTCGACCCCGAGAGGCTGGGAGAAGAGGTATTTAAAGGGAGAAACCACAACCCGAGGGGGCAGGGATGATGTCATAGAATAACAGTGAAAAATCACAAGGAAGAACTCTCTGTCTTTCAAGATTGTTTCCTAGGAGAAGCTGTCTCTTACTTCTCAGATTGTTTAACTTCATGGTCCGCTAGTTCTTAGGAGACGTTGTTTCCTGCTTCTCAAAATTGTTCTCTAAGATTTATGGTCAGCTAGTTTCTGGGAGAAAGCTGTTGAGCTGGCCAATGTAATTATCCATTCTATAGCCCTAGGAGAGGCTTCTTGGAACATACAATTCTGGGGCCTAACCTGTTTTCTTTTCTTTCTTTTTTTTCTGCTCTAAACTTTGTGTCTAGGGGGGCAACTTTAAAACTTTTATCTTTCAGAAGCAGGGGAAACTCAAGAGAATAAACAAGCGATTCAATCATACATGTAGCCTTTTCAGTAGATGAACCACCTATAAATACAGTAAGCACATTTTCTATGGGTTGCATGCACAAATGTACAGGAAATACAAAAGCATGCAAAGAGTAAAATTATCAATTTTGCCTGAAATTTGTATATGTAATAGGCCAAATATCAGTATTTTGTAATAACCAATTTGATTGTTGTTTGGAATAAGGTATGTTTCACCAGGTTTCTTTCTAAAATACTTCCATGACTCCAGTCCACAACTCTGTATTAACACAGCTGAAGTTTTATCTCCAATGTGCATAACAAAGACCTAAGTCCTCTGGTAAGGTGAGGTACTTAGCCAATTAACATATCCTTAGAAGCTTAAAATTAGCTTCAAATATTCTTTTCTGGAGTAGTGCAACAGCTACTCCCTAAATATTAAAGCTCATTTTGAGAGCAAAGATTTGTAGTAAAAATTTCCATATACACTGGAAGATTTAAAGTTCTAACTTCTTACATTGAAGAAGCAACAAAATTACATAATATAAGGCTGTTAGCAATCCTCTAAATCTATCCTGAAATGGTGGTTGAAGTAAGCAAACAAGCTGTAATGCTCTCACAAGTTCTAAAACCTCATCAATCTTCCATAAATCTTGTAACAATCTCTACCTGTTTGATTTTTTCTTAATTAAAAATAAGTTTGAGTTAGTCAATGTAACATTGGCAATCCTAAACCACAATCCTTAAATTCTCCTTGTAACAACAGAGCACAACCACAACTTTGGGAAGTCACCTAAGTTCTGATTACCTGACTAGGCAGCTGTCATTGGGGCAGTGGGATTAGCATTAAAATACAGATAACTTCAGGGCAAACCACAACTTTGGAAAGCAAAACCTCCAACAAACTAGTCTCCAAAATCCAGTCTCCAAAACACCGAGTCTATCCTTCATGCTACTAAGTTTGACTGCCAATTCCTACATATGAACGCACGATGGTGCGGTCTCCAATACCTCAACAAAGAGACATTGCCCTAAATTCTTTTAGAAGCCTGGTTTCTAGAATAAGAGTTCCATAAAAATATTATCTCAATTTAGATCTATTTCCCTAGGTTGGCTCATGCTGCATGTTGTCTAGAATGACAACATCCAAATTACCAGCTTTATGTCAACTTTCTGTTACCAATATTATACCTTTTTAACCATATCCAATAACTTGAAAGCCAGTAGTCCATAACCAAGGCATGTAGAGCATATTTATACATTTAAAACCAATCAGAAACAAAATTGAAGTGCCTATACCTAGCTTTAATATTTAGACCAAGCACCATTTTTACTTTTCTAGCTATGATTTTAAGAGAAGCACCTTGTCACCTGCTAAGTCTAATAATAAGTCAGGGATTTTTCTAAGAGAAACAGCCATCAGCTCCTGTACCAAAGAAGCTGAGGAGCTGCTGGCACCTTTAGGATCGGCTAGTATAAACATTTAGCCAGCTCCCTGGGGAGCTTGCCCAGCAGACTTAGGCTTCTAGCTACAGATGCAGGCTCCAAAAGCCAACTGAAACTTTTTATTTATTTGTACCTTTTTTGAAAGGAGTTAAAACTACATCAATGTGTGAATCAACCAGCATTTAAAATTTTAACCTTTTCTTTTAAACATGAAACACAAAACATTTAAACAACGAGAAACAAAAACCACAGACATAAACTGACAGACATGGACAGCTTGGTGCACCAAGGACAGACAATAGACATAGAAGGAAAAAACTAGATGGTGTCCCACCGAAGGGACCCACATATCCTACCTATGGAACCCAGAACCAGAAATAAGCATTTCTCCAATAGGAGCCAGCAGAGAGGCAGGACGTCTCCTGCTTTCCCTCTGTTCCTAGGAGAGCTCTGAAAAGGTTTTTCTCTTTCTCCAAAGCATCTGCAGAGAGTCTGGGAGGACTGTTTTTCCCAAACCCGTTCTCTCTCATGTCTAGGGTGTAAACTATCTCTAGTCAGGGTCCAAAGACTCTAACAGAACGCATATGCAAAAACACTTTACCGTTACCTTGTCCCTTTTTTATGACAAGTTTTACTCAGGCTAGCCCAAATCATCCAGGCCTTTTCTGGCCCATCTTACCTCCAATCTGTCCCTTCTCCTATGCCGGCCGGGCTCCAGGGACGTCCCGTAGGTGGTACCCCCTTTCTACTCCGATCTCGGTGGGACCTCCATTTGTTGGGGCCAGCACCGACCTGGTATCGAGAATCGGGCGAAAGCCTACGGGATGAAAGAAGCACACACACACAGGTTATTCGTGTCAAGCCAGGAGAGCCAGAAAGAGAGAGAGAGAGAGAGAAGAAGGAAGAGTGAGAGTGAGGAAGAAGAGTGAGAGTGAGGAGGAATAGTGAGAGACTCCTGTAGCTTTATTCACCACTTATATACCCAAGTCTCCAGGTAGAAAATAACTGGGAAGCACAGTGGGAAACCCTGGCTCGTGACTACCTGGCTGCTGAATTCAGAAACAAAAGACCAACTAGGAGACCTGAATTAATTAGGGAGAAATCCCAGAAGACCAGCCTAAATCTCAAGGATAAAGGCTGAGGAAGTAAAAGGCAGAAGTAAATTGACCACCACCCAGGTGTGGTCCGGGTGTGTCAGTTCCACATGCATCAGCCGGGCTCAGCAGAGGTCATGCAGTGGAGACACCGGGTGTTTACTACTTGGTCTTTTCTTCCTGTGCTGTAAATACATGGGAGAGGCCTCTGTCCAACAATCCCATGACTTCTTAACTGTGGCCATGCAGTTACAAAGTGGCCAGGCCCAAATCTCACTACACATGTTTTCTTCTGTTTTTTTTTTAACTTGTTTGTTTGTTTGTTGTTTGTTGAGACAGGGTTTCTCTGTGTAGTCCTAGCCGTCCCGGACCTCTCTCTGTAGACCAGGCTTGCCTGGAATTCACAGAGATCCTCTTCCCGCTGCCTCCCAAGTGCTGGGATTAAAGGCATAAGCCACTACAGCCCTCATTCCACTGAGAACAGATCTTGATTCCTGTCCTTTAGGGTAAATGTTTGTCAGAGTTGATGAAGCATCTGTATCTGATACACATCTGGTTAGGCTTCGGCCCTGGTTTCCTGGAATACTATCTGCAGGACACTATGGCTGGAACATTATCTGTAGGGCAAATGGGGGCTTGAACAAACATCACAGGGGCAGAACAGAACCCGTTACTCATTTATTCACTTCCAGTGACATCTGGAGGGTCATTGAGTCTGCACCAGCCCTCCTGCACTTTTAACCATCTGTCTTCCTGAGTCAGATCCTGTTGCTGAGTTTTGAGCTAGTTTAAAACTCTCTCATTCCCCTCTTCTTCTACTAAGTAATTCTAATCTTAGAATTTTGGTATCAAGTCTCATATTCGGATTCACCAGTTGTCCTAACTGATTGGTACTGTTGTCTCAGAACCATCAACTGAACAGCACTCACCTGAAGTTTAACAAAACAATTAGCCTATTTGCCACGCATGGGCCAAAACTAAAACCAAGCAAATTGCTAGAGCAGAGAGTAATGAGTAGCAGCTGTCCTAGAACTAATTGCTGTTTGGTTACACAAATGCTTATGGGAGGCTGGTGGTGTTTCCAAACAGAGTCCCGATAGATGTCCTTGTACCTGTCAATCTGGACACTATCTAGGCCTAGACACCAAGGTCATGACTATCTTTTAGAACTTTTAAACTTATACAGATTTTGATCCCTGAGGCACAGTCCCAAGAAGTGTTAGGGGTACTAACATATGTCCTACCCCCACACCTACGATTGGGGGACCTATTTTGATGGAACCCAGGGCAAACATGAATTTCTTGTTTCTAAAGCACACTCTTTAAGTGTGCATTATAGCAACCTCTCAGTCACGTCTCTGATGTATCTACTTATCCGATGTGCAAGTCTAGGGAGCTTTTTGAAGATCTGAGTGTCCCTCTAGGTCCCAGCTCTCAGCCCCAACAGCTAGTACTCGGCTGGTGAGGGCTGAGAATTGACGGCTGTCAGGGTGGTCAGCAGCACCAAGTATGGTCCTTTCCAGCGATGCTCAAGTGTCTGGGCTCAGTGTCATCATATGTAGCTGAGTTTCCGACCTGGAACTGATGAGATGTCTCAGGGGTCTCTGGGGCATAGGCTGTTGCCAGTTGTGACCAGATGTTTTTCTGTATCACCTGTAGGTTTTTAGCCTGGCATACAAATCATTATTACTATGATATGTTGGTTCAGTAACATCATCTAATACGGTCAGAGGAGCCAAGACCCCATATAAGATCACAAAAGGGGGTAAGGCTGAATCTGGAAGGGATATTTCTTGCTCTGAAGAGTGCAAGAGGGAAGGAGTGCCACCCAGTCTGCGCCAGTCTCCATGGTCAATTTGGTCAGGGTCTCTTTAGAGTTTTATGTGTTTTCTCTACCTGTCTTGAACTTTGAGGTCTGTAGATACAATGTAATTTCCAATCGACCTCTAAATATTTGGCCACACCCTGGCTTACCTTGGTAACGAAAGTAGAGTCGTTGTCTGACCAGATTACCTTGGGCACTCCAGATCGGGGGAAGATTTCTTCCAGTATCTCCTTGATGACTACCGAGGCCGTCTCTTGCTTGGTGAGGAAAGCTTCTATCTATTCCTAAAAAGGTATCTGCAAGCACTAGGAGATACTTGTAACCATATTTTTCTGGTTTTATCTCAGTGATGTTCACTTTAACTTTTCACTAAACTCTCTAGGTCTCTTTGCCCTGTTTGCTTGTTAAGCATTTACTTACTGGCATACCTTACACTTTTTTACTGCCTCTCTGGTTAAAATCTTAAAGTCTATTACATATGCCTTAACTACTTGGACAAGCTTCTTATCTCCTAAATGAGTCCATTTGTGTATTTGGCAAAGTGAGTCTTTTGTTTGTTCTCTGGGGAGTATAGCTTTCCTCTCAAGTGTGCCATTGTGCTTTTTCTTTTAAGCAATTTGGGACTTTTCTTCTGTTGTACATTCTAAGTGAGGCCATCCTTTAGTCCGATCCCAGTTCCCAGCAGATGTCTCTTGCAGGCCTGTAACCAGGAAAGGCTCCTGCATAGCCATTTTTTGAGCCACTCAATCTACTTTGTTATTGCCCCATGCCACTGAATCTCTTCCCTCCTGATGTCCTGGGCAATGAATAATACTCAGAGTTGCTTGCTTCATCAGGGCATTTAAGAGATGGCAAAGGCATCTGCGGAACTGATGTGCTGGGGGGTATAGGTTTGTCCATCCCAGATGACATTTTTTGTCCACCATGGCAGCACCCACTCATCTCTGACGTTCATGAAGAGAATTGCTCCTGTCTGTAGAGAAGGTAGCCTCGGCTTTCAGCAGGGGTCAATCAGTCAGTCACAGAGGTCTTTCCTCCACCCATGGGCTTCTGCCAGTGCTTGACACTCTGTGGTGGCTCCAGGTCAGGATTGGGCAGCAAGGTGACCACATTGCCCCCAACAGGTGGAGAATCTAGTCCATGTCAGCTGACCAGTGGTCCCATCCTCTGGGATATTCCATTCAAAGGTAAAAACATCAGCCACTCTACCACAGTTTTATGTCCTGGATTGGGTGATAATTGTTAGTGCGCGGCTGGCAGGAATGGTATGTTCCAGGCAGAACAGCACTAAGCCACACATCTACCAGCATCAGGTACTGGTGCACTGAGACAGGTCTTAAGCTCCACATACACAGTCTATAGATATGTATAAACATGGCCTTACCCAGCCATTTCAGCCCACGCAAGCCATTTTGGAGAGCAAATTTCTCATGAGCAAGGAATAGGGGCAGTCAGGGATGACCATGAACTGGCGGGTTACCCGGCCCACGCCAAGGTCCACTATTCCTCAGGCAGTCCATAAGTGTTGTTTGTTGCCAGTAGCCCCCTGTACTCAAGGTGTTTGCTGGACACTAGCCCATTTGGGCGTAGGAGCACAGAGTTTTGGGCCCCCCGTATTCACAAAACAACTGGGCAGGCTTCCCCCCTATCCTGGGGCAGTCCCTGACCCAGTGTCATTTTTCTTACAATAGGCACTCTGACCTTTAGCCAGGAATTCTCTTCTGTTGCCAGATACTATCTTCCTAGGTTCCCTAACTACTGTGGCCAGTATGTTTCTCTCTTCTCTTTTATCTCTCTTTAGCTCTCTAGCTTCCTCTTCTTTTTGTCTCTTTTCTTTCCTAGCTTCCTGCTCTTTTTTATCTTCTTTTTCCTTTCTCTTCCTCAGGCTCTCTGTTATATAACCTTACTTTTTCTGCAACTTACACTAACTCTCTCAGCAACTTATCTTAACACCTCAAGTTTCTGTAACTTTTTCTTACCTTAGCCAAATTGGTGTGGCCTTTTCCAGCCCCTCAGAGACCCACCATTGGAGTCTGGCGGTAGACCTGGCACTCCCTACCTTCAGGCATATTGAAGTCAACAGGCAGAAGTGAGGGCCTTCCATCCATGTGTGGAACATATTTTCTGGCCTCTAGTAGGATTCTGTATTTCCTCAGTAGTAAAGAGGACCGGTAACAGCTACTAACAATCCTCTCAAGTGGGATGGTGAGAAAACAAGAAGAGAGTCCAGAAAATAGAGGTCCACTGAACAGGACAAATAGCATTTAGTCACACAACTAAACCAGGAGGCCTTTTTGGGACAAAGAGGCCATTGTAAAAGTAAGCCCAAGCTTTGTGCCTGTGAAACAGAAAGGTGAGCAGAGAGTCAGCTGATCTGTTAACGACTGTCTCTCTGGACTTAGATTTTTTTTCTTAATGAGTATCTCTCTTTAGTGTCAGCTTGTTGGCTTTCACTCTCAAGAAAACCAACCTGTAAATGACACTAGGCTTCTAGTAAGAACTAATAACAAAAGGATGAAGAGATGGTTAGGACCTGGGTGCTAGAAACCAAGTGGCTGAGGTAAGAATTGTAACCGGTTCACCTGGGACTTTCAGGACCTCAGTAGCAGCCCTTCACCAAGCTGTCTCAATGCGTTAAAGGGCCATGGAAAAGAAAACATTAATACTGACCTTGTCCACAGCCACAGCCTGAATTCTAAATTTTGAGTGGCAAAACAAAGTTCTTCACAGTTTGTTGTTGATTCTTTTTGAACTATTTTAGGGACTTCCCTGCCCCCCAACCGGGGGCATTTAGAGCACAGGGGCAGGAACTGGCTCCAGACGGGAGCTTGCCACTCTGGGGGTTCGTCAATCTTGGGATAGATCTGAGGACGGGAGGGCAGTTTCAAGGAATGTGCTTCAGGCTGCGACTTCACCAGCTTTTACTCTGTTTTAGATTTTTGCAGAGTAAGGGCTCTGGGGCCTGACTTCGGTGGAATCCAGGGTTGGACCCAAGGAGGGGTTTCCTGAGCCACGTCTTGCCAGACAGTGATGTACAGCTGCTGGTCTGGATGGGACGCTGGTTCTCTCAGAAAAAATAATGTCTTTAAGGGCACAAATAACATCTAAATTAAAAGTCCCTATTGGCGGCCATCCAACGTCGGCCACTCAGAGGAACAGAAAGTCTGCAATTTCTTTTTACTTCACTTCAACAGTCCAGTGATCGAGAGTTAGGGAAAAGAGGCTGGTGACAGTCTGTCCCATTCTGTCTACAAAGTAGGACAAATAACAAAATAGAAGACTAACAAAATGACAAGAGAGACAAGGATGTCTAAAACTACTTGCCCTGTGCAACTCTTTCACAAGAAACTAAAAGCCAGATCACTAGGCAAAGTCCTCTGTGACTCTACCTCCAGGAGTCTAAACTCCTCACTGTGAACCTGAAACCAGGCAACCAATTCCTTTTGGGCCCCCTCCACCCTTGAGGCATCCCCCAGGTTTGCAGCCTGCAGTGCCGGACACGTCTGTACCCTGCAGTTGCAGGGTCCTCATGGCCCTCCTGGACGGCTGCCCTAAAAGCAGATCCGCATCCCTCCTGCCAGGAGACGACTGAAAACGAAAGTAAGGAACAGACAGACTGACAGATGAGGCGCTGCTCACTCAGAAACACTCAGAAAAACATCCAACTCACCTCCAAGGGGTCTTTGGGGTCTAGGGTGGTCGAGAAGATACCGGATGAACCCCCAAATGAAACATCCTGGAAAGGAGACCCCCACTCAAGTCTCCGGAAGTCGCAGAACCCACACACAGGAGAGACCAATCTTGATGCAATAAGCAGAGGCGAGGTTTAATACGGAGCTCCCAGTCTACATTTATCCCACGTAGGAGACAGAGGCGTTGACCCTGAGTGGCTGGGAGAAGGGCTATTTAAAGGAAGAAGTCACAAGCCCCAGGAGATGAGGGGACGTGTAAAGGAAATACCAAAAATGTCACAAGGGGAAACTTTTAAAGTTACAGGATTGTTCTTAAGTCTCTAGGGTTTAAATCAGGGGAAAGGTCAAGCCCTCATTCTCCTGAGAACAGATCTTGATTCCTGTCCTTTAGGGTAAATGTTTGTCAGAGTTGACGAAGCATCTGCATCTGATACACATCTGGCTAGACTTCGGCCCCGGTTTCCTGGAATACTATCTGCAGGACACAATGGGGGCTTCAACAAACATCACAGGGGCAGAACAGAACCCATTACTCATTTATTCACTTCCAGTGACATCCGGAGGGTCAGTGAGTCTGCACCAGCCCTCCTGCACTTTGAACCATCTGTCTTCCTGAGTCAGATCCTGTTGCTGAGTTTTGAGCTAGTTTAAAACTCTATCTCTCAGTAGCACTTATAAATTAATGATTGAAATTATTTGTAAGCAGTGCCGAAGTCTACAGAAATGGAAAGAACATGAATGCTAAATAAAGACTGTGGATTTGAACATTTAAAAAAAGTGATTTGGCTTCTCTTTGACATCATGAACTTCTTGTAACAGGCTGGCTCAGTTGTATTTTATAAATACCACTAACTAGTGCTTGTAAAATGCAGAATATGCTTTGGACAACAAAATGCTTCTCTTTAATGCTTCCGACTCATAACATAATTATAGGGAACACATAATTTGACTGTTCTATTAGTTCCTTACTGGGGAAGGTGTTCTTTGTAATGAAAAGGTATTTGACTCATGCTAGTTTTTTAAATTTATTTTTCTTTTAAGTTCAGAATATATGGTTGAAGATAGAATGCTCTTTAATTTAAATGAAAAATAGCTGACAGAAGATAGCAGTAAGAAAAATATAATTACAGAGAAAGCGTCTTCCACTTTATCAGGAAAGCTACTAGAAGGAATAGAGCTAGAAATAAGAAATTGGAGACAAAGGGTATTGCCCCACTTCTACAAAACCATGTGGGCATTGGTCTTGGCTCTCATAAAGCTGCCGTCTACACATCATTATAGACTGCTGTGCAGATGGTGCATGGCACATGCATGTTTCCACCTCAGGAACCCAACAGAGATTGTCTGTCATTATAAAAAAAAGTCACATAAATTTCCAGCACAGAAACACTGGAAATACTAAGTCAGGGTGCCAGGTTAGGTGTTTGCTGAGGTCCACAGATGTCCACTCCCAGACTACAATCTTCTTGCTGTGTTCCCATGGCAGAAGGAACAGCGGAGCTCTCTGGTCTCTTTTCTGAGGGCAGAACCGCACTCATGAGTGCTCCATGAGGGAAACATACCTGTGACTTGGTTATCTGCCAAAGGTTCATAATCAGATCACCATGTGGCCCCCGTTACCACACACATATTTCAGGAGGACGTAAACATTCACTCTACAGCACAGATTATGTAGTATTTCAGTGGCTCAATCATTGAGAAAGAAATCTGAGTGTCTAGGTCTTTGGAGAAGGTTGGCTTAGGGGCTAATGATGACAATGTAGAAGCAGCAGATGGGTCCCTGATCAAGCCTTAGGCTGGGCAGATTGTTCATGTTTATTCCTAAAAATATACTTCTAGAAAGCTATGTGAGGGCTGGCAACATGGCTCAGCCAGACACACACACACAAAAAGCACTTAGCACATAAACCTAAAGACCTGAGTCCAAGTCCCTGAGCTCATGCAAAGGTAAAAAGATCCAATTCCACAAAACTGTCTGATCTCACACATGTGCCATAATATGTATGTGCCCACACACTCATCATACACTATACACACAACACAAATTAATAATTTTGTCAAAAACATTAAAAATAAATGTGATATCAATACCATATTTTAGTACATTGGATCTTACACAAATTGCACTACAGATAACAAATATTAGTGTGGCAATCTCTTTGCATGTTATTTAGAGTAATGTGCATATTGGCCAAAATGATGTGAGTAATATAATCCCTGTTGTTCATATGAGAAAAGTGACGCTCTCAGAAGACAATGGAGGAGTGACATGCCAGCCTCAGAGGAGCCTACAGAAGAGCCTGAGTTCCACCTGCTTGTGGTCCAGAGAAGAAGGGGTTATCAACATGAGAGATGAGTAGAAGAGTTAGTTGGCACCCAATGCACAGGAAGTGAGGGCTGCAGAAGTTCAGAGAGGTGGGACCAAGGTGGAGGTGGAAGGCAACATGATCAGTGCACGTGTCCCCTGAAAAGCTGTATGAGTTCTGTGCCATGACTAGCTTAGGAATAGAAAAGCCCTCAGCAGAGTTTTGTTCTGTCGTTCTCGGTTTCACAGCTAAGATGTAAACCATTTCTTTGTCTGTATACAGTCTGTATATATCACCCACTCATGTGTTGCCCATCACCATCTCTGTCTCAAAACTACTGTCACTTCAGCTCTGGGTTCAGATAACCCTTCCATAGAAGCCCATTGCTACCACAGTGCTTGTGTTTTCTCACTACCTTTATCTTACTATAGAGTGGCATTGCCATCTCTCATCATCACAGGAAGAACAGTACACAAAATATTTTAAGGGCAAAACAGCCAGTTTGTGTTACTTTTACTGTAGCATACAGTTAAACATGGCTGTTAACCTGTTTTGTGTTTAATTTATAGGCTAAAGTTTATCAACAACATTCATGTACAGAAAAACAGCATGCATAAGGCTCGATCTTATTCCACTGGAGTCTTGCCATGCATTTGCCATGGTTAAGGGACTACTACTACTACTGAAGGACAGAGAACAGTACATAAATACATACTGAATGCACTTGCCAGGATTAATGCAAACACACAGTCCAAAAGGAGACTATGGAAGCCATCATTTAACCAAAGCCTTCTTAGTAAATGTGTTTTCCACATATGTACAATTTTCAGCCAACTAAAGATTAAGTACCTAAATATTTTCGGTTAAAGTTGTATTATATGGGAATATTTCTACAATGAGATAATTCCAATAAAGCATGGAACATGAGTCCTGGCACACAGAGTTCAGTAAGTGTTGGTAATTTTTAATGTTAATTAAGTGTATTATGTAAGTGCTTGCCTTAGGATTCAGAATGAACAGAGTATAATTACTCCTCTTGATGGCCCAAGGGCATCCTAATAAATATTAAATACTTAATGAGGCTACGAGCACAAGGACACCTGGGAAGTTACCAGGAATTCTGGGGTTGTTGGTTCCTGCACAGCTCCAATGTGAGGTCTGGCTAATGGTGGGACTGGCAGTCAGCCAGCTACCACTAACTCTATCAAGCTGTCAGTTCTCATGGCTGTCAGAGTGCCTGCACTAGCTATTTCTCAGTTTCCTACCACTAAACATCTTTGAGCTGAGACACTGAGCTGAGACATTAAATATTGGAAACCCATACAAACAAGGACTGGTCTATCTAACCTACCTGAACCCATTTCCTGATTGTTCAGAAACACTGAAGTTTCCAGAGTGGAGTCTGTGAGTCTATTTTGGTTCGATGCAACATACCTACAGTCACAGCAATCAAGAGGCTGAGGCAGGAGGACTGCAAGCTTGAGGCTAACCTGAGGTACATAGTGATACTCTGTCTCAAAAAATAAAATAAAGGAAAAGGTAAGAGGCCCACCTGCCCTGAGAATTTTCCTAGGCCCTCAGTTGCGATCCCAGGAAAACCTAACTAAGAAGGTCCCCCAAATCAAATGGGTAGTGTCTTAGTTGGGGTTTCTCCTGTTGTGAAGAGACACCGTGGCCATAGCAACTCTTATAAAAGAAAACATTTAGTTAGGGCTGGCTTACACTTCACAGGTTTAGTCCATTATCATCATGGTGAGAAGCACAGTGGCATGCAGGCAGGCATGGTGCTGGAGAGGTACCTGAGACTTCTACATCTGGATTTGCAGAAATCGAGAAAGGGATCAACTAGGCCTGGCTTGAGCATCTGAAATCTCAAAGCCCATCCCACAGTGACAAACTTCCTCCAAGAAGGCCACACCTCCTAATAGTTCCACTCCTTATGAGCCTATGCCGGCCATTTTCATTCGGACAGTAACAGGTAGAAAGAAACTGCACAGCTTTAAAATGTGTATGTGATCATTAGCCACTGTCTAGTTAGGGGCGGTGGAGGGAGGCACGGTGTGGAGAATGTGCAGAATGAATGTTTCTGGGAAGCATGACTTCAAGACTAGAAATACTTTCTTAAGTAAATAGATTGCTCAAATGTCCACACGTCTATTCCTTTGTCCCTACCTTTTAGAATGCTGAGTTGACATTTACTCAAGCTTCTAGAGAAATTAAAGCCCCCATACTGCTGTGCTGGACTTGTGGTAGATGCTTCTCTAGCGTATTCTTTTTCTCTTATTCTTTCAACCACAACCTTTAATCGCATCTTCTGAGAAAAGACTTATGCATTTGATTATCTGATATCACAAAGGAACAGGCAGGAAGGAGGAAGGGCCATGGTGGCTGCCTGTGGAGAACAGGCATGTTATTGACTACAGGAGTTGTGGTACTTGGTTATTTCTGTTGCTTCTGAGGATGATATTTTAAAGGAAACTCTTCCTCATGACTGAAGGAGATTTTCACACATAAGACATAGACCAGCAGCCGGTGTATCAGTGACGTGTCATGGTGTCACTCTGCACATAGGTATAGGGGAGTTACAGATTGTGGATGTGGAGAAGGGACTGTTGGTAGGTAGTGGTCATGAATCACAGTCTCTTGTTTCCACCAGGATCTCTATTTCTATTTTTCTTCCACAGCACTGAACGACTCATCTGCACTGTCATTTCCTTTGTTGAAGTTTATGTTTTTCCTGTTGAACTAGTCTAATAGGGTGCAGCATTCCTAGAGACTTCAATTTTCTAGCGTCACCTAGTGTCCATGACACCATAAGTAGGACACAACTGGAAGACAGTGCTGAGGGTGCCCCCTGGTGGCTTCTACTGAACCAATCTCATATAATGAGTTGATAAAAGTCTGAGAAAGGTGCTTTACTGTGTACAGTGAATTTCCTTTAAATAAATGTTCATGTGTGATGCTTATTTTATTAGAAAAATTTATAATAGTTTTCATAAATAATTAGTTGTATATTCTAAATAAATACATTAAAAATAAAAGATTTAAAGTAAAAATTAAATTTAAATGTTTTCATGATTTTTAGTTTTAAAAGAAAAATTAATTCTAGGTGAGTGAATCTTTGAAGTACACTTCAGTAGCCTATTCCCAATGTGATCCGAACTCTAGCTTGAGGACAGGATGTGCAAAATTGCTCAACTACATGCATTTTACATGACTGTCCTCCTACACAAAAGGGAATATTCTGATCTGTAGTTTAGGTGCTAATTAAAGCATCTAGTTAACACACCCTCTTCTTCAAATAGGCCATAGAGCCCTTTCTCATCTCAAATAAATTGCACCTACCTTCTTAAGGAGGGGAGACAAAAATTCTTCTCCCTTTTTTGGCAAGGGTTTTGTATTTTTATTCTTAATACAATTTCCCAGTATCACTGTATCCATAATTTAGTTAATGTACTTAAATTTAATTTTCCAAGAATGAACAAATTTATAGTACATCAAGATGACTAGATGGAAGAATATGCATCATACTTCACAGCAGTTTTCAAAAGCAGACTCTGTTAACTGTGAATGTGTGCATCTGAAAGCTGCTCTCCTAATTTGCTGATGTTGTTGTAAAAATATAAAAATAAAAAAGCATAGTTGTCTTTTATCCTGCTAGGTCCACACAGCGGTGCCCACGATGTCTGCTAGATACCTTGGTAGAAACACATCCCCACTCCTTGGCGACCCAGTGTCTCTTACCGCCACACTCTTTCCGATACTCAAAACCTCACATAAAAAAACACACAATACAATAATCTTTGACCCAATTGGTAAGATATAATTGCCCACTTAAAATACACAGCCCGGTACCATCCATCCCTTAGGAACTTTGATAACAACCTGTAAATACACAGAGCAGAATCTTAACATCACCTGCCATGGCTTCTCCCCTCTGTCCTGTCTCTTCCTCTCTGTCCTGGTCTCCTCCTCCTCTTTCAAACATCTCTCCCGCCCATCCTTCCTTCTCCTCCAATGACAGGCCTCCTTCTATCCTGTACCTGCCCCTCACCTGTACTTTACAAATTCAATGGGGAGGTGGTTCTGGTGAAGTCACCTGAGTTCTGAGTAGGTGACTAGGCAGCAGTCCTTGAGGCAGTGGAATTAGCATCAAAATACAGATAACTTCAGGGAAAACCACAACTTTCCTGATTCAAAACTACTTGCTGAGCATACACCAGAGATATGACACTTTTTTTTAAAAAAAGACTTTATTCATGTACACAATAGCTATCTTCAGACACACCAGAAGAGGGCATCAGATCTCACTACACATGGTTGTGAACCACCATGTGGTTGCTGGGATTTGAACTCAGAACCTCAGGAAGAGCAGTCAGTGCTCTTAACCACTGAGCCATCTCTCCAGCCCTGAGAAATGACAGTTTTTAATGTAATGTTTGCTAGTGCAAACTTCATGAAATGACAGTATAATGTGCTTCCTGTGAGTTAGATGGTCAAGAAGCAATACTGAGCAGTCACAACAACACAGTTGACTTAATCTATGCTCAATCCATATAAAATTGTTTAGAAACAGCATAGAACCCAGACACATCTTTCTTACACTGTAAATCAGCTTAGATGTTTTACAATACTCGATAAAATGTTGATTGATGAGAACACATTGAATTACTAGGAAATGATCTCTGCATGCACATCAAGAACCAGAATTTATTACCTGTTCATCATATAACATTACCAGAGAGAAGCGGCATGAGACGTCAGAGACCAAGCACAGTTCATGCTTCGCATGATGTAAAAGAACACAGGAGGGAAAGCTTTAAGGGAAACCCGTAGGACTTTTCTTTCCCTGCCCATCACTAACAGAGCCAAAGGCACTTGTGTATTCTTCCTACGAACCTTTCAAATTCTGAATACCTTGGAATTAAACATTTTGAAAACTAATAGTCACATAACAGGGATCTCTCTGGAACTGCTTCAATGTGTCAGCAGCAGATCCCATGTTCTGATGTTCTGTTGAATGGCAAGGAGGTGGACATGGAGGTTGGTCTGGAAAGACTGCCATGTGAACCATAAAGATACTCATCTCTACCCTGTCCAATACATGTCTGCGTTTAAATAAATACTAGTGTTTAAATAAAATAAACACTGTGAGAAGACAGAAGGAAGCACCTTGGAACCCTCTCTTACAGCTTTTCTCTCTGGCTAAGAATCATTGAATCTGTTAGAGCATCTCCTGGAGTCCTTGTCTGGTTTGACAGGGCCTTTATGGTGCTTTAAGCACTAGTCCCTCTTGGTCATTTTGGTGGTGCTTATTGTCTCAAGTGAAATAGACTGCTTTAAAACCAATGCCTAGGATTATTCTATATCCCTACAGTAATGTGCCTCCAGGAGCTAACAGAAGTGGAGGCACGGCTGTATTCTCTTAGTATATTCCTCAATATTGTCATCTCCTTAGCAATTTCCCAAAGATTAGACAGTTAATATGTAGCTCAGGGTTCCACATACATGGATTTCTGCTTGAAAATCTAAGGCACGACATACACACGTATAACTCAGCCTTCAAGAAGTAGATGTAAGAGGATTTTCAATTCAAGACTACCCTGAGCTACATATGAGGTTCTGTCTTAATACATCACTGTCCTCATGGGGAATAAAGAAATGGAAAGGAAAAGTAGATATAGAAGGATATAAATGAGACAAAATGAAAGGAGAGAGGAGAAGGAAGAAGAGACTATTTAAAAGATGTTATTTCTGTACCAAACACGCAGAGTCTATCTGCCTGTCACAATTTTCTAATAATTCAAGATGTTTTCTTAGAAGCAACATTGTATTGAATATTGTAAAATATCTAAATTGATTTATGGTGTAAGGAGGGGGTGTCTGGGTCTTATGCTATTACTACACAATTTTACATGGGAGACCTGGCCCTTCCTAGATGTAATATTGATGAGGTGACCTTGAATACAAATCCCAAGTATACAGAGAACTGACTGTATCCTGACTGTAACGACACCTTATGGAAATTGTTGAGGTCATAATCAGAATCTAAGGGGAGAGTCATCAATACAGACGAATCTGGCCCATGCATGGTTAGACAGGTTCAGTGTGAGGGAGATGTCATGGAGTCAAACAGTGATCACCAAGAGCCTTCCCGTCTTGTCTCTTCAGTAGACTGCTCTATGACAAGAGTTGTCCAGAGAGAAAAAGGAGGCAGAATCCAGAATAATAACCTTCATTGCTCTCTGCTTTTTTTTTTTCAGAGCTGGGAACTGAACCCAGGGCCTTTCGTTTGCTAGGCAAGCGCTCTACCACTGAGCTAAATCCCCAACCCCACTCTCTGCTTTTTAACTTCTCTCTGAAGATATCTGTTGGGAGGCCACCTACAGGAAGTACATTAAACACCATCTACCATAAACTTGACTGATCTCCCCGCTTCTATGCACAGCAAGTGCCCATTACTCACAGGCACAATAGTACTTTTCAAAGGAAGACACAGGGGGCAAGGTGGGATCCACTTCTCATTTTGTCATGGGCCAGCCTATTTGTGGTTTGATGAGGAAAGATTTCTTCTTTTCAAAGCAATAAAACATTTTTTGCTGTGTGCTAAGAAGCAGAACTTTTGCACAGTGTCTTCATTAACTTGAGTTTAGATACGACCACGAATAGAATCCCCATGATGGCACAGTGGCTGTATAAGGACAAGTAGAGAAACCTCATTATCACATCTGCCCTGTCTCACTAGTGATGCCCTCATCATGTTATGATGTAGCAAGAAGGCCCTAATCAGACACTGTTGCTGTGTTTTTTAAACCCCCAGTCTCCACAGTCAAGCGCCCAACAAATCTATTTTCTTTAAAAAAAATTGACCAGGCTTTGGCCAGAAAGTGAACTAAGATAGTAGTATCTTTTGTTTTGTTTTCTTGTCAACTTGAGTATAGAAACTTTAAGGGATGTAAATAGAGATTTAAAGGGTTTATTTAGGGCCAGTGAGATATCTCAGTGGGTTGATGATCTGAGTTTTAGACCCAGAATAGATATGGAGGAAGGAGAGAACTAACTTCTGAACGTTGTCCTCTTGTCTCTACATGTGCACTGTGGCACTCACATGTGTGCAAGTAGGTACATGCTCCCACACGAGTCAATAAATATTTTAAAGTTATTTTATTTTGCAATATTTAACTCAAAAATATTAATAAATATATTTATTGATTTCTACACTGTATCAAAAACACATGTAATACTGTATTCATTCAGTAAGATTTAATTATTCTACTTCAGTTTCCAGTTTTGTATTAACTTTTCATCTGACTATTGGCTATAAATTTTTTTTAGTTTCAACTGTCAATGTTGAGCCCCTTACAAGCATTCTAAAGTACATGGCTTTTGGTTCTGACCTATTGAAGGCTGTGACCATACCAACTAGAAAACAAGTTCAAACCACAGGCTTCCATTGACTGGGAAATGAGTCAAATCATAAACTTCTCCCTTATGATTGACTAAGAAATACATTTCTTCATTGATCCTATCATAACCTTCAGAATTTGAACAATTACCACTTTCTTAATTGATGTTTAAAGTTGGTGTACAGTGACTTTCAACAGTTCCAACGTATGTTCCTTCTACCTACTTATTAACCCTTTCTTAAGTGGATTTCCTTGTTTTGGTTTAAAATGATTTCTGAAGTGGCCTGCTTCTGTTAGCACCCTAAACTGACATTATTGAAGGTGTTTCCAGAAAGACCTATTCTGAAAGCTATTTGGTGTCTACTAATGGACTTAGTGCAGTTCTTTCTGTTTAGAAACACTCTACCCCTGATCTTAAAGAAAACAAAACAAAACAAAAACAAACCTGCATTAATACTTGGCCATTGGTAAGCCACTGAGCTGATGTGCAGCAGGGCAGGGCAGAATATGATAGGGGTGAATGGAATTTCCCCTCTGCCCTCTGAAGATTTTCTGGAATAAAATGATTAAAATAAATTACATGGGAGAAAATTGTGTTAATGCATTACTGTCCTTAAGTACAGCCCAACATGGTTCAGAAGCATTGGGCCCCGGTCTTTCTAGGGGAAATGAAATACAGAAAATGTCAGGAAACAGCATGCTGGGGCTTTTCTTGTTGTTGTTGAGCTTTTTTGTTTTTTAGAACAAATAGTAAAAATCATTTAGGGAAAGTTGGAAGTTTGAAGGCTATACAATAGTTTGGGTTAACATGTATTTACTGTGCAAACTTGGTGGGAAATATTGTGTCCAATGTTGGAGAACCACTCACCCGAGGCTCCATTACTACATCTGATGCAAATCTGACAGAGGCTGAGGTCAGTTAGAGGGACACTGGTTGCACTGTGCCTGTCTTCTAACTCTTAATTGCTAAATCACAACCTGTATTTTTTTTTTAACAGCATCTGTTGTTTGTGATAGTCCTTACCAGGTAATGTGATACAATTTTAAAACATGTGTTCCTTTCTTCAAGAGAAGCATTTTTGGGGCTGGAGAGATGGCTCAGTGGCTAAGAGCACAGACTACCATTGAAGAGGACCAAGGCCTGGTTCCCAGCATCCAGATTGGAAGGTTCACAGCTCCTTCTAACTCCAGCTCTAGGGGACCAGACGCTTCTAGTCTCTGAGGGTACCTCACACTCCCACACATACTAAAAATAAATATTAAAAAAAAGAAAGAGCTGTTGTCAGCTTGCCTTCATAGTCCATTTTATGTATTGTTTTTAAAAACAGATAAAAAGGTGGGTTGGATATTAGCAATGTTCAGAGTTATCAAGACCAAGTAAAAAGGGTGTCATTGAAACAACCCAAAATGTTGACTGCTAGAAGAGTTGTCTTAGTCTCAATCTCTCATCATTCCTAATGATGTGTGTGTGTGGAGGAGGGGGATCGTGTTTACCAGTGCACACTTACTGTTGTCCCCTATCCTGCATAGGCTCTCTAATAACACTAACACCAGTGACAGAAATAGTAACTAATGTTTATTTGGTGTCCATTAGGTGACAGGGCCTGCACAGTCTTATACATTTCACCCCTAGTTTTACAGTAATCCCGAATGGTATGTGCTATTTAGTCAGTTTTACAGTTGAAGGTTCTAAGATGCTGTCTAGCACTCCATTGTGACTCAGAGCTGGAATCTTTGTCGCTCAATATTGAATGATAAGTGTTGTGTTGTTTACTGCTTATTCTGTGTCGAGGAGGCTCGCCATCCTAGGAGTAATAAACTGATATTTGTTACACAAAACTTTAGTCTAAATATCTAAAGAGGCATTGAGCTTATGCCAGCATGAATTTAAACATCTCTCGACAGCCAAAATTGACACAAATATTTAGTGAAGAAAAAAAAAATCCTTGCATGTTGCAGGCCGCCACCACTGCAGCCGGGGGTATGGGGTAGCTTGGGGTGTTCATGTAACATGTACCCTAGCCTTAGTGACATACCTAAAAAAAAAGACATTTGAGGACAAAGGAAGCATATAATGCTGACTTCTTGTGAAAGTACATGTGGTTAATCAAGAAGATAGGCATACAATTTCATTTTGTAAAGTTTTATAAAGGAAAATAAACTAAGTACTGCCTGGGAGTTAGTGCTGTGCAGAGCACTCAGGCTTCTCTGATTCTGCCTTCTTCTCAGCACCTCACAGCCAACAGCTGCCTCCATTACACCAAGTCACTCAAAGGAGTTTCCTTTGAGATTTCAAGATACCTCAGAAAAGACCTTGGTAGACATTTTAACGTTACTTTATTTTCAAGATACAGGTATCTAAATGCACTGAGACGATTAAGAAACTCAAAAATGTAGATTAACATTGCTGTTACTGAGTTGCAGCTATACAAGGCCCAACCTCCTTAGTACTTTATGGTGATGGAGGACTTTTATTATTCTTGTAAAATATACATAATATGAAAGCTATCATTTTTATCTAAGTTGATAGTTGAGTGGCATGAAGTACATTCACTGGATTGTGGGATTATGATTCCCATGCATCACAATTCTTTTACCATTTCAAACTGAAATTCTATATTCAATAAATACCAACTCTTCATTTCTCCCTCTCAAAGCCCTTGGCAACCACCATGCTGCTTTCCATTGCTTCCAATTTGTTGTCTCTAGGCTCCTTGTACAAATAACATCATATAGTATTTGTCTCTTGGCAACTGGGTTATTTCTTTTTGTGTAAATTCCTTGGGGCATCTATGTTCTGGCATGTGCCACAGCTTTTAGTCTGAATTATGTTCCATTTGTATATAGTGTGTTCATATATGTTTGCATGCATTTCTTGAACAATTGTTGACCTCAGGTAATATCTCCCTTGTTTTTGAAGATGGGTCTCTCGTTTGAGATCAATAATTTAGGCTAAGCTGTCTTGACAATGAATCCCAGGCACCACCTCGCCAGAGCTGGGTTTACTGGCAGAACATCATATGCCTGACTGGTATTTTGCAGTTTTGTCATGTGCATATGTGCGACTGTGTGTGTTCCTAAAACCAGCTTGGATCTAAAGCTTTCAAAAATGTCTTAATACTTATTATACAGAATAATGGGATTATAGGGTTTTCATGCATTATGTAATATATTTTGACAATATTCCCCCTTAATTTCTCTTGGGATTGCATTGAATCAGTAGATTGATTTTGGAAGTATGGCCATCCCATGAACATGCAAGGTCTTTCCATCTTCTAGTGTCCTCTTTTAATTTTATTCAGTATCTATAAAGTTTTCATTATAGAGGTCTTTCACATCCTTGGTCAGGTTTAATTTAAGAGATTTTGGGGGTGGGGAGCTCGGAGTTTTACGTTGTTTTGAATGGGATTATTTCCCAGATTTCTTTCTCAATATATTTTTACTGGTTGATAAGGCTACTGCTTGGGGTTGGGGATTTGGCTCAGTGGCAGAGCACTTGCCTAGGAAGCGCAAGGCCCTGGGTTCGATCCCCAGCTCCGAAAAAAGAACCAAAAAAAAAAAAAAAAGGCTACTGCTTGACATATATATTATTATGGTGAGATGTGTTTCTTATATTATGATTTTCTATGGGATATTTGACATGATTGAAATGTTATGATTTCTATTCTATCAAAAAACAAGAGATTAGAGAAATTTATAAAGTTTATTGACATATTGAGCCAGCACTACATGTCTGGAATAAACCAGTTTGACCATGGTAATTTTTTGATTTATTTTTGAATAGTTTGCAGGATTTTTTTTTTTTTTTGGTTCTTTTTTTTTGGAGCTGGGGACCGAACCCGGGGCCTTGCGCTTCCTAGGCAAGCATTCTACCACTGAGCTAAATCCCCAACCCCTGCAGGTATTTTTTAAAAAATTTTGCATATTTTATGTTGGAGATTGGTCTGTGTTTATCTGGTTTCAGTATTAGGCTAATACTAACTTCATAGTTTGGTAATGTAACCTTCCTTTGCTATTTAATAGCATAGTTTGAGAAGGATTTGTGGTAGTATTTCATTGAAGTTCTGGTAATTTTATTTGGTAAATATTTGACCACAACTTCACTTGTACTGCTTTCTACAAAGCTGCTCAATTTTTTTTTTCTTTTAAGATCTTCACGATTTACTTTTGGTAGGTTATATACATCCAGAAATCTATGTACTTTATTTTAGAGTTTTCTATTTATTGGAATAAATGATTTCTAAGATAAGACCTAATGATTTTTCTGAATTTCATTAATGTAGTAACAAGTGTCCTTACCCCTCAATCTATTTAAGTTGAAGCTTTTCAACTTGTTTTTGTATTTGAGGATTTTATGAATACTATATATCATTTTCATCCCTCCCTGTACCACAGCTAACCTCCTCCCATTTCCTTCCCCAAATTCACTTTTTCCTAACCCCCTAAAACTAAACGACAACCTAACCCTACCCGTCCAGTCCCTAACCTTAACCCACACCGCCCCCTCAACACTTTAACCCTAAGCCCTAACTTTCTAGCACTAACTGCACACCCAACCACACTATTCATAATCCCTACCCTTCTAACTCAGCTCGTTTCCAATAGACTCCTGGCATTTACTTTGACCATGTTTTTGAATTGTTAGGTATTTATGCAGATTTCACAAAGACTTTACCGCACTGAGCCCATTTATAAGGCTTTTCTCAAGAATGTTATTTTCTGCATTCACAGGGTTTCAGGAATACTTTTGTTATAAGGAGATATAGAAATGTGCAAAGGCTTCACCATATTTAGTACATTCATAGTTTCTCTCTAGTGTGGTATCTTTTATGCTGTTTGTGTTAATTTGGGTTTTAATGCTGTGAAAAGATACCATGACCAAGGCAACACTTAGAAAGGACATTTAATTGGGGGGAGGGGAGGTATACAGATTCAGAGGTTCAGTCTATTATCAAGGTGGAAGGAATGTCTGTCACCAAGCAGACATGGTGCTGGAGGACAGTTCTACATCTTGATCAGAAGGCAGCCAGAAGACTCTTCTGCCCTGGGCAGAGTTTAAGCATGGGGTCTCAAAGCCCATCCCCCCTCCACAGTGACATACTTCCTCAAAGGCCACATCTACTCCAAAAAGGCCATACCTCCTAACACTGCCACTTGCCATGGGCCAAGTATATTTAAACCACCATACCTTTGAAGATCACAGTAAAGGCTTTACTACATTGGTTACATTCATAGGGTTACTCTTTAGTATGTATGTGTTCTTTTATGTAGTTGGAGGTGGCTTGATCGTGAAAAGGCTTTACAACATTGACTACATTTGTGAGGTTTCTCTCCAGTATCAATTCTTTCATGTTGTCAAAGTTGATCACGAGAGGCAAAGAACTTACTAAATTACTTACATTCATAAGCTTTCACTGTAGTATGTGTTGCTTTATGTGTTCGGAGACTAGCGTTACATACAAAGGCTTTACCACATTCATTACATTTGTAAGGTTTCTCTCCAGTATGTGTTCTTTTATGTTTTTTAAGATCATTCTGACATACAAAGGCTTTACCACATTGATCACATTCATAGGGCTTCTCTCCAGTATGTATTCTTTTATGTACTTGGAGATGACAACCTTGTGCAAAGGCTTTACCACATTGATCACATATATAGGGCTTCTCTCCAGTATGTATTCTTTTATGTATTTGGAGATAACTGTGATATGCAAAGGCTTTACCACATTGATGACATTCATAAGGTTTCTCTCCAGTATGTGTTATTCCATGCATTTTGAGATGACTCTGTCGGGCAAAGGCTTTACCACACTGATTGCATTTGTAGGTTTTTTTCCTAGTATGTATTATTTCATGCCTTCTAAGAGTACGACGATGTGCAAAGGCTTTGCCACATTGATCACACACATAGGGCTTCTCTCCAGTATGTATTGTTTTATGTACTTGGAGATAACGGTGAGATTTAAAGGCTTTACCACACTGATTGCATTCATAGGATTTCTCTCCAGTATGAATCCTTTTATGACTTTGAAGTTCATTATGGCATGTAAAGGCTTTACCACATTGCTTACATTTATAGAGTTCCTCTCTAGTATGTGTGCTTTTATGTGTTTGGAGATGACTGTTTTGTGAAAAGGCTTTACCACATTGATTGCATACGTAGGGTTTTTCTCCAGCATGCATCATTTTATGCGTTCGAAAATTACGGTGATGTGCAAAGGCTTTATCATATTCATTACATTTGTAGGGTTTCTCTCCAGTATGAATTCTTTCATGCCTTTTAAGATCATTCTGACATACAAAGGCTTTACCACATCGATTACATTCATAGGGCTTCTCTCCAGTATGTATTCTCTTATGTACTTGGAGATGACTACAATGTATAAAGGCTTTACCACACCAATCACATTCATAGGGCTTCTCTCCAGTATGTTTTCTTTTATGTACTTGGAGATAACTATGATATGCAAAGGCTTTACCACACTGATCGCATTTGTAAGGTTTCTCTCCAGTATGTGTTATTCCATGCGTTTTGAGATGACTGAGTCGAGCAAAGGTTTTACCACACTGATTGCATTTGTAGGATTTTCTTCCAGTATGTATTAGTTTATGCCTTCCAAGATTACAACGACGTTCAAAGGCTTTACCACATTGATTGCATTTGTAGGGTTTTTCTCCAGTATGAATTCTTTCAAGATTTTGAAGCTGAGAATCGTATGTAAAGGCTTTATCACGTGGCTTACATTCACAGAGTTTCTCTCCAGTATGTGTGCTATTATGTCTTTGGAGATGACTATGTTGTGCAAAGGTTTTAACACACTGAGTATTTTCAGAGGGTTTCTCTCCAGTATGACATCTTTCATGCCTGCAAAGATAGATAGTTGGCACATGGGAAAGCTTTACCACATTCACTAAACTAATGAATCTAATAAATGGAAATTAATTTTATAATTTGGTCTAATTGTAAAGAAGAATCACATCTTAAGGTTGTATCACTTTGTTTACACGCATGGTTTCCCATTCATTATGGGTTGGTAAAAGTGTTATTACATGGCTCACATTTGTACCATCCTCTATCTCTACGAGATTTCTCATATATTTGAAGAGAAATGGAAGAGCTCAGAGCTTTACCACATTGAGTACATTCATATACTTTCCTTTATTGTGAAATACACTACATTTGCATACCACATCGGCCAAGTGAACCAGGACAAACAGAAAGGGATTTCCACAATCCTAGTATTCCTAGGGATTTTCTGCTATGTGACTTTATGGATATATTCCCAATGAAGTTGGGAAACCAACTAATTATAAACTTGTATCACACTGAGAAAGTCTGCTCAAATGTGGACTGCTACATATATCTTAATTGTTCTGGGGGTGGGGGGCATAGCTTCTTTCAATATTCTTGTGCTCACATGGCTTGTATCCATTGTGACACAGGATATAGCTGTTAAAATAACAAAAGAAAGATTTCCACATTGAATTCACACAGTTTGACTTTCTGTTCATCATAGACATATGGTATAAGAATTAAGGTTGCTCTTCAACAACATTCTAGACTCTCATAAACTATCCATCTCACTTAAACTTAACAATGTTAGTATATGAGTAATCAGCTTTACTATGAAATAGTTGCCTATTAGAAACATAAACTTATCACCTACTCTGTGTGTGTGTGTGGGTGGGTGTGTGTATGTGTGTGTGTGTGTGTGTGTTATGAGACTAAACAGATTGGCAGGTATATACAGTAGCTGTAATGTGGCTATGATTCAAATGGTAAGGCTAAGGCATTGTTTCTTTGTCTTCTTTCTTAGAGGAATGCCTTGCAAAAAACAAGTCAGACACCTGACATTGAGGTACATGGATTTGTGAGAATTTAATAATCAATACACTTAAAGAAGTGCTTTTTTTTACACTGTTGCTATTCTTTAAAAGTTCCAGGACATACTAACATTTCTTCAGAGGCATATTCATACCAACTTGCACATGAAAATTACCTTCCATGTCTTCTGAAGCTTTGACAATGTTCTTCAATAGTATGGTCTTCCCAATTGTAACCTAAAATACAATACCAGAAAATGTATGATATATTATTGGAAATTAGGCAACATTTAAGTTACTATCCTCAGTGAACCTGATTTTTTCACCTCATTCTTCTTTATTCTCAACTGAAGTTACAGAAAAGCAACAGTAACAAAGGAACATTTGTTTCCTTATTTTAAAAACTGAAAGAAAATTCACTGTCGTACCTATGGCAGTGAGGTTCCTGTAGGTCTCCTGCATCACATCTTTGTAGAGACTCTTCTGTGAAGGATCCAGCAAAGCCCATTCTTCTCGAGTGAAGTTCACATGTACATCATCATAGGTCAATACATCCTGAAATATCCCATACATTTGTAAAACAGTAACCATGATACCGATATCACTGTAAATGTATGCTTCTGGTGCTTCCTCCACTTATTTCTTGACCCAGATGTTCTAATGTTAATTACCAAATCATCTTAGAAGAAAACTGAGTAATAAGGTTCACTTCTGTCATTTCTTTGCTCTTTGAGTAGGATATAGCCTTGCAAGAGAAATGCTAATTAATGGAGGGGGGGGGGCAGGCGGGCAGTACTGAGCATATAGAGAAATTGTATGAACAATTACTAACTGCAAAAAATATCAAGTGAGCAATAGGCTTATGTATTTAATCCAAGCACTCAGGAGGCAGAGGCAGGTATATCTGAGGTCTATCCAGGACAGCCAGAGGTACATATTAAGACCCTGTCTCCCCTATGAAAAATCAATCAAACAAACAAGAAAGATAGAAAGGACTCAGAGGTTTTTACTAGAGTTCCTACAAAGAATTACATTCACTGAAGTTCTGTATTCTTCTTCCAGAATCTTTAGGTGGCCCAGTTTAAACTGTAACAATAATGAGATCTTACTAAAAGGGAATGAATGTTTAAACAGATAAAAATATTGGCAATGTAAATAAGCAACATAGGACAGGAGCTGGCTCATCACTGAAAAGTTTTTGCTGGTCTTA